>NW_016107323.1:7458404-7475197 GCF_001604975.1 Cebus imitator
TGAGAGAGAGTCTCACTCTGTCACTCAGGCTGGCATGCAATGGTGCTATCTTGGCGATCTCAGCCATTGCAACCTCTGCTTCCTGTACTCAAGTGAACCTCCCACTTCAGCTTCCCAAGTAGCTGGGACAACAGGCACAAGTCACCACACCTGGCTAATTTTTGTATTTTTTTGTAAAGACAGGGTCTCACTCTGTTGCCCAAGCAGGACTGGAACTCCTAGGCTCAAGCAATCCTCCTGCTTTGACCTCCCAAAGTGTTGGGACCACAGGTGTGAGCCACTGTGTCTGGCCACCTCAGTTTCTTCTCTCAGTTCCTCCTAAATCTCTACGATACCTTAATTTACTACTTTTGAGTTATAATATATTATCATGATAATTTAATAACAAAGGGATACTAAGTAATTCTGGAATTGTTTGTGAAATATCCATAATCACACAATAATTAAAGGAAACTGTCATCTGCTTGTACTCATAGCTAAAAAAATCTGTAAGAGGCTTTGGGAGGTTGAGGCACACAGCTCACTTGAGGTTTGAGGTCAGGAGTTCGAGACTAGCCTGGCCAACATGGAAAAACACTGTCTCTACTAAAAATACAAAAATTAACCAGGCATGGATGGCGCATGCCTGTAATCTCAGCTACTCGGGAGGCTGAGGCATAAGAATCACTTGAACCCGGGAGGCAGAGTTTGCAGTGAGCTGAGAATATGCCACTGCATTTAGCCTGGGCAAGAGAGTAAGACTGTCTCAAAGAAAAAAAAATCCATAAGAGATTTAGGTTCAGACCTTGAATGACTCCACCATGAACTGAGAATCAACAAGAAAAACTCCACAGACTCGGAATTCCCACTGCTCGAGCTGCTGGACCAGCTGTTTCATCACAGGCAGGTGAGTGTACAACTCAATCTGACCTACATGAAGAGTATTCCAAGAATTTAAGAAACAGCAAATATGTTAGAGGTAACAAATTTTCCCCATAAAATGGATAAAAATAAAAGCCAACACTTTTTAAGGGGCCCACAGCCTCTCAAAGCAATCATAAAACCTAAGGTACTGCCACCATAGGAATCCCAAGCAAGCAATTCAGTTTTATGTAGGAAATGAGGTTCTATGGGTTGGGCAGAGTGGCTCATGCCCATAATCCCAGCACTTTGAGAGGCTGAGGCAGGTAAATCACTTGAGGCCAGGAGTTCAAGACAAGCCTGGCCAATATAGTGAAACCCCATCTCTACTAAAAACACAGTAAAACTGGCTGGGTGTGGTGGCTTACGCCTGTAATCCCAGCACTTTGTGAGGGGGAGGCGGGTGGATCATGAGGTCAGAATTTTAAGACCAGCCTGGCCAAGATGGTGAAACCCTGTCTCTACCAAAAATACAAAAATTAGCTGGGCATGGTGGCAGGCACCTATATAACCCAGCTAACTGGGAGGCTGAAGCAGGAGAATGCTTGAACCTGGGGGGCGGAAGTTGCAGTGAGCTAAGACTGCGCCATTCATTGCACTCCAGCCTGGGCGACAGAGTGGGACTGTCTCAACAAAAATTGAAATTGAAATTAAAAAAAAAAAAAAAAAAAATTAGCCAGGTGTGGTGGTGTGGGCCATAGTCTCAGCTACTCCTTGGGACGCTGAGGCGCAAGAATTGTTTAAACCTGGGAGGAGGAGGTTGCAGTGAGCTGAGATCACACCACTGCAATCCAGCCTGGGCGATAGAGTAAGACTATGTCTGGGAAAAAAAAAAAAAACAACAACCACCACCAAGGCCGGTCATGGTGGCTCATGCCTGTAATCCTAGCATTTTGGAAGGCAGAGGTGGGCAGATCACAAGGTCAGGAGATGAAGACCATCCTGGCTAACATGGTGAAACCCCATCTCTACTAAACATACAAAAAATTAGCTGGGCGTGGTGGCACGTGCCTATAGCCCCAGCTACTTGGAAAGGTGAGGCAGGAGAATCACCTTAACCCGGGAAGTAGAGGTTGCAGTGAGCCGAGATCGGGCCACTGCACTCCAGCCTGGGCAGCAGAGCAAGACTCTGTCTCAAAAAGAAAAAAAAAAAGGAAAGAAAAATCAAGGTTCTTCACATTTTAGTTTTCTGCCAATCAACATGAGTGTTATTGGCCAGATGCCATGACTCACACAGCTACAATCCCAGCAATCTGGAAGGCCAAGGTGGGAGGATAGCTTGAGCCCAGGACTTCGAGACCAGCCTGGGCAATACCATGAGACCCTATCTCTAAAAAAATAAGTGCTACAAAGATAAGTATAGTTTGGGAACATTCATCAAGCTGTACACTTATGATACATATACATTTCTGTGGATATATATAAGGTCAATTAAGCAAGGGGAAAAAAGTGAGGGTCATAAATGGTCAAAGTCAGGTTAGGCTCAAGTTGAAAATTCACAATTTGGGCTGGGCATGGTAGTTTACACCTGTAATCCCAGCACTTTGGGAGACCCAGGTGATTCGCTTTGGGAATCACCTGATGTCAGGAGTTCAAGACCAGCAAGGCCAACATGGTGAAACCCTGTCTCACCTACTAAGGATGGAACTATCAAGACTTTAAGGAAGACAATGCATTCAAATTGTTGACTAACCTGGGCAATCAAAAAGGATATAGTCGTCTTCTATGTGGCCAAGACAGTTCTCCAGCCAGTCAAAATTATTGGCAAAGTACTCCATGCAAAATACCAATCCTCCATTGGGACCGAATCTCAGAGAATCATCCTCCATTACATCATCCACCTCAATCAGTTCCCGAATGTCTGAAAAGAACAGATAGGACTCATTATACATGTGCCCCTTCAACAATTGTTATCCTTACTAGAAATAGAACATAAAAGTTAACAATTACATAAAAAACTCATATGCAGGAAATTATGTACATGGTTTTTCACTGTAGCAGCGTCCATTAATAGAGAACTTAGCAAATAAATTACTGTACAGCCAGACAATGGAATACTATGCAGCCATAAAAGAGGGAAATCTCTTTAAGTATTAATAATAATACAACCCCCTAGGCATACTGTTCAGTGAAAAATGCAAGGTACAGAACTGTGTAAGAATGCTATCATTGGTGTTAATAAAAAACAAAAATTCACTACATAGATAATATATACATCTTGAATTTTATGTGCGCAGGCTATGGAAGGACACACCAGAAATTGGTAACACTGGCTGCCCTTAGGGAGGGGAGCTGATTGCTGGGACACAAAGCTGAGAAGGGGACATTTTCCAGTATACTTACTCTTTAGTACTTTTGTGTTATGAACCATGTGAATATGTATTACCTATTAAAAAAGTACAAAACCAAAAAAAGAAAACCAATTATCATTTCTTACCACAATGACCCTAGGGAAGATACTTCATCTCCCGGAGCCTCACCTTTCTAGTCCTGGGGTAAAAGGATGAGAACTATGAGATAATGTATCAAAATCACCAACAGGGGCTGGGCGTGGTGGCTCACGTCTATAATCCCAGCACTTTGGGAGGCCGAGTAAAGCGAATCACTTGAGGTCAGGAAATCAAGACAAGCCTGGCCAACATGGTGAAACCCTGTCTTTACTAAAAATACAAAAATCAGCCAGGTGTGGTATCGTGTGCCTGTAATCCTAGCTACTCGGGAGGCTGAGGCATAAGAATTGCTTGAACCCAGGAGGCGGGGGTTGCAGTGAGGCGAGATGGTGCCGCTGCACTCCAGCCTGGGCGGCAGAGAGACTCTGTCTCAAGAAGAAAAAAAAAATCACTAACAAGAGGGGCTTAAAAAATCCTGGTATGATTCTCTTATTAATTTTTGGGAATCAGTATACAGAATTTTCTACCTTAGGTTTTTATTTCTTTCTGTGCTTAAACCTACATTCTCCATTCACAAAGCACTGAGCTTCATTCATAGACACATTTATACTGATAACACCTTCCTACCCCTCCCCAGTGATAAATAACTTATCCAAATTGGGACAATAAATCTGGCTTTCTTTCTCTGTAGACAGTTTCACTCTGCTGCCCAGGCTGGAGTGCAGTGGCACAATCAACGCTCACTTCAACCTTGACCTCCTAGGCTCACACAATTCTCCCACCTCAGCCTCCTGAGTAGCTGGGAATACAGGTGCCACCACACCCAGCTAATTTTTGTATTTCTTGTAGAGGTGGGGTGTCCCCAGGCTGGTCTTGAACTCCTGGGCTCAAGTCATCCATCTGCCTTGGCCTCCCAAAGTGCTAGGATTACAGGTGTGAGTCACACTGCTCCTCCTAAGCCTTCTTTTTAACTAAGCTAGCTTAGAGTGCTTTCCGTTTGCTTCAACCAAATGGTTCCAAAGTATTACAATGCGTTTTTTCCTCAGAGATAGGCATTTCACATCTCCTCCTCTCCCTTTAATCTGCCTCCCCGCAACCTGCTCACTCATTAACAGAAATCAAAAGCCTCTTCTTTGCACTTAGTGAGTGCAAAGAGAATGTTGTCAAACCTAAAATGACCGGTCTCCCTCCACAGGAAATGATTATCACACACTCAACAGAGCTGTAAGAATCACCCTTGATTCCTTACTTTCCTATGCTTTTTTGGTTCAATCCCCCACAAAAATGCTCTTAATTCAACTTTCAAATATATACTGAATCTGTCTGCTTCCTTACATCTGCACCATGACCACCCTTATACCTGCTTAACTACAACAGCCGCAGTGCAGGTTGTACTTCTACTCTTGACCCACTACAGTCCATTTTTCATCTGAGCACTTAAGTTGTTTCTTAAAACATAAATCAGCCCAAGTTCGGTGGCTCACGCCTATCACCCCAGCACTTTGGGAAATCGAGGTGGGTACGTCGCTTGAGCCCAGGTGTTTCAGACCAGCCTGGGAAACGAGACCAGCCTGGGAAACATGGTGAAACCCCACTTCTACAAAAAATACAAAAATTTGCTGGGCATGATAGTATGTGCCTACAGTCCTAGCTACTCAGGATTGGGAGGCTGAGGTAAAAGGATTGTTTAAGCCCAGGAGGTTGAGACTGCAATGAGCTATGATTACTACAGCCTGGGCGACAGAGCTGGACCTTGTCTCAAAAAAAGCAAAAAACCCCCAAAAACATGTATCAGATGTCAATCCTTTCCTCTGCTTAAAACCCTCTAGTGGCAACCCACTGCCAACGGGATAAAATCCCATCTTCTCATGTCCTGTTAGTCCCTACCCACTTCTTTCTTTCAGTCATTATGTTTCAGCTCACTGACATCTTGGCCTTCCTGGAGCATACCAAACCCTTTCTAACCCCAGGCTATTTATTTTTGTATTTTATTTTTCAGAGATGCATCTTGCAATGTTGCCCAGGCTAGACTTGAACTCCTGGGCTCAAGTAATCCTCCCATTTCAGCCTCACAAGTAGCTAAGACTATAGGTACATGTTCCCATACCCAGCTTAGCATATTTATTGATCTAAATGTTCCCTCATTTTGGAAGGCCTTTTCCCAGTCTGAGGAGCATATTACCATCCTTCAGGTCTAGGCTCAAAGATCCCCTCCTCGGGGAGCATCACACACTGGGGTCTGTCAGGGGGAAATAGGGGAGGGGCAGCGGGAGGTGGGGATTTGGGGAGTGATAGCATGGGGAGAAATGCCAGATATAGGTGACAGGGAGAAAGGTAGCAAATCACATTGCCATGTGTGTACCTATGCAACAATCTTGCATGTTCTTCACATGTACCCCCAAACCTAAAATGCATTAAAAAAAAAAAAAAGCTAGAAGTAATGGGAAGCAAAGTTTGAAAATTCAACTTTATATGGCAATACTCTATGGGAAAAAATACAATTTAGTATAGGACCCAACAAATAGTTCTTTTAAATTACACTATTTCTTAAAAAAAAAAAAAAAAAAAATCCCCTCCTCAGAGTCATCATCCTCCCTGACTACCCTACCTAAAGCAACCTCTCCCAATGAGTCCTTCTCATGAGCCTATCTGCAGCCATCACATTCTGTAACATGTTTATCATTTTGTTTATTGGCTATTTCCTCCACTAAAGGATTGGTGAGGGCAGGGATAGTGTCTGTCTTATTCTCTGCTATAACTCTGGTGTCTGGCATAAAACAGGTGTTCAACAGATACTTAAATGAACAAATTAAAAGAATTAAAAAAAAAAAACAAAAAAAACCCAGGCTCCTGACTTACAGAGATCAGCAATATACCACATGATTCACTACCACAGGACTAAGCATGAAAGGGACAAAATGAAAGGGTGCTGAGGGAAGCATCCATTTGCTTTTAAAATCTGTATCAAAGACCAAGAAAGGATACTGTCACACACATCACCATGAACAGATATAACCAAATGACAAACTCATGCTATTTACCAAAAAACCAGGGATCCAGACTATAAGAAGTAATTTCTCAGTTTCCGTGCTAAGCAGCCAGTACTCACTGCCTCCCAGTCCTTACTGTTCCTGAAGGTGCAAGAAGCCTCTAGTCAGGACTTACCAGCCATCACGGAGTAGTTGAAGTGTTCTGCTGCTGGATCCAGGTTTACAACTTGAACAGAGCGGTTGAGGGCTTCACAGTGCTGGACCATGGTGGCACAGTAGGTACTCTGTAACATACAAGGCATTGTGAGAGGTTAAAGCAACAGGTAGTGTAGGGCTACCCTCCATACTCTGGAATGCTATCCACTAAAGTAAAAACTATGCCTTCGACAACCAAGAGAACAAAAAACAAACAAAAAAACAACCAAGAGGCCGACTGAAAACAAGGGAAAAGACACCTGACTAGGCTGGAGACACAAACCTGACTTAGACTCACGGGTAACTCTGGGAAAGTTACTTCTCCACTCTGCCCCTCAACTTTCTCGTCTCTAACTGGGATGTCCTCCATAATCACTAAGGCTCCTTACTGCTCTAACATGTGACAAGCAGTATTTTAAAGCAAGATTTCTGGTTACATAGTATAATACCTAACACAGTATCTCTACCAGGATTTGTACAGTACAAACAAAGGGTTAGGTAGGATGGTCAGGGATGATGTCTCTGAGTGGAGAATATCTGAGTATATGAGAACGAGCCTGTCAACCTAAGGGGACAAGCATTCCAAGATGAAGGAACATCAAGGTCAATAAATAGTCTGGGCCAGGCACAGTGGCTCATGTCTGTAATCCAAGCACTTTGGGAGGCCGAGGCAGGCAGATCATGAGGTCAAGAGATCGAGACCATCCTGGTCAACATAGTGAAACCCTGTCTCTACTAAAAATACAAAAATTAGCTGGGTGTAGTGGTATGCACCTGTAGTCCCATCTACTCGAGAGGCTGACGCAGGAGAATCGTTTGAACCCAGGAGGCGGAGGTTGCCATGAGCCAAGTTTGCACCATTGCACTCCAGCTTGGCAACCGAGCGAGACTGTCTCAAAAAAGAAGTCTGGAGGTGGCTGTTCTCTTAGTGCCTTTACACATGCTGTTGTCTCTGTCTGGAATAGGTCACTGCAGCCTTGACCTCCTAGGCTCAAGTGATTCTCCAGCCTCAGCCTCCAGAGTAGTTAGGGCTACAGGCTCTCGCCACCACGCCCAGTTAATTTTCATATTTTTGGTAGAGATGGGGTTTCACCATGCTGCCCAGGCTGGTCTTGAACTCCTGGGTTCAAGTGATCTCCTGGCCTCAGCCTCCCAAAGTGCTAGGATTACAGGCTTAATCCACCACACCTGGCCACATCACACTGTATCTTAATTGACAGGTCATCTATTTGTCTTCCCCAAAAGACTACAGGCTCTGGGTAAGTTGAAGGCCACATCTTAGTTACATGTACATGTCTTTTGCCCAGAATAAGTCAATAGCTTAGAACAATGTGTTTGTTAAAGACTGCGGCCACATGACACCTCCACAGACTTTAGTGTTTCCCTCACTTTTTTTTTTTAAATTTTTGAGACAGTATCTCTGTCACCCAGGCTGGAGTGCAGTGGCAGGATCATAGCTCACCACAGCCTCAAACTCCTGGGTTCAGGTGATCCTTCACCTCAGGCCCCCGAGAAGCTGGTATTTCAGGTGACTGCCATCAGGTCTGGCTAATTTTTGCATTTTTTTGTAGAGACAGGGTTTTGCCATGTTGCCCAGGCTGGTCCCAAACTCCTGGGCTCAGGTGATCCGCCCACCTCTGCCTCCCAAAGTGACAGGATTATAGGCATGAGCCACTATGCCTGGCTATGTTTCCCATACATCTGTTATTTGATCCGTATCTTCACCATTCCCACTGTATTTGAATATTGCTAATATTTCCTTAGTATTTGTTTACAAGAAAAAATTTTATCCCCATTGTAAATTGAAAACCAGTTATATGTGATATAACGTGAAGTCAGACATAAAATTATATAAAATTTTTAAATGCTCTTAATTTTAGCTAAAATTAAAAGCTCTGAGTCGGCCAGGCGTGGTGGCTCATGCCTGTAATCCCAACACTTTGGGAGGCCGAGGCGGGAGGATCACTAGGTCAGAAGTTCAAGATCAGACTGGCCAACATGGTGAAACTCCATCTCTACTAAAATATACAAAAATTAGCTGGGCATGGTGGCTCATGCCTGTAATCCCAGCTACTTGGGGAGGCTGAGGTAGGAGAATTGCTTGAACCGGGACACGGGAGGCAATTGCAATGAGCCGAGATCGAGTGTCTGGGCTACAGAGCGAGATTCCCGTCTCAGCCAATTAAAAAAAAAAAAAAAGTTCTAAGTCTAAGAACTGCTTTCTGAAAAGACTTGGGGATTTAAAAAGTGCTGAAGATACGCTAGCACTGAACACAATTTCTCCTACATGCAAGGTGAAGAACTGAAAGAGAAATGAAAAAGGAACAATTTCCTCAATAATGATCCGATGCTCCTTCATGTTGGGTCTATGCACCACTTAAAAGCCCCCTTAAATTCTTAAATCCAGATTCTGGAGTGTAGACAAAACTAGATTTAAATTTTTGCTTTAACTTGCTAGCTGTGCGATCCTGGGCAAAAAAAACAACTTTACCTTTTTGTGTCTCGTTTTCCGTAAAATGAGAATAATGCTATCTCTCTTACAGGGTTGTTGTAGAAATAAGCGAGGCGTTTAATCTGCTGCCTGGAGCGTAAGTATCCAATAGATATTAACAACTACCATCATTTCCCTTTCAAAACAACAACAAAAAAGAACGTGAAGCCAGAGAGCTGAAATGAGTTGCATAGGGTCTCAGGGTTTCCAATACCTACACCCGCCGGCTCACTCAGGACCCAACCTCCCGCCTCCCACGAGCTCCTACTTTTCTCTCCTCTCCCTGTTCCCCTAGATCCTCACCTTCCCGCTGCCAGCGGGGCCCATCACCAGCTGCGCATACCGAGGCATGTCCGCTTTCAGAGATACGGCAGCCGCCTGCTACACTCCCTCAGCCTTCGCGCGACGCCCACTGAGCTTCGGGAAAATGAAGTAGGAACCAATCGCAATCCACGTTCTTTCTATGACTCCTGTTCTATCACACCTCCTACTACGGGGCAGCCCGCGGGCCAAATCACGTGAGAAACGCGTTCTGCGGAAAACGGAGATAATTTGCGCGTGCGCAGAAGTAGTTGCTGGAAATCTGCTGTTGGGATGCTGGCTAAGCCTCGTTACCTGGGTAATAACGGATAACGCTCCGCAACCTTGAGCCACGTGCTTCAGTCCGTGGTTTGCGTGTAGATGTTTGACCTGCATGGTGACCCTCGCGATTTGCAAATGTACTGAGGATCTGGAATACTGAAGTGCAAGACACCTTTTGTTTTGGGGAACATGTATATTTTCCTCTCATGACGCACCGCTTCCACAAAGAGGTGCAAACGCGCAGCGACTGCAGTACTTCCGCCCCTCCCCCACCCTAACTCCGGGGTCGCGGATCTGCCCGCCCCGCTCTCCCGAAGCTCTTCGGGCAGTGTCCGAAGGGCTTCGGAGGGGCGAGAAGCGGGCGTCGTGGCCGCCTCTCAGTGATACCAGCCGCCTGACGCACGCGTTCTGTCGCGGGAGGGGTGCGTGGACAGCTGCTCCCGCACACTGCTCGCGGTCCCTGCGCCGCGGAAATGCCGGACCACGGTCTGGGGTCCGACTGGACGGAGCGTAGCTCTTCTGCGGAGCCGCCCGCAGTGGCCGGGACCGAGGGTGGCGGCGGCGGGTGAGGTTGAGGGCCCCGGCGTGGGTGGGGGGCAGCGTAGGGCCCCGGGTGGTGAGCCCAGTGGAGGAGGGCTCCGGCCTGCCCCGCGTCTCGGGGGCTGGCCCCGGTGCCCTCAAGTGAGAGGCGGGGAGCAGTTGTGTTGTGGACAGGAGGGAAGAGGAGAGGGCTGCTTCGCGGTTGAGCGAGGGCCTCTGAGGGAAGCTTCGGAGGAGCGTTTGGTGCAGTGGCCAAGCTGTGACTGCAGCAGTCGCCCGCGTGTATCTCTCTGCCCCGAGGGGGCGCTACGAGCCTTGCTGGGACGTTTGCCGCCTGGCACAGGACTGTGTGTCCACCAAAAGGCGAGGCGGCGGGGTCTGAGGAGGTTATCCCCGGTTCAACTGGGGGGCATCCAGGACCATTAACCAGTTACTTCCCGCTTGTGACATGAGCCGCCTTCCTTTCAAACGGGGGTTTCTTTCTTTCTTTTTGAGACGGAATCTCGCTCTGTTGCCCACGCTGGAGTGCAGTGGCGCGGTATTGGCTCACTGTAACCTCCGCCTCCGAGGTTCAAGTGATTCTCCTGCCTCAGGCTCCCGAGTAGCTGGGATTACAGGCGCCTGCCACCACGTCTGGCTAATTTTTGTATTCTTGGTAGAGATGGGGTTTCACTATGTTGGCCAGGCTGGTTTCAAACCCCTGACCTCAGGTGGTCGGCCCACTTCGGCCTCCCAAAGTGCTGGGATTAGAGGGTAAACCACTGCGCCCTACCTGAAACGAGGGTTTCTAAACGCCAGTGAGACGGATGACTGACTATCCGAGGTGCTTTGATCTTGACATTTTCTTCACACTCAAGTTCCTTTTTCCGCAAATCCATTTAGTTTTGAGCCGGGTTTTACACCTATTTCCTAGGTAGTGAAGACAACAAGCTGTTGAAGTCACTTCTGGTGACTCTACCTCTCCCTAAAAGCAAGAACTGTGATGTGTTTACCGTTTAAAACAACCCATAGTCAGGGCCCCTGTCGCACGCATGGCCATCCTTTTTATATCTGGTGCTATTGAAGACTTCTTAAAGATGGGATGGAGTCTTGGGTTTCTTCTTTCTTTCTTTTCCTTCTTGAGATGGAGTCTCGCACTGTCGCCTGGGCTGGAGTGCAGTGGCGTGATCTCGGCTCACTGCAACCTCCGCCTCCCAGATTCAAGCAATTCTCCTTGCCTCAGCCTCCCAAGTAGCTGGGATTACAGGTGCCCGCCACCACACCCAGCTAATTTTTTGTATTTTTAGTAAAGATGGGGGTTTCACGGTGTTAGCCAGCATGTTCCCGAACTTGGGATAACAGGCGTGAGCCACTGCACCCTGTCTTTTTGTTGTATTTTTAGTAAAGACAGGGTTTCACCATGTTGGCCAGGCTGGTCTTAAACTTCTGACCTCGTGCTGCCTCGGCCTCCCAACTGCTGGGATTACAGGCGTGAGCCGCTGCGCCCTGCCTTTGGGTTTATTTTCTGTTCTTTGAACTCCTTGGCTGACTGCTGGATCCTAGTGTATCAGGAGATACATGAACTCTTTTTTTTTTTGAGATTGGGTCTCACTGTCACCCAGGCTGGAGTACAGTGGCACAATCTCAGGTCTCTGCAACCCCCCTCCATCCCAAGTTCAAGCAATTCTCTTGCCTCAGCCTCCTGAATAGCTGGGACTACAGGTGTGTGCCACTGTGCTCAGCTAATTTTTGTATTTTTAGTAGAGATTTTGTATTTATGTTTCGCCATGTTGGCCCAGGCTGGTCTCGAACTCCTGGGCTCAAGTGATATGCTCCTGTTGGCCTCCCAAAGTGCTGGAATTACAGGCGTGAGCTACCACATCTGACCCATGAACTCTTGGCCATTGAATGAATTGCAGGATGAGGGAAGGAAGGGAGTTTTGTCTTAAGTTTAGAAAAGAAAAAAGAACTTGTATGAAATTGGAAACATTACAGACCAACTTATCAATTCTAGCACACCTTAATTACTATTCAAGGAACAGTCTTTTCAACACCCAAATCACTTCATTAAAAATAAAGATAGCAAGAAAATATCATGGATAGCCCAGGAACCCCAACTACTTTATTGAGCTCACTGTAGGAATGAGATTAGGAAGCTATAAAATTAAGACCAGGACAGACGTGGTGGCTCATGGCTGTACAAAAATTAGCCAGGCTTTGTGGCGAGTGCCTATAGTCCCCGCTACTTGGGAGGCTGAGGATCGTTTGAGTCCAGGATTTTGAGGCTGCAGTGAGCTATGATCATGACACTGCACTGTAGCCTGGGTGAAGGAGGGAGACCCCGTCTCTAAAAACAGAAAAAAAGAAAAATCTTGGCGCCATTAGGATTTAACCAGAACTATAGGAAAAAATTTACAAGACATTATTTCTGATAGAAACATGAAAAGTAAAAATAATATTCAATACTATTCTTTTTTAAAATTTGAAATATGTTGTCTGGGTACAGTGGCTCATGCCTTTAATCCCAGCGCTTTGGGAGGCCGAGGTAGGCAGATCACCTGAGGTAAGGAGTTCAAGACCAGCCAGGCCAACATGGTGAAACCCTGTCTCTACTAAAAATACAAAAATTAGCTGGGTGTAGTGGCACTAGTCCCAGCTACGTGGGAGGCTGAGGTGAGAGAATCACTTGAACCTGGGAGGCAAAGGTTGCAATGAGCTGAGATCATGCCACTGCACTCCAGCCTGGATGGAAGAGCAAGACCCTGTCTCAAAAAAAAAAAAAAAATTGAAATATGTTGTTAAGGGCTTGTAACGTTGTAATTATTACATATTTATGTGCTTTTTTTTTTTTTTTTCCCAACAGATCAGCTGGACACTCTTATTACCGGAATTCCAAAGGTTCTGGTGAGTAGTGCATATAAAGCAAATAATACCTATAAGTAACATGGTTCAGAGAAGCTAATTTGTCTGTAACTACTTACACAATACAGTTTTTTGTTTTTCTTTTTTTTGAGATGGAGTCTCTCTCTGTTGCCCAGGCTGGAGTGCAGTGGTATGATCTCATCTCACCACAACCTCTCCCTCCTGGGTTCAAGTGATTTTCCTGCCTCAGACTCCTGGGTAGTAGGGACTACAGGTGTGTACCACCATGTCTGGCTAATTTTTGTATTTTTAGTAGAGACAGGGTTTTGCCATGTTGGCCGGTTTGGTCTTGGAGTCCTGACCTCATGTGATCCACCCACCTCCACCTCCCAAAATGCTGGGATTACAGGCGTGAGCTACTGCCCCTAGCCTACAATAGAGTTTTAAAAATAGTTTGTATTAGCATCCCTGTGAACTTAGTCTTTAAGATTTCAAAGAGCAACCAGGAAGGTTTTTTCTTGTCTGTTGGTATAGTACATTTTACATCAAGCATTTTTAAAATTAGCAGTGAATCCTAAAAGAACTGTATTTATAGCTGATGTTGGTTGAAAAGCACAGAGCACAGCCTGGGGTTTATACATGGATAGAAGAAAAAAATTCTAAATTGAATAGCTTCAAAGAATAGAAAATATTTCTCAGTGCTAATATTTTCTTCTCACTTGAAAGAAAGGATAGAGCTTTCAAAGTACTCATGTCTTCTCTGCCAGTTAAGAGGGTGAGTAAAACAAGCCCCTAAAGGTCTCTCATTAATTGCTTTTTTTCCTTTGAAGCTGGAATTAACTGACTTTAGGAGTGTGTGTGTGTGTGTGTGTGTGTGTGTGTATACATTTTAAGTATAGTAGTTACAGTAGGTTTTAAATGTTTCATTTAAATTCAGTGATATATAAATGTGGGTTTACTTTGCTTTTCCTTGGTAAATATATAGTCCGTACACTTACCTAGGAAAAAATATGCAGATATATACCTGTGCATACATACCTATATAAATGAATAATATGGTCATTTAAAAAATGTGTTGCAGGCCAGGTGCGGTAAGTCATGCCTGTAATCTCAGCACCTTCGGAGGCCAAGGCAGGCAGATCACCTGAGGTTGGGAGTTTGAGAAATCCTGTCTCTACTAAAAATGCAAAATTAGCCGGGCATGGTGGCACATGCCTGTAATCTCAGCTACTCAGGAGACTGAGGCAAGAGAATCATTTGAACCTGGGAGGTGGAGGTTGCAGTGAGCCGAGATGGCACCACTTCACTCCAGCCTGGTGACAGAGCAAGACACTGTCTCAAAAAAAAAAAAGTGTGTTCAGTCTGGGTTCATTGATTTAGATTCCTCACCAGAATTCTTACTGAATTACAGTTAAATGTAAAAAAGAAACACAAAACAATATAATTATTAATAATACATTCCAGATACATAGGGAAAAAAGAATATTAACAATGATCAGTATAAGAGACAGATTGACTCAGTTATATAAAAGAAAAATTTCTAAACAAATCTCTGAAAGGCAATATATCAGTGTTTTAAAATAATTACTACAAGGCTGGGTGCGGTGGCTCACACTGGTAATCCCAGCACTTTTGGGAGGCTGAAGCAGGTGGATCACTTGAGGTCAGGAGTTTGAGACAAGTCTGATCAACATGTGAAAACCTGCCTCTACTAAATATATAAAAAAAATTAGCCATGTGTGGTGGTACACGCCTGTAGTCCCAGCTACTCGAGAGGCTGAAGCAGGAGAATCGCTTGAGCTCGGGAGGTGGAGGTTGTGGTGAGCTGAGATAGAGCCACTGCACTCCAGCCTGGGTGACAGAGGGAGACTCCATCTCAAAAAAAAAAATTACTACTAGATTGTGAGATTAAAGGTTTTTTTTTTCCTTTTTATACACTTAGATTACTTCACCAATCTCCAGTGAACAATGTGTAGTGTATTGCTGTTTATAATTAGAGAAGAAAAGGGCTAGTATTCAGCAAGTGTTTGGTGGTCTTCCTTTATTTTGAACTTGAGGATTCATTCTGTTATTTAAAATAAACACTACAGCCAACTACTGGCAGTGACTGTAGACATTATTATTATTTTAAACATGGAGTCTCATTCTGTTGCCCAGGCTGGAGTGCAGTGGTACGATCTCGGCTCACTGCAACTTCAGTCTCCCAGTTTCAAGTGATTCTTTTGCCTCAGCCTCCTAAGTATGTAGGACTACAGTCATGCATCACCATGCCCAGCTAATTTTTGTATTTTTAGTAGAGACAAGATTTCACCATGTTAGCTGGGCTGGTCTTGAACTCCTGACCTCAAGTGATCTGCCCATCGTGGCCTCCCAAAATGCTGGGATTACAGGCATGAGCCACCATGCCTGGCCTAGACAGTATTTTTAATATGATTTACCCCAACTACAATTTTGCAGCCTTCAGCTGGGCACGGTGGCTCATACCTGATCCCAGCATTTTGGGAGGCTGAGTCAAGTGGATCACTTGAGGTCAGCAATTTGAGACCAGCCCGACCAACATGGTGAAACGCCATCTCTACTAAAAAGACAAAAATTAGGCAGGCATGGTGGTGTGCGCCTCTAATCCCAGCTACTCAGGAGGCTGAGGCAGGAGAATCACTTGACCCAGGAGGTGGAGGTTGCAGTGAGCTGAGATTACACCACTGCACTCCAGCCTGGGGGACAGCGTGAGACTCTAAATTTCAATAAAATAAAATAAATAAATATAATTTAGCAACCTTTAAGGCAATGAGTAAAACATATTTTTCAAAAATTGATTTATTAATACTTTACTATTCAGGTAATAGTAAACTGTAGTTCTATAACAGTGTAGGACAGGCTGGGCGTGGTGGCTCACTCCTGTAATCCCAGCACTTTGGGAGGCAGAGGCGGGTGGATCATGAGGTCAGTAGTTTGAGACCGGCCTGGCCAACATGGTGAAACCTGATCTCTACTAAAAAATACAAAAATTAGCCAGGCGTTGTGGTGTGCGCCTGTAATCCCAGCTACTCAGGAGGCTGAGGCAGGAGAATCAGTGGAACCCAGGAGGTGGAGGTTGCAGTGAGCTGAGATTGTGCCACTGCACTCCATCCTGGGTGACAGAGCGAGACACCATCTCAAAAAACAAAAAATTAGTAACTTAAACTTTTATTTTTTTGAGATGGAGTCTTGCTCTGTTTCCCAGTGGCAGTGTAGTGGTGCCATCTTGGCCCACTGCAACCTCAGTCTCCTGGGTTCCAGTGATTCTCCTGCTCCAGCCTCTTGAGTAACTGGGACTATAGGTGCATGCCATCACACCCGGCTAATTTTTGTATTTTTAGTAGAGACCGGGTTTCACTATGTTGATCAGGATGGTCTCAAACTCCTTACCTCATAATCCACCCGCCTTGACCTCCTAAAGTGTTGGGATTACAGGCGTGAGCCACCATACCTGGCTTAGTAATTTAAACTTAAAAAAAAAAAAAAATTGGTTTACAGACTTACAGAAAAGTTGTGAGAATAGTACATAGAGGCCAGGCACAGTGGCTCACACCTATAGTCCCAGTACTTTGGGAGGCCATTGTGAGTAGATCACTTGAGGCCAGGAGTTCAAGACCAGCCTGGGCAACATAGTGAAAGCCCATCTCTACCAAAAATATACAAATCAGCTGGGTGTGGCAGCAAGAGCTTGTAATCCCAGTGACTCAGGAGGCTGAGACTGGAGAACTGCTTGACCCTGGGAGGTCGAGGTTGTAATGAGCCGTGATCATGCCACTGCACTCTAGCCTGGGCAACGGGGTGATACCCTGTCTCAAAAAAGAGTAAGTTGAAGAAATACTGTCTCTT
>NW_016107323.1:7476822-7481505 GCF_001604975.1 Cebus imitator
TTTTTTTTTTTTTTTTTTTGGAGATGGAGTTTCACTTTTGTTGCCTAGGCTGGAGTGCAATGGCGCAATCTTGGCTCACCAAAACCCCCACCTCCCAGGTTCAAGTGAGTCTTCTGCCTCAGCCTTCCAAGTAGTTTGGATTACAGGCATGCACCACCACACCCTGCTAACTTTTTGTATTTTTAATAGAGATGGGGTTTTGTCATGTTGGCCAGGCTGGTCTTGAACTCCTGACCTCAAGTGATCTGCCTGCCTCAGCATCCCAAAATGTTGGGATTATAGGCATGAGCCACTGCACCCAGCCCATTTTAATCTTTTTTTTTTCAGTAGAGACGGGGTTTCTCCATGTTGGTCAGGCTCGTCTTGAGCGCCTGACCTCAGGTGATCCACCCGCCTCAACCTCCCAAAGTGCCCAGCCATTTTAATCATTTTTAAGTGTACATTTCAGTGGCATTACGTGTATTCACACTGTTGTGCAACCATCACCACCATCCCTGTCCAGAAAGTTTTTATCTTCCCAAACTAAAACTTCATAACCATAAAACATGAACTCCCAGGTGGGCGCAGTGGCTCATCCCTGTAATCCCAGCACTTTGGGAAGCCAGGGCAGGAGGATCGCTGGAGCCCAGATGCTTGAGACCAGCCTGGTCAACATAAAATTAATTTTAATTTTTTTTGTTTCAAAAAGAAAATTAAAAAACAAAACAAAAAAACCACTAACTCTCTATACCTCCTTTCCCCTGGCTTCTAGCAGTGGCCATTCTATCTCTCTGGATAATTTTACTCTCCTAGGTATCTCATAAAAGTTAAATCATATAATATTTGTCCTTTGTGACTGGCCTATTTTACTTAGCATGTTTTCAGGGTTCATCCATATTGTACCGTGTGTCAGAATTCTCTTGTTTTTTAAGGCTAAGTAATATTCCATTTGTTTGTATATACCACATTTTGTTTACATAATTCATCTGTTGGTGGACACTTGGGTTTCTTCCACTTTTTGGCTATTTTGAAGTAATGCTGCTATGAGCATGGATAAACAATCTGTTTGAGTCCCTGCTTTCAGTTCTTCTGGAATTGCCGGATTACAAGTGGAATTATTAGACTATATGGCAATTCTATGTTTAAGTGTTCGAGGAACTGCCATACTATTTTTTCTTTTTCTTTTGAGCCAGAGTCTCACTCTGTCACCCAGGCTGGAGTACAGTTGCAGTGACTGAGCTCATGGCAGCCTCCGCCTCCTGGGTTCAAGCGATTCTTCTGCCTCAGCCTCCCAACTCCTGAGTAGCTGGAAGTACAGGTATATGCCACCATATCTGGCCAATTTTTGTGTTTTTAGTAGAGACAGGGTTTTACCATATTTGCCAGGCAGTTCTCAAACTCCTGACCTTGTGATCTGCCAGCCTTGGCCTCCCAAAGTGCTGGGATTATAAGTGTGACCCAACATGCCCGCCTATTTTGTTGTTTTTAAGTAGAAATGGTTTCACCATGTTGGCCAGGCTGGTCTGGACTCCCAACACCTCAAGTGATCTGCACACCTCAGCCTCCCAAAGTGCTGGGCTTACAGGCATGAGCCACCGTGGCTGGCCTATTTATTTTTAAGTGCTTTGTTTTCTGTAAAGAAATGTTATCAAGCTATTGAGAAATTAAATGTTAGTCCAAGATACATATACATCTCAGAAGTGTTGTTTAGTAAGGACGCAAAAGACATATTATTAGATAAAAAGTCCCCATTTATAACTTGAAAAAGGATTTCCAAAATAAAAAACTTAAAAAGTTAAATTGGCATTCACATTATTACAGATAATAAGTTATGTTTCAAAGGTCGTAACACAGTTTCCAAAATGATTTTCCATTTCTTGGTCAACTAGTTAGTCCTTCAGTATGCAAATATAACTCTTTCTTACTTGCGGTATCCAACTTGCCAAAATTTTGAAGAAATAACTAAAGTTTAATACGAAACGGAAGCCTTTGTTATTAATAATACTGAAACAAAAATTGCTTATTTAATTCAATTTACTAACAACAAAGTTGTTGTTTTTTTTTTTTTGTAAGACAGAGTCTTGCTCTGTCACCCAGGCTGGAGTGCAGTGGTGAGATCTTGGCTCACTGCAACCTCACCTCTTGGATTCAAGTGATTCTCCTGCCTCAGCTTCCTGAGTAGCTGGGACTACAGGTGCTTTTTTTTTTTTTTTTTTTTTTTAGTAGAGATAGGGTTTCACCATGTTGGCCAGACTGGTCTCAAACTCCTGACCTCAGGTGATCTGCCCGCCTCAGCCTCTCAAAGTGTTGGGATTACAGCCATGAGCTACCACATCTGGCCACAAACTTTTAACTTAAAATGTTCTTCCAGCTTTATTTGAAATAGACAAAAACTGGAAACAACCCAAATGTCTATCAACATGGATAGACATGTCATGGATAATCAAATAATGGTATAAACATATATACAATGGAAGATAACCCAACAATAAAAATGAATGAACTATTTGTTATATGTGACATGAGTGGATCTCAAAATCGTTAGTTGAGTGAAAGAAACCCGACAAAAAATGAATACTGTGTGTTCCCATTTATATTAAACTCAAGAACATGCAAATGAATCTATAGTAATAGAAAGGACATCAGTGGTTGCCTGGAGAAGGGAGTGTGTAGGGAGGAGAGATGTATTACTATAAAAAGAGGCATTTCATGATTTAATCGTCAGATACTGTTTTTCTCCAAGCTGCTAATGAAGCTTATACCCTGAATTGCTAGTCTCAGTATGTCTGAAAGTTCCCGCTCTTCCAGGAGTATGTTTCAACTTTTATTTTTATTAAAAGGTTATTCTTTTATTCTGTCCACAACTGTTTTTAAAACAATGAAATAGGCTGGGCATGGTGGCTCATGCTGGTAATCCCAGCACTTTGGGAGGCCAAGGCAGGCAGATCACCTGAGGTCAGAAGTTCAAGACCAGCCTGGCCATCATGGTGAAACCCCATCTCTACTAAAAACACAAAAATTAGCTGGGCATGATAGTGTACACTTGTAATCCCAGCTACTTGTGGGGCTGAGGCAGAAGAATCGCTTGAACCCAAGAGGCAGAGGTTGCAGTGAGCTGAGGATGTGTCACTGCACTCTAGCCTGGGCAATAGAGTGAGACACCGTCTCTAAAAACAAACAGAATACAACAAAAAATGAAATAAACCATGTACAAATAAATTCTGATAAATTTCTGCAGTCTTTCATGTTAATACTACATCTTCAAAGGGATAAAATTTGTATTACTTTGGTCTAATACGGAATAGAATTTTAAGGCCTGGTGCAGTGGCTCATGCCTGTAATCCCAGCTATTTAGGAGGCAGAGGTGGGAGGATTGCTTGAGCCCAGGAGTTTGAGGCTGCAGTGACCTGTGATCATGCCACTGCACTCTAGCCTGGGCATCAGACTGAGATCCCATCTATTAAAAAAGAATTTAGAAAACTATATACTAAAGTTAAATGATAATAAAATATTACTGTAAAACTTTAAAGCACAAATCGTGTACATTTTTAGTGCGTTTCTGACATGATAAAGTTACTATCGACACTTTACATCTCAGCTCAGTTCAAAATAATGCATATAATGAGGTCTAATTTTGTATATAAAATAGTTCTATAGAAGTATTTTAGATGTTGTGTGCTCTAAAACCAAATGGCGTATCATATAGTCTCTTCAAATTTGTCTGACTTAAAATATTTAATACTACAGGATCATTATTGACACCTATAAATATCTAGATCTTAATGATTCAATTTGTTGAACTGATCTTTGCCTCTGAAATTCACATGATAATGTCTTTGCCTACAGATGGAATCAAAGATGGATACAAAGTGAACTCTCACATAGCTAAGCTGCAAGAGTTATGGAAAACTCCTCAAAATCAAATAATCCACTTCCCAAAATCAATGATGGATGTATCCTTTCTCAAGGTACGCTAACAGGGATATGTTTAAATACCAATACTCTTTGTATTCAGAGCCGAACTTTTTACTGACGATCAGCTGCTTAGAGGGTGAGGTACTGCAGATGACAAGGCATGTGCAGTATATTGTCTAGGAGTCAATAAATATCTTTGGGTAAACTCATGAATGAATGTATAGATTATACATTCTTTATCATAAGAGTTCTTTCAGGATTTTATGATACTTCATCTCTAATGTATCCTTACTGAGGGGAAGCTTAATGCCCCAGTCACAGAGATGCTCAAGAAAAGTTTCATCCTAGAAACAGAAACCCAACTTCATATAGATTTTTACCTCAAGGATTACAAAATTAAGAAGAAAGCAGGTAAAGAAAATGGCAGTAATTAGCTTGCAAGTAGGGTTTTAAAAAAAGAAAAATAAATAAAAAGAAATGGCAATAAGGATTTTACAGTGGTTACCTGTATCCCATTAATGATCATAACTGCTAAAAGTATCTCTAGAGCAATGTGAATTAGGGTTAATTTTGATTTTTCTTTGAATTTATGTATTCAGTAAAGTAATATATAGTGGAATCTTACATCTTAAGTGAGAATTAGTTTCTAAAATCAGCAAGTACAATGAAAATCTCAGTCAAAATTACTTAGAGACCAGCATACTGTCCTTCAGAATGTCCATCACAGACAGTTATTCTTCTGGTGCTGGAAAGGAATGTTTCTTCAGTTGAGACTAAGTAATTGGGTTG
>NW_016107323.1:7481771-7495111 GCF_001604975.1 Cebus imitator
GTTGACCAGGATGGTCTCGATCTCTTGACCTCGTGATCCACCCGCCTCGGCCTCCCACAATGCTGGGATTACAGGCTTGAGCCACCGCGCCCGGCCTCAAAAATCATTTTGAGAAGGCAAGATGCCCACACTGAGAGGTGCACAGCAAGTAACACTTGACAGAACAGCACATTCACTCCTTCCTTCTTCATCTAGAGCAATGGGTTCTCAAACTTCATAGGGCATCTGAATCACCTGAGTGGAATGGCAAGCAGAGGCACTTGCACTGTTTAAATGGCTATTTGTTTCTCTTTTGGTCAAGTTAACATAGTTGAATTTGCTTAAGTAAAATACAGTTGGTACAACTCTCCTGAACATTTCATCTCTTCAGATAAGGAATATTGCCAACTTCTCTTTAACAATGCAGACTATAAATCCTCTTATTCTGTCTTTTAGCATCCAGACCTCACCACAGGCCAGAAGCGTTATCTGTGCAGCATTGCTAAAATCTATAATGCGAACTATCTGAAGATGTTAATGAAGAGGCAGTACATGCATGTAATTCAGCACAGCTCACAAAAGCCAGGCAGGTGCACCTCCAGTTGGCTTTTCACTAGTTTTTTACAATTAGTGAGAGGGTCTTTTTCTTTTTTTTTTTTTTTTTTGAGAGGGTCTTTTAACAGAGGTGATTTGTATGACAGGTGTCCTCACTCATCACAGAAGCCGCCTTAGCTCTCGTTACTCACAAAAACAGCATTACCCCTGCACTACATGGCGACACCAACTGGAGAGAGAGGACTTGGGGCCTTCTGATATTGCAGCCGCATCTGCACCTGAAATGCTCCTACAGCATTCCCTTTGGCGACCAGTGAGAAACAAAGAAGGGTCTGTTTCTTAGTGTGTAAAAGGCAGAAAACGTTATCTATGTATCTCAGTTCAAATTTTTTTTTTTCTTTCCTGAGACACAGGGTCTTATTCTGTTACCCAGGCTAGAGTGTAGTGGTGTGATACAGTTTACTGTATCCTTAAAACTCCTGGGCTCAAGCAATGCTCCTGCCTTACACTCTCAAGCAGCTAGGGTGAAAGGCAAAAGCACCATGCCCTACTAATTAAATAAAAAGTTTTGTAGAGACAGTGTCTATGTTGGCCAGGCTACTCTCACTTCTGCCTCCCAAAGCACTGGGATTACAGGTGTGAGCTACTGTGCCCAGCCTTCCCCATCTCTTTTGAAGGGTAGCTAAGTGATAATGCTTGTGTTTCCTAATATATTCACTTTGCTAAATTCAGAATAGGCTGGACTTTTAAAAAGCAGAGAGAGATTTTCATACTTTCTCTTTACTGCACTTCTTTTAGAATGTATTTTGTAGAATTATAAACATTTCTTCAGATAGAGATATGGATGACTGCTCTTTTCAATGTGATTCCCACTCAACCTCAAAATAATGCAAACACTTTCAAAAGGAGAAGCATATGGTTGGTTTTGCACGGGGGAATACTATGTAACGGAGAGGAAAAAGATTAAGAAGCATGAGTACTGAAATTGCACTGTAGCAGTTTTACATGTCAGGATTAAGAAATTACAGAATCTGGGTGCTGAAAGGGTGTTTTTGGTAATGCTGCAGCTAATAAAACGAATTTATGTGGTCTCCCACATGCACTAGGCAGCTGGCTCCAATTAAGATACTTTCCTTTCTTATAGGATAAAAACTGGGTATGTATCTAAAACAAGATGTAAGTCACTGAAGATTTTTAGAAGACCAAGGAAACTGTTCATGCAACCAGGTAAATGTGAAATTTTAAAAATAGGCATTTTTGAAGATCTTATGCCTAAAACTACTATGCCACATACAATTTCATTTCCATTAGGCAGATATTAACCAATTTAGAATATGATTTGCTTTTATTGTTGCAGATAAAAAAAAATCAAAATATAGTTTATGCTTACAATTAAAAGAACATAGTGGGCTAGGTACAGTGGCTTACGCCTGTAATCTCAGCACTTTGGGAGGCTAAGACAAGCAGATTACCTGAGGTCAGGAGTTTGAGACCAGCCTGGCCAACATGGCAAAACTCCATCTCTACTAAAAATACAAAAGTTAGCCAGGCGTGGTGGCGGGTGCCTGTAATCCTAGCTACTTGGGAGGCTGAGGCAGAATTACTTGAACCTGGGAGGTGGAGGTTGCAGTGAGCCAAGATTATGTCACTACACTCCAGCCTAGGTGACAGAGTGAGACTCTGTCTCAAATTTAAAAAAAAAAAATACTGCTCAAAGAAGTGAGATTCAAGGTATTTATAATACCAAGGTCAGAGACTTAGTAGAGAATTTGTTAGAACCCAGAACCACAAACATGACTTTCTCAACCAGTAGCACTTCTTTTATGAGGTAGTGCTATTTTTGGATGAACAACATATTTCGTATAGCATATTTTGTATAGTATAGCAAAGGGCTGTATCTCTTATATAGGCGCTTTTTATCTATAGGGAATATGTTCCAAGACCCCCAGTCGGTGGCTGAAAGCGTAGATAGTACTGAACCCTATATATACTTTGTTATTATTATTATTTTTTTTTTGAGACTGAGTTTTGCTCTTGTTGCCCAGGCTGGAGTGCAATGGTGTGATCTTGGCTCACTGCAACCTCCGCCTCCTGGGTTCAAGCGATTCTCCTGTCTCAGCCTCCTGAGTAGCTGGGATTACAGGCATCCGCCACCATGCCTGGCTAATTTTGTACTTTTTACTAGAGACGGGGTTTCTTCATGTTGGCCAGGCTGGTTTTGAACTCCTGACCTCAGGTGATCCGCCCACCTCGCCCTTCCAAAGTGCTGGGATTACAGGTGTGAGCCACTGCACCTGGCTACTTTATTTCCTATAAATGCATATCTATGATAAAGTTTTAATTTATAAGTTAGGCATATAAAGAGATTAACAATATATAAAATAGAACACATACTGTAATAAAACATGGATGTGGTCTCTCTCAAAATAGCTTACATTGTACCTTGTAAAGCAAAAGTGCGGATAAGAAGGGACTACTGTATATCATTTTGTTTGATATTCAAGCCATGCAGGTGATATTATCAAAATTTTACAGCTGCAACATAGACAAATCCAGACTTCGGAAGGATCAGCATAAAGCATCCTTCTACCACAAGTACAAAATATTACAAAATGAAAAAGGGAAGACAGACCGAATGATCAGAAGTGTTCCTCAGAACTGATAATGTTAAATCATGTTAAGTAATTTCCTAGTTATTAGTATAGTGAAGTAGGGAGGTGGGTAAGAAATAGGGAAGTTTGTTGGGTGCGGTCACTCATGCCTGTAATCCCAGCACTTTGGGAGGCCAAGGCAGGCAGATCGCTTGAGGTCAGGCGTTCAAGACCAGTCTGACCAACATGGTGAAACCCATCTCTACTAAAAATACAAAATTAGCCGGGCATGGTGGTGCATGCCTGTAATCCCAGCTACTCAGCTGAGGCAGGAGAATCACTTGAACATGGGAGGTAGAGGTTGTGGTGAGCCGAGATTGCACCATTGCACTCCAGCCTGGGCAACAACAGCAAAACTCCCATCTCAAAAAACAAAACAAGTAGGGAAGATAGGCCTTCTGAATTGATATCCCTTCACTGTATGACAGTGTTAGCCACCTCTGCTGTAAGTATTGTACCATGCCTAGCCAAGCAATGAGGGAAAGGGCAGGAGAGAGCATAAGTGAGGTTCCAAAAGGAACAGTTAGAGGAAATTCCAGGTAGGGGGAAGAGATGAGAAGGAACTAAAGGAAAATGCAGAGATTCTGAAGATATAGCTGACCACTGTAATTTCCCCCAACAAAAAGATTTTAAAAATCAGTGGTAATATAGGACTTAGTAACATAATTTGCTATACAGTAACATGGCTAGAATACAGTACTTTGTATCTTAAAGAGTAAGAAATTTGGGGCAAAGAGGAGGTGACTAAGAGCCTAGAGAATTGCAGGCAATTTGTCTTTACTACAGGCTTATTAATAAGCCAGGTCATTTTGAATCTTGTACTTAGAGCTTTATTTCCAAAACAGACAACTAAAAATTCTTATTTTTCCTTCAGTTTCTTCAAATGATTCTGAATCATACATGAGTGAAGAAAAAAAGGAAGAAGATTTACTAAATAAATTTATGCAATCAATGTCAATTGAAGAACAGGGAGAACATCTGATGTTAACTTGACAGTCTTGTCTTGTGTATTGAATTCGTGCCAAAGTTGAGGGTAAGGGGTTGTGAGTTGTGTCCTCTATGTTTAGGTTAGTACTGTTATTCCTTAAATCATTAAGTAATTTTGTTTCGTTCAGAAATTTTTACAACAATGTAACTGGTCTGATGTAGTTCCATGTACCAATGACATTTATGTAAGAAAATATACATGTAGTATACTTGTACTTCTAGCTAGATATAATTAAAACTTTTCTTGCATTCAACATTGAATTACTTTTCTTTAAATGTGACAAACGCATTGTATAATTTTTTCTTTCTCTGTTCACAGTAAGTCCTAAAACAACAATATTGAAATATCTTATGAGGGCCGGGCACACTGGCTTACGCCTATAATCCTAGACCTTAGGGAGGTCAAGGTGGGTGGATCACAAGGTCAAGAGATTGAGACCATCCTGGCCAACATGGTGAAATCCCATCTCTACTAAAAATACAAAAATCAGCTGGGTGTGGTGGTGCTGCCTGTAGTCCCAGCTACTTGGGAGGCTAAGGCAGAAGAATCACTTGGACCCAGGAGGCAGAGGTTTCAGTGAGCTGAGATTTCGCCACTGCACTCCAGCCTGGCAACAG
The DNA here is from genome assembly GCF_001604975.1 of Cebus imitator. NCBI lineage: Eukaryota > Metazoa > Chordata > Mammalia > Primates > Cebidae > Cebus > Cebus imitator. The sequence continues at coordinate 7,486,562 of NW_016107323.1, forward strand.
AGCGAAGGCTAAGGAAAGCTTTGAAATATCCAGATACAGAATAGCATTTGACAGAGATAATACTCTGACTTGCAAAGTAGGTGCTCAATAAATATTTGCTATTTGAATATAACTTCAAAATGTAAATACACATTTGCCCTATTATGAAATTGCCACATAAATACTTGGAGACTCAGACTGGATTAAGTTGGGGGCACTTACACTAACAAGAGGATTCTTTACATTATATATTACTCTAGTGTGCTTCCTTGCTAAACTTCTGTTTTTTTTTGAGACAGAATTTCCCTCTTGTTGCCCAGGCTGGAGTGCAATGGTGTGATCTCTGCTCCATGCAACCTCCACCTCCTGGGTTCAAGTGATTGATTATCCTGCCTCAGCCTCCCGAGTAGCTGGGATTACAGGCACATGCTACCATGGCTAATTTTGTATTTTTAGTAGAGAAAGGGTTTCACCACGTTGGCCAGGCTGGTCTTGAACTCCTGACCTCAGGAGATCTGCCCGCCTCGGCATCCCAAAGTGCTGGGATTATGGATGTGAGCCTGGCCCCTAAATTTATATTTTTAAAAATGTTATTAAACCTTGAAAAATGGGAGTAGCAACGGTTTGAAGAATCACTGCTAATTTAATGTCGATATGGTATATTATTTAGCAAATAAAATCTGAATTCAACATTCTAACATAGTGTTAAGAGAAAAGAGCTCTGAAAATCATCTATTTCACTTCAATATTTATATCTGAAGTTTCACTTGGTTTCTCATTTTTATGTTTTTTAAAATTAAACAGCAGGTTATCAAGAAAGTATAAATGAAAGGTAATTGTTTATTACTGGAGAAGAGAAAAATGTATACAAGAAAGTCTAGATTCTTTCTCCACATGCACTACTTTTGGAATAAAGTTCCAAATACCAACTTTGAAGATATTTACAAGGATAAATTTTTCTTAACAAGTGACCAGTTACTGTGTCATGGACATTTTTTCATAGAATCCATATGCTGTAAACTAAACATATTCTTATAGTTTACAGGAAGCTTAGAGCAATTATGTATTAACAGAGAAGATGGTATTATATTTTACTGCAAAATATTATAAAGGTGATACAATTTTGTGGCTCGTAAATATTTATTTACTTGATTTCAACAGGACAATGAAAAAAAAATCATCAAGACAGGCCTGGCTTTAAGATTTTTTGTATTCGATTCGTTCTACTTTCACATCATCTCCAATTAGCTGATACACATAGGTGACCACTGTAGAAGCCTGGATATCCATCAACACAAATGATGGAATAATGTTTCTAGAAGAAAAAACAAATAATGTCAGTGTTTTGTACCACAAAGAGCAGCACATAAATTTAAGATGACAATTTGGATTCAAAGAGAAATCTGTTACATGTCACATGAACAGTTACCAAAAGAAGACTACCAAAATGGCTAGATTTATTTAAATAGTCACTGGTGGCCAGGAATAGTGGCTCACGCCTGCAATCCTAGCACTTTGGGAGGCCGAGGTGGGCGGATCACCTGAGGTCAGGAGTTTGAGACCAGTCTGGCTAACATGGTGAAACCTTGTCTCTACCAAAATTACAAGAATTAGCCAGGCGTGGTGGTGGGTGTCTATAATCCCAGCTACTTGGGAGACTGAGGCATGAGAATCACTTGAATCTGGGAGACAGAGGTTGCCATGAGCCAAGATCATACCAATGCACTGCAGCCTAGGTGACAGAGCAAGACTCTTGTCTCAAAAAGGTCACATTTATTTTTACCTTTTTTTTTTTTTGACTGTCTCATTTTGTCACCCCAGCTGGAGTACAGAGCCTCCAGCACGGCTCACTGCAGTCTTAACCTCCTGGGCTCAAGTGATCATCCCACCTCAGTCTTTTGAGTAGCTGGGATCACAGGCATACACCACCACACCCAGCTAATTAAATTTTTTTTTTTTGTAGAGACAGGGTCTCACCATATTGTATAGGCTGGTCTTAAACTCCTGGGCTCAAGCAATCTGCTCCGGCCTCCCAAGTGCTGGTATTACAGGCATGATCCACTGTGCCCAGACACATTTCTTTTATGAAATGTCATACATGCAATTGCTTTACTAAAGCCCCCAAATTCCCAAATTCTATCCTACTTACGTTTCCAGGGCATTATATGCCCCAGTGGCAGAACCTGGGTTAATGTAGAATTTATTTTCATGCTCAAATGCTTCAAATTTGTGTGTGTGTCCTGAGATAAGAATGTCCACGTCAAACTGCCTCTGCAACAGGGCTAAGCTGGCCATATCTCCCCAAGGAATAACTTGATGTCCATGGATCAGACCAATTTTGAACTGTCCAACAGTTACAACTTTCTGTTCTGGATAATTCAGATTCTAATGAAAGAAAGAGACATAAGAAAATATGTATTTTAGAGATGCTGGTATTTTTAAAATGTCAGTTTGCTTAAACATTCAATCTCTTATGATGTTTTGATGTAGTGCTCCACGACATACACATTTATAATTTTTTTTTTTTTGAGATGGAGTCTTGCTCTGTCTCCCAGGGTGGAGTGCAGTAGCAGGATCTCAGCCTACTGGAACCTCCACCTCCCAGGTTCAAGCAATTCTCCTGTGTCAGCCTCCCAAGCAGCTGGGATTACAGGCACTCACCACCAAGCACAGCTAATTTTTTTGTATTGTTAGTAGAGACAGAGTCTCACCATGTTGGCCAGGCTGGTTTTGAACTCCTGACCTCCAGTGATCCACCTGCCTTGGCCTCCCAAAGTTCTAGGATCACAGGTGTGAGCCACTGTGCCCAGCCACATTTATAAATATTTTATTTCTTCTCAGTCTCTAAAGCTGCAACTATATTTAAAACATAACTTACTCAATAAAAACTGGAATTTATCATGCAATCCCTTTACTGTGTTTATTTCTAAAGAATATGGGTTCTTTTGTGCATGCTGTAAAGAATAATTATTCCCTGAAAACTTGTGATTTCCCTTTACCTAAGGCATGTAAGTTAAGGTGTGTTCATGATAGCTTAATATAGCCTTAATAGTTTAATAGTTTATTATAGATGGCTTAAAATAATGAGCGCTAATACTGATATAGTACTTAGTATGAGCCAGGCACTACTGTAGAGGTTTTACAAATACCAACTTAATACAAACAATCCTAGAAGGTTCTATTATGATTCCCACTTTATGGATGATGAAACAGGCACAACAAGGTTGGTTGTCCTTTCCTTTTATCTCCCCCATCTTTCACCTCCATGTCACCTTTAATTTATCCAAAAACAGTATGTTCCTTCAGTTAGGTTTAAGGAACCCCATTAAAGAACACCAACCAAGTTTAATTTATGAAAAGCTTCTATATATTCCCAGAAAAACAAAATTTTCAAGGTAGAATCAGGATTATGTGACATCATACAATGTTGGCACTGGCAGGTGTCTTAAAAATCATCCATTCCAGGCCTAGTGCAGTGGCTCACGCCTGTAATCCCAGCACTTTGGGAGGCCGAGGCAGGTGGATCACGAGGTCAAAAGATCGAGACCATGCTGGCCAACATGGTAAAACCCCAACTCTACTAAAAATAGAAAAAATAGCTGGGCATGGTGGTGTGCGCCTGTAGTCCCAGCTGCTCAGGAGGCTGATGCAGGAGAATCACTTGAACCCAGGAAGCGGAGGTTGCAGTGAGCAGAGATTGCGCCACTGCACTCCAGCCTGGCTACAGAACAAGACTCCATCTCAAAATAAATAAATCATCCATTTCAGCCATATTTACCAAGGATCAGAAAGGGGAAGTAATCTGCCAAAAATTCTATTATTAACTAACGGGAACTCCAGAGCTCCTTTTTTTCTTTTTTAAGACGGGGTTTCACCATGTTGGTCAGGCTGGTCTTGAACTCCCGACCTCAGGTGATCCGCCCACCTTGGCCTCCAAAGTGCTTGGATTACAGGCGTGAGCCACCACGCCCGGCCTCCTTTTTTTCTTTAAAGTCGGGTTTATTGAGGCATAATTTACACAGAGTAAAATCATACTTTTTCTTTTCTTTTTTTTTTGAGACGAAGTTTTGCTCTTGTTACCCACGCAGGAGTGCAATGGTACAATCTCGGCTCACTGCAACCTCCACCTCACAGGTTCAAGTGATTCTCCTACCTCAACCTCCCAAGTAGCTGGGATTACAGGCATGCACCATCATGCCTGGCTAATTTTGTATTTTTAGTAGAGACGGGGTTTCTTTTTCCATGTTGGTCAGGCTGGTCTTGAACTCCCAACCTCAGGTGATCTGCCCGCCTCGGCCTCCCAAAGTTCTGGGATTACAAGCGTGAGCCTCTGCGCCTGGCAAATCATACTTTTTTCATGTATCGTATGATGGGTTTTGACAAATGCACATGGCTGTATAAGCACTGCCACATGGAAGATATAGAGCAGCTCTATCACTTCTTCAAAACTCCCTCATCCGCTATAAAGCTAACCATTGAGAAACAAAGCCACAGGAGGGTTGCCAACAGAGAAGTAGTGTGATCTTACTTCACTTAAAAAGGATCACTCTGGTTGCTAGCTGGAGAATAAACTGTAAGGTGCAAGGGTAGAATTAGGAAGTTGGAATACAAGAAAATGATGCGGTGGCTTGGAATAAAGTAGTAGAGGTAATGGCAGTGAAAAGTTCCTAATAAAAACTTTATAAACTTGGCTGGGCACAGTGGTTCATGTCTGTAATCCCAGCACTTTGGGAGGCTGAAGCGGGAGGATCACCTGAGGTCAAGAGTTTGAGACCAGCCTTGCTAACATGGCAAAACCCCATCTCTACTAAAAATATAAAAAATTAGCTGGGAGTGGTGGCGTGTGCCTATAATCTCAGCTACTCAGGAGGTTAGGCAGGACAATCACTTGAACCTGAGGCAGAGGTTGCAGTGAGCTGAGATTGTGCCACTGTACCCCAGTCTGGGCGACAGAGCAAGACTCCATCTCAAAAACACAAAACAAAAAAAAAACTTTATAAACTAAATGACAGCCAAAAACAGTAACAAAGCCACTTTTACTCAGTATCTATTTAGTAAGACAAAGTATTTAATATGTTTACTAGGTAGTCTAAATCAGTGATTTCCAAATAGTAAGGGAGGAGCATGAATAGTAATTTTACATTTGAAAAAGAAAAAAGAAAAAAAAAAACCTTACCAGTTGAGAAATCTGGGTCTAATGATAAAGCTTATGTAAGTAAGAATCAAGAACAGGAGATATTTGAGGAGGGAAAGGGAAATACATTATACATCACCTCATCGAAGTCTCCTCTCACAATATGAACATCACCAGCCAGAGTCTTGAGATAGTCATAACTCTCTTTGGTGCAAAGGTTTCCTGTGCAGAGAATGTGCTGAATTTTTCCTGGCACCAGGAGTTTTTTGAATTTAGCTGGCAAACTGTTGCACCGGTGTGGGATGTGCAGATCTCCTAATACCAACACCAACTTTAAAGTGTCAAGGTAAGATAAAGCATAATGTTAAACATAATGTAAAAACAAAATAGTCTCCAACTGTAAGCTCCCTTTTAAGTCTTATACGAGATCCCGAATCCCACAGAACAAATTATTCATAAAGTTCCTATCATGACTATTTAATCTCAGAAGCTAAATCTGTACATATTTTTCTTCAGGTTATCAGCTTTCAGATAGGTTTCATCATTGATTGTAACATGACAATTTAAACAGACTTACATATGGTAATGTACTTTGTTCTAAATCAATCTTATTTTATCATAAATAGTTGTGTATATATAATACAGGTAATCATTCTATTTACCAAGAATGAAATCAAACATTCTAAAGTGATTTAGAGACCCATGAATACACTGAATTTTAAAAATTATAAAATGAAAAGTATACTACTTAGCCCTATGGAATGTGGCTTTTTTTTTTTTTTTTTTGAGACGGAGTTTCACTCTTGTTGCCCAGGCTGGAATGCAATGGCACGATCTCGGCTCACCGCAACCTCCGTCTCCTGGGTTCAGGCAATTCTCCTGCCTCAGCCTCCTGAGTAGCTGGGATTACAGGCACGTGCCACTGTGCCCAGCTAATTTTTTGTATTTTTAATAGAGACGGGGTTTCACCATGTAGACCAGGATGGTCTCGATCTCTTGACCTCGTGATCCACCCGCCTCGGCCTCCCAAAGTGCTGGGATTACAGGCTTGAGCCACCGCGCCCGGCCTGGAATGTGGCATTTTTAAAGACTGATATGGTAATTCATATTTCTGCTGTTGTAATATGAAAATGATTAATCCCAGAAACATTATTAAAGGGAATTGCGAATAGAGAAAAAAATTATTTCTGTAATTTATGTGTACTAGATTGACAACTATTTGGAATTATAATGGCGAAAATTTGGCATGTTTGTTACTTCAAACTATTAGGTATACATTACAGAGATATACAAACAGCCTGTGTTTCAGCTTCATTAGGTAAAGGCGTGCTTTGGAATTATAATCTTTGATATCTTTACTTTCCTTGATATCTTTACTTTCCTTCATTATTAGAAGTCCTCACTGTCATATTTTTACGGTCTGGATTAAATTGCTCATGTACCCTTGGTGTAGTTACCCAACTTAAAAAAATAACTTTTCATAATCTTTCATGTACATGAGAGCATTAAAACAAAAAAGAGATCAGCTAAATGAGTGATAAATTTAGCATAAGGTGGTTTAGAGTTGCAAATTAGTCTCAGATGACAAAAGGAAATTTTGCTATGAAATATAAAAGAATATAAACCCCAACCCTGTAAAATTTTATTATTTAAAAATTTCAAGATTTGAGAAATAACAGTAATTTAGCCACTTAACAAAATACTGTTAGAAACATCATTTAAAAATAGTATCTGTCTAGCCTACCGCAGTGGCTCACACCTGTAATCCCAGCATATTGGGAGGCTGATGCAGGCAGATCACATGTGGTCAGGAGTTCAAGACCAGCCTGGCCAACATAGTGAAACCCTGTTTTTACTTTAAAAAAAAAAAGAAATACAAAAGTTAGCCGGGTGTGGTGGTAGGTGCCTGTTATCCCAGCTACTCAGGAGTCTGAGGCAGGAGAATCACTTGAACCCAGGAGGTGGAGGTTGCAGTGAGCTGAGACGGTGTCACTGGCACTCCAGCCTGGGCGACAGAGTAAGACTCTGTCTTAAAAAAAAAAAAAAAAAAAAAAAAAAAAAAAATTTTAAAAAAAAAAAAAAAAAAAAAAAAGAAAAAAAAAATCTGTCCTCCAAAGGACAATGTAATCAATTTCTTTATGTTGATCAGTATAAGCACCTTCATTCTATATAAGATGTTTTCCTTCACAGACATTTCACCCATAAATGTATATGCCCTTCAAGTACTTTTAAAAGTTTTCTATTCTTTAATATTATCAAAGAAATCATTAAATAGCTAATAGGATAAAACAAAATAGTTTTGCGACTGCAGACTTTGTAAATGAAAATTAATTTAAAAAACCCAAAATGCGTGAAATTAAAATTATTACCAAAAGAAGCTTGATTCATCTTGCAACAAAAATTAAAATTATTGCAAAGAAAAGGAACTATTATCAGGACACAGAATTATCAGGACATAGCTTGTAATCTCAAAGTAACACAAGGTTATAAAACTAGCACACTTATAAATTGTTAAATAAGATTCTTCTTCATAAAGACGAGTTTCAGCAGGTATCTGTTCTATGCCTATATTGTTTCAATGTAGATCTCAGTGGACAAACCCTCTGTAAAACTAAAAACCACTATGAAGTTTCCACCCTCACTGGTAATCAACATAAAAGTACCTGGATACAGAACAATCTTCATTTTAGAGGGGGATTCCTTCTGATATGGATTGAAGTACATAGTTAGTATGGGAAGCTGGGTTTGAGAAAAAGGTAAAAATAATAGATTTCTATATTATAAAAAAAGTAGAACCACCGCCACCACCCCAAACTCATAAAAGGGTATATGTCTATAACAGGTTGAAAATGTTTGGTACTAATAATGAATGAACTGTTCAATCTGAATGTACCAGAAAGAACATTAATAAGAACATTAGTAAGATGTGGTACTTTATAATGATTGATGACCTAATTCTATAAAGTACTGTGGATTTTCCCCAAATATACTCAAGACTATCAGCAGTCTAAAGATACAATTGTATGAATGATCACACAGAAATGATTTCAAATTAGTAGGGATCCTTACTAGGACAGAATCCTCTGGTTTCCTGCTGATGACAAAGTTATGGGAAAGTATTTCACAAAACATGTGTCATACTTTGAAGCATATCCCTGCCCAAATTCCACACTTTGACAAATTGGGATAGACATAGATTAGAAAGTCCTTTAAGAAAGCAAAAGATCCTGGCCAGGTGCAGTGGCTCACACCTATAATCCCAGCACTTTGGGAGGCCAAGGCAGGAGGATCACAAGGCCATGAGTTTGGAACCAGCCTGACCAACATGAAACCCCGTAATTAGCCTGGCGTGGTGGCATACCCCTGTAATCCCAGCTACTCAAGAGGCTGAGGAGGTAGAATTGCTTGAACCTGGGAGGCAGAGGGTGCAGTGAGCC
>NW_016107323.1:7495391-7499369 GCF_001604975.1 Cebus imitator
AAAAAGAGCAAAACTCCATCTAAAAAAAAAAAAAAAAAAGATCCTGGAAATGGCAGTCTTATTAAATTCAAATAAAGAACCAACCCAATCAAAGCATGGAAATTCAGTTGCTTGCTTTCAACAGACTTTAAAAGGGTGAGAAATCCAGTCAGTAATCAGCCACCCAACCACCATTGTTAGTAGGAGCTAAGTGAAGAAACTTACTCTGTGCCCAGCCTTAGTGGAATGAAGAAGTTGATTGCAGACGGGGTGGGGGTGGGGGGATGAAAAAAAAAGGGTGAAACACGACCAATGTTAAAAGAAAGCAACGAAAAGAAACAAACAAAAAAGAACAAAAAACCCATTCCAAATGAGTAAACAATTGTTAATGATTTCTGAGTGTTATGAAAGAAAATGTTAAAAATTAGCTGTGCTCAAAACAATACCAAAAGAAACATTTGCTGTATTTTTAAATACGACACACATACACTTTTTAATAAATTTGCCTTATCAATTTCTTCTACTTTTCCTAATCTAGTTCTGTATATTGACTTCCATCTCTTTTGTTTTCCATTCTGTTTAGATTTTTATAAGGTTTTATAAAATAATGAATTTAGATTTCTACAGACACTTCAGAAAATTTGTCAGTAATAGCTTAAAGGCTAACATTTTCTGGATTCTTAGGGTCTAATTATTCCTCAAGTATATGGATTTTAATTATCATACATTCAAAATTCTAGTAGCCGGAAAATTACGCTGCAGCTGGGTGATTTTTTGTAGCTGATGCAACACAGCACCATGAATACATTATCAAGTGATGAACAAATCAACTAAAAGTGAAGACAAAATAATAAAAACAAACACATTTATCTAGTTAAAACTGGACCTTTCTCACACCTGAATTTGCTGCCCACACTCTGGACACTGTACTGAGTGTTGAACATCTGTATCCTTTGCCAAGTAAAATGCTTTCAATCATAAAAGAATTGGCGAATGCTACATTTTTTCCCAGTTCTATTTCATATGAAAAATGATGTACCAGTACAACTACCCTAAATAAGAGGGTTCACCTCTCAAAACTTGAGAAACATTAATATTTTGAAATCATGGCAAAAAATTATGTCTTCTCCCATGGATAGGTGTCTCAAAATTACTGTAAACTGAATTACTTTAAATTGGAGTCTGTTTAGAAGCAAAAATTAAAAGTGAGATTAAAGATTTTAAAGAAGCATGCACCATAATCTTTGGCTGCCACATCTGTAAGTCTCCTCTTGAAAAGGCTGTGTGTCACGCAATAGTAATAATCTTAAAAATGCATGGCTTCTTTGGTTCCTTGTAGAAAGAAAAAAGAATGCAATAAATGCTTATCAGAGATAAACGTCCCTCTACAGCCAACCTCCATCAACACAAATATCAAGATAATCACAGCTCCATTTCAAATAACTGAAATGGAAATTGCCTTTTAAGAGTCAAAGGCACCTTTGAAAATATGATTACATTTATTTTATACAACAACTGAAATGGAAATTGCCTTTTAGAGTCACAGGCACCTTTGAAAATATGATTACATTTATTTTATACAACAATTGAAATGGAAATTGTCTTTTTAGTCAAAGGCACCTTTGAAAATACGATTACAGGCAGGGCACGGTGGCTCACACCTGTAATCCCAGCACTTCAGGAGGCGGAGGTGGGTAGATCACCTGAAGTCAGGAGTTCGAGACCAGCCCGACCAACATGGTGAAACCCCGTCTCTACTAAAAATACAAAAATTTAGCCGGGTGTGGTGGCGGGTGCATGTAATCTCAGGTACTCGGGAGGCTGAGGCAGGGGCTGGAGCTTGAACACGGGATGCGGAGGTTGCAGTGAGCCAAGATCGCACCACTGCACTCCAGCCTGGACGACAGAGCGCGACTCCATCTCAAAAAAAAGATGATTACAAATATGAGTCCTTTCTAGTGGAGGCCCCAACTTTTTAGGTAGGAAGGTCTGAGGGGTAGCAACCTACTGTGGGTGAAAGGGTGATTGCTTGAAGGTGGCTAGGGGAGACTAGGAAAGTCAACACCGGCACTCCCTCCAGAAAAATGTGTATATTCACAAAAATTTCCCAACAATTTCAAGTTCACAGATCATTAAGGAATCCTACCCTAAAGGGGTGTAGCAACCCGTGGAAAGTAGTTCCAGCAATTGCAAGCGCCAAATCCCGCCCTCTGAGAGCACACCTGCTCCTTTCAATGGCAGCTGCATGTTATTTCAGAGGCGAAGAGGGTCGTTTATTCCCTTTCCCTACATGGCAAACTTAAACGGGTATGGAATTCTGCTCGCTACTTCCCGTTCTGCATCCGAGAGGCCAGGTTCTGCCACATGGTGGGTGGTAACCACTACACCCCAACAAGTGGGAGGTACTTTTTGCGGGAAAGGAGTAGGAAACCACTGGAAACGGAGGAGGACGGTGCCCCTATCCCCGGAATGCTCGAGGTATGGGACCAAAGGCCTTCCCTGGCTCCGGCGTGCGGGTCTCGTGACATGTCGGGCAGCTAAGAGGGACCTTTTTACCCCTTGGATGGCCTCTGGCCCCTTGGGGCCGGCATACGAGACCTAGGCCGGCCGCACCCAGAGGTGACCGTTCCCTTCCTTCCCTAGCCCACTTCCTGGGCCTTCCACAGGCCAGCGCCTCGACCCTGCCGCCGAGGCCTCCGGGATCTCCCAATCCCTCGCCCTGGGACTACCCGCAGCTCCCAACAACGCAGCACTCCAGCTGAGGACCAAGCCTCGGTCGCCGCAGCTACAACCCTCACCATCCTGTCACCAGGCTCCGCTCAGTCACCACAACCGCCGCCGCCCTCTTCCTCAGGCTCTTCGACGACCCGCCCACTTCGCCCGCAACCAATGAGAGCAGAGGTCGACAGAAACTGACGTACGGGGGCTCGTAAGGGCTCTTCCCCGCCGTAAAGCGAACCTGCGCTTTGGGAACTCGTGGAGGCGGGGTGGTACGGTTGAAAGACTAGATCGCGAAGCTTTGAAAAGCGCGGGCCGTATCCGGGCACCTGGGTCGTCGAGCTGAGGCGCGCCTTCCGAGCCTGGTTTTTAGAACGGTTGGCAGCCATGCTGAAATGCGTGATGAGCGGCAGTCAAGCGAAAGGTTGGAGGGGCGTTTGTTGTCCTCCCATGTAGCAGAGAGAAAAGCAGACGTTAATAGGTCGTCCCTACCATCGTCTAATTTTTCCTCTTTGCCTTTATGCACAAGGACTGAGGACGCGTGCCCTGGCCACAGCCCCACTCACTCAAGGTCCTGTTAGTTTCTAAGGGGAGGATGTGGGCCCATCTCCCGTTACTTAAACGCAGATGTAATATGGGTGGTGTCCAGAAAATACGGTTGGACCATCGGGACACAAACTCAGGATGCTGAGGACTGCATGGGGAGGAGTTGGGAGAAAAAAATAATGCTTGGACAGTAAAGTATTTTTGTGCCGAGAGAAAAGCTTTACCTGTTTGTTTTTTTGTTTTTTTTTTTCTTTTTTTCAAATTCTACCATTTTTGGAAAAGTCACTAAATCTCTTTTTGGCTTAGTTTCCAAAACGGAAATGGGGGTAATGACCGCACCTTTGTCACAGTTTGTTTGGAGGTAATGAAATGGAAATGCATGTAAAGTGCCCTGTGATAGATGGAATGGACAAGAACTATTAGTATTGTACATGGCGCGTTCAAAATGGAAGTTTGGCCGGGCGTAGTGGCTCACGCCTGGAATCTCAGCACTTTGGGAGGCCAAGGCGGATGAATTACCTGAGGTCAGGAGTTCGAGACCAGCCTGGCAAACATGACGAACCCCGCCTCTCTACTAAAAATACAAAAGTTAGCCGGGCGCAGTGGTGGGTGCCTGTAATCCCAGCTGCTAAGGAGACTGGGGCGAGAGGATCCGCTTGAGCCAGGGAGGTCGAGGCTGCAGTGAGCTGAGCTCGTGCCACTGCACTCAGCATGGGTGTCAGAGAGACTGTCTCA
>NW_016107323.1:7499685-7512120 GCF_001604975.1 Cebus imitator
AAGTAGCTGTCAGAGGCCCAACCATGGAGCAGAAACCAATCAGTTGGGAGCTATGGGGCTGAACAGCCCAGGGATGTACAGGTATCAGAAGGTAAACGGAGAGGTCAGCTGAGCAGCCAGAGCAGGCCCAGGCTGAGGAGGACAGGACAGGCCGCCCAGGGCCCAGCCCCACTAATGGCTGCAGCATAGAACCTCGCCACCTTCTTGTTGGGGTTGCCCTGGGCCGGGTCGAATCACATCTGGATGCAGCGGCCACTCCCTCGCCTGTAGTTGCTGACCTTGAAGGAGTGACTCCAGATTTCATTGCACAGAGCAGTGGGTGTGGGGAAGTAGAAATGGAAAGGTAGGCAGGCAGCTTCCACCGGGCACTTGTTAGACCCTGAGGTCCAATTCCAGCCCTTGTGCCAGTTGCTCTTGCAGGTGTAGGAGGTACCACAATCTTTCCACCATTGTTCACAGTCCTCTTTGCACAGGGGTACGTCCAGTACCCGCTCTTTATGCCAGCTCTGATCCACCTGCTGAATCTAGGGCTCCAAGTTGGGGGAACACTCATAGAGGCAGGTGTCCTGGATGAAATGCCGTTTGTAGGCAGGTGCCATCTCTCTCCAGTGGTTCCAGTTGAAGTTATATAGGTAGGAAATATCCTTGTGGGCTTCCTGGCTGGTGTTGGTAGAACAGCAGGCATTCTCCCTCCAGGGATGACACTGGGAGAGGAGGTGGCTCTCGGTCTGGCTTAGGCTTCTCGAGATTGCGCCATTGCACTGCAGCCTGGTGACAGAGCAAGACTCCGTCTCAAAAAAAAAACAAAAAGAACATAAACAGTGTCCTACGGGATCAGACTAGTGTATGAGGAAGTCTGGCTACCCTAAAACATCAGAGATGAATGTTGAATACCCGTAATTTCTCTCATTATTTGTGGTGACCTCGCTGTCTATCGAGCTATTATAACCACTTCAAATCATCTTCTCCATGTACTCTTTTCACAGTTTTGGGGGAGTCAAATTACATTTATCTAAATCAAGTTGTAAAATATATTAGTATGGAAATTGGCTTGCCACAGTAACTCCATGCAACACTGTAAACATATAGAAGGAAGAATTTCAGTCAGTTTTATCATTTTTGACACTCTGCAAATTTATTGAGCCCTTATAATATGTCTGGTATTTTGCCAAGGGTGTTATACTGTATTAAAGTGATGTAGTGAGTCTATAAGATACTGTTCTTTATGAATTTATCTCGAGTCCTTTGAATGCTGAACTAGTTTTGCGATTTGTTGTTAGAAGGAAAGAATATAAGCATCACCTTTCTTTTTCTCCATAGTATTTGGGAAAGCAGTTCAAGCTCTATCACGAATTAGTGACCAGCTATGGCTAGATCCATCTAAAAAAGGTGTAAGTAAGAAAGTTAATAGACCATGTATTGAGGCAAGAGGAGATGTTTAAAGATCCCAGTCCAGACTGAATGTTAACTAGGAAATCTAGAAATTATAATTATCCCCTTCACTGTTTATCTTTATTTTACATATCTGAATACATTTAGAGCAAAGTAAAGTGAAAATATGCTGATAAACCTAATTCATTTAAACCAGAAGTCACAAACTGGTAGTCAAGAGACTAGATACGGTCTGCAGGAATGTTTTATTGGGCTGCACTGTGTTGTTTTTTTCAATTTGAAATAATTTCTAACATTTAAAATTGAGAGTCCAGTTTTTCCTGCTTCTCTTGAAAATTCAGAAGACCTGACAGTTTTGGGCCTGCATTCATTCCCAAGTAGAAGTAGCTGGCTGAAACTGAGTAATGGCTTCCCCCCTTAGATATGGTGTGAGACCACCAATATGTTGTAACTCCCTTATATATTGCCTTCTGCCATTTCACACATTAGATTTAAGGCCCATGGCTGGGTGTGGTAGTTCACAAATGTAATCCCAGCACTTTGGGAGGCTGAGACGGGAGGATCACTTGAGCCCAGGAGTTTGAGACCAGCCTGAGGAACAAAACAAGACCCTACCTGTCTCTACAAAAAAATTTAAAAAGTTAGTCGGGTGAGGTGTTGTGTGCCTGTAATCCTAGCTACTTGGGAGGCTGAGAAGGGAAGATCCATTGAGGTAAGGTGTTTGGAGGCTGTAGTGAGCTGTGATGGTACCACTGTACTCCAGCCTGGCTAACAGGCTGTTTAAAAAAAAAAAGTAAAAAGGAAATTAAAAGAATGTTAAGGCCCCTGTAGGCATTTACTGTTTTATGTTTTCAACATGCAAACTTTCAGATTTAACAAACGTATGTATTCAATATAATAGATGTGTACACATATGTATATACATATGCAAATTCAATTTAGCCTGTATAGGGCAGTCCATAATTAACATCCTTTGTTCCTATTTGAACACATTTAACTGTTAAACATAATGAAGTTTCCTGAATCAAGCTATTATTTAAAGGAAGTTTATTTTCCCCTAATTTTTTTTTAAATAAAAAAATAGAGGTAGGGTCTTGTTATGTTGCCCAGGCTGGTCTCAGACTCCTGGCTTCAAGTCATCCTCCTGCCTTGGATTCCCAAAGTGCTCAGATTACAGGTTCATGGGAGCCACCATGCCCAGCCTCTTCTAAATAGTTTTTATCTTATTTTTCTAGCTTGCTCTAAGATCTGTGAATTCTTCTCGGTCGGCATATGGATGTGTTCTGTTCTCTCCTGTGTTTTTTCAACATTATCAATGGTCAACTTTAGTGAAAATGAATGAAAATGAACATGACACAACATTGAATTTAAAATGCAAGTTGGGAATGAAGGTAAATATAAGTGGCTCTGGTTTTCTCTTATTCTGTAGAAATATTCATTATATAGGACATAACCTGTATTCTATACCTAATAGCTTAAATGGTATTCAGGACAAGTCTGTTCATTTATTATTTTTATTTATTTATTTAGAGACAAAGTCTTGCTTTGTTACCCAGGCTAGAGTGCAGTGGTGTAATCTTGGCACTGCAACCTCTACCTCCTGGTTTCAAGTGATCTTGTGCCTCAGCCTCCCATGTAGCTGGGATTACAGGCATTCACCACCATGCTCAGTTAATTTTTGTATTTTTAGTAGAGATGGGGTTTCACGATGTTGACCAAGCTGGTCTTGAACTCCTGACCTCATGTGATCTGCCCACTTTGTCCTCCCAACATGCTGGGATTACAGCCATGAGCCACCACGCCTGGCCAACTCTGTTCATTTATGAATGCATATGGTTTTGTTTTTAAAATGAATTGTCCATGTTAAGTATGTGCTTAATATGTATATTTGTGTTACAGTCAATTTTGCCTATCTTTAGATGTCTGAATTCCCTTGAAAGAAATATAGAGAAGTGCAAAATATTCACCAGATCTGATAAATGCAAAGTAGTTATTCAATTTTTCTACAGACACGGTAGGTATAATTGAAGGTGGTTTAAAATATTGTGGATTTTTTTTCCCAATAGTTTTCATGTTTAGAACATTCAGATTTCATGTCAAGACTTCTCATTACATTATTGCTTAGAGTGTGGGTAGTTAAGCAGTAGGGCAGTTTGAAGTATTTTTATTTATTTATTTATTTATTTATCTGAGACAGGTTGCCCAGGCTGGAGTGCAATGGTGTGATCTCAGCTCACTATAACCTCCGCCTTGAGAGTTCAAGCAGTTCTCCCACCTCAGCCTCCCTAGTAGCTGGGGTTACAGGCACCTGCCATCATGCCCAGCTAATTTTTGTAGTTTTAGTAGAGACAGGGTTTCACCATATTGGTCAGGCTGATCTCGGTGCTCCTTACCTCAGGTGATCTGCCTGCCTCAGCCTCCCAAAGTGCTAGGATTACAGGCATGAGCTACCACGCCCAGCCTGAAGTATTACCTTACCTGTCACTGTAGAACTATTGTAAGATGATTGGTATTAATTATTTCCTTTTTTGACTTGTCAGTGGCAAAAGCTTTGCCAGCATACAGCCTAAGTTTTTCAAATATCTATGTGAATTCAAACGATTGCTTGTTCTAAAATTTACTAGCTGCTTGATGATATTTTTAAGAGTGTTTTATATGTGTTGACTTAACCACAAATGCTCCTTGGTAAGAACAGAAAAGAATAATGCTTGCCTATACTGACAGCAGTCTAGGAGACAGTTTATATTGCATCTGGGGCTGAAAGAAGCATAATGACTTGCCTAAGGTGATTGAGCTAGTAAGTTGCAGAGCTAGTAAGTTGCAGAGCCTGGATTTGAGTCCATGCCTAAGAGAGTGGGAGCAAAAGTCTACATTCATTCTCTCTGCTACACCAAGCTCTAAAACAGATTTCCTGACTCTTAGCCATGCATGCTAGATATTAAAATGTTATAATCACTGGGTGCAGTGGCACATGCCTGTAATCCCAGCACTTTGGGAGGCTGAGGCAGGTGGATCATGAGGTCAGGAGATGGAGACCATCATGGCCAACGTGGTGAAACCCTGTCTCTATTAATAATACAAAAATTAGCTTGGTGTGGTGGCATGTGCCTATAATCCCAGCTACTCAGGAGGCTGAGGCAGAAGAATCCCTTGAACCAAGGAGTGGGAGGTTGCAGTGAGCTGAAATCGTGCCACTGCACCTCCAGCCTGGCAACAGAGCGAGACTCCGTCTCCAAAAAAAAAAAAAAAAAAATCGTAATCACAGGACTTTTCTATGCTTAAACATGTATAGCATAGAGATCAAGAGCAGGAACTCTCTTAATCTCTGTTTGAGACCAGCCTGGGAAAAATATGAGACCCTGTCTCCACAAAAAATTAGAAAATTAGCCAGGCATGGTGTTACGTGTCTGTAGTCCCAGTTACTCTGGAGGCTGAGGCTGGAGGATGGCTTGAGCCACGGAGATGGAGGCTGCAGTGATGGCACCACTGCATACTCCCACCTGGGAGACACTGTCTCAAAAAAAAGAGAGCATGGAACCCGAAGGCCAAAAGGTATAGGGTAAAATCTGGTTCTGCCTCTTCCATGGTGAGAGCATGGGCAAATTATTTTACATCTCTGTCCCTCACTTTCCTAATGTATGTAAAATGGGGATAAGTTGTATATTTTGAAGTTGAAATTTGAGGAGGCAAAAAAAAAAAATCTTGTGTTATTGGTCCAAATCTTTTTTTTTTTTTTTGTAGTAGGATAGTTTTATGAAAGGTTATCTTACTGTTGTAATTTATCTTGTATGTATGTATGTATCTTTGTATTTATTTATTTGAAATGGAGTTTCCCTCTTATTGCCCAGACTGGAGTGCAGTGGCGTGATCTCAGCTTACTGCAACCTCCTCCTCCTGGGTTCAATTGATTCTTCTGCCTCAGCCTCCTGACTAGCTGGGATTACAGGCACCCACCACCATGCCCGGCTAATTTTTTGTATTTTTAGTAGAGACAGGGTTTCATCATGTTGGCCAGGCTGGACTCAAACTCCTGACCTCAGGTGATCTGCCCGCCTTGGCCTCCCAAAGTGCTGGGATTACAGGCGTGAGCCACCACACCTGGCTGGATTTCTTAATTTAATTTTACATTTATTATAGTACATTTTTATTTCAGCATTTATTTATATATTTATTTTATTATTTATTTATTTTGAGATGGAGTTTTGCTCTTGTTGCCCAGGCTGGAGTGCAATTGTGTGATCTCAGCTCACCACAATTTCCACTTCCCAGGTTCAAGCGATTCTCCTGCCTCAGCCTCCTGAGTAGCTGGGGTTACATGCATGTGCCACCATGCCTGGCTAATTTTATATTTTTAGTAGAGACGGGGTTTCTTCATGTTGGTCAGGCTGATCTTAAACTCCCAACCTCAGGTGATCCGCCTGCCTCAGCCTCCCAAATTACAGGTATAAGCCACTGTGCCCAGCCATATATTTTTTTTTTTGAGATGGAGTATTGCTCTGTCACCAGGCTGGAGTGCAGTGGCATGATCTTGGCTCACTGCAACCTCTGACTCTCTGGTTAAAGTGATTATCCTGCCTCAGCCTCCTGAGTAGCTGGGATTACAGGCATGCACCACCACGCCCAGCTAATTTTTGTATTTGTAGTAGAGACGGGGTTTCACCATGTTGGCCAGAATGGTCCGGCCCCAGCTGTATTTCTTAATTTAATCTTACATTTATTATATTTTTATTTCAGCATATATTTATATTCTTTGAATTGTTTCCTATAAAATACCAATAGTTTAACATTATTTTTTTTTTCTTTGAACTTCTGTTCATTTAACGGCAGAATGATTCAAAGAGAATGATTGAAAGCATAGCAAGCCTTGACATCACAAAGATGTCGGTGTAAATTCTCTTCTACTTCTTATTAGCTTTGGGATAGTGCATGAGCTCTCTGAATCTTCATTTCCTTACTGTAAAGTGGGGATGATCTTGTATACCCTCAAGTTACGGGGTGATTGTGAGGATGAAGTGAGATCACATATGTAAAGCACATACCACAGTTCCTGCTTCAGAGGGAGTACTTGATAGTGACTGCTGTTACTATAATTTTCCTCTTCCCTTATCTCCAACTAGATTTTAGACAAGCAAGTATTCAGTTTCTGGAAGTAGCTCTCAAATAGCTTGAATAATGTCCAATAAGTATTTGTGATTGGTTAATTTTTAAATAGTTTTTGTAGGGTAGTTATATGATAGGATGCTTTAGCTTACAAGTAACAAATAAAAGCAGATGGTCCAACTCAAACTAGCTTGAAGAATAAAGAGAAGTATTGTTTCATGTAAACAAAAAATTCAAAATTAGGTCACAGGAGGCCAGGCACAGTGGCTCACATCTGTAATCCCAGCACTTTGGGAGGCCAAGGCAGGCAGATCACGAGGTCAGGAGATCGAGACCATCATGACTGACACAGTGAAACCCCGTCTTTACTAAAAATACAAAAAAAATTAGCTGGGTATGGTGGCACATGCCTGTAGTCCCAGCTACTTGGGAGACTGAGGCAGGAGAATCGCTTGAACCTGGGAGGCAGAGGTTGTGGTAAGCTGAGATCACGCTACTACACTCTAGCCTGGGCAACAGAGCCAGACTCTGTCTCAAAAAAAATGTAGGTCACAGGCATGATTTTTTTGTTTTTGTTTTTAATTTTTGTAGAGTCAGGGTCTCGTCATGTTGCTCAGGCTGGTCTCAAACTCCTGGGCTCAAGCAGTTCTCTTGCCTTGGCCTCCCAGAGTGCTGGGATTACAGGCATGATCCATGGGCATGGTTTGATCCAGGGTGCAGCTTCTTTTCTCTTTTGAAACAAAGTCTGTCGCCCAGAATGGAGTGCAGGGGCATGATCTTGGCTCACTGCAGCCTTGACTTCCTGGGCTTAGGTGATCCTCCCACCTCAGCCTCCAGAGTAGCTGGGATCACAGGAGTGTGCCACCATGCCTGGCTAGTTTTTTATATTGTTTGTAGAGATGGTGTTTCACCATGTTTCCCAGGCTGGTCCTGAACTCCTGGATTCAAGCAATCTGCTTGCCTTGGCCTCCCAAGTGCTAGGATTACAGGTGTGAGCAACTGTGCCCACCATACCTGGCTAATTTTTTTTCACACGTAATTTTAAAAAGAATTTCAGTAGATACAAGGTCTCACTGTTTCTGAAGCTGGTCTCAAACTCCTGAGCCAAGCAGTCCTCCTGTCTCAGCCTCCTAGTGTGCTGGAATTACAGGCATGAGCTACTGTGCCCAGCCTGGGAGGATAGTCTAAGATGAAGGAGCAGTGTGAAAAAATACAGGTTGAGGGGGTCTCATGTGTGCTTATAAGTAAAAAGGGAAAGAAGGCAAGTAGCAAGAAGGGAGCATTGGGGATGACAAAGACAAGACACTTCTCAGCTTGCACATCCTCAGCAATACCAATATTTACTTGATTCAAATATTTGTTATATGGGTATAAACACACTTATATATGCATAGGCTATTTCTAAAGAACACCTAAAAAACTGGTAGCAGTAGTTGCTTCTGTGGAGGTTCTGGGGTGGCAGGAGTCAGGGATGGAGGGTGACCTCACTTTTACTGTCTGTTCTTTTATACCTTTTGCATTTTGTCCCATGTGCATCTTCTAACTATTCCCAAAGGTAACTTGAAAATAATTTTAAAAATAGGTAAAATATGTCACCTTTTGAGCTCTGTATCGTCCCAAAACAGCAGCCACAGTGATCCCTTTAAAATAGGTCATATATCACTCTGATGCTCAAAACTCTCCAATAGCTCCCCATTTTCCCCAGGGTAAAAGCCAGCCTGTAATCCCAGCACTTTGGGAGGCCGAGGCGGGGGGATCATCTGAGATCAGGAGTTTGAGATCAGCCTGATCAACAAGGAGAAACCCTGTCTCTACTAAAAACACAAAATTAGCTGGGGATGATGGTACATGCCTATAGTTCTATCTACTTGGGAGGCTGAGATAGGAGAATTGCTTGAACCCAGCAGGTGGAGGTTGCAGTGAGCTGAGGTCATGCAACTTGCATTCCAGCATGGGCAACAAAGTGAGACTCCATCTCAAAAAAAAAAAAAAAAAAAAAAAAAAAAAAAAAAAAAAAAAAAAAAAAAAAAAAAAAAGAAAAAGAAAAGAAAGAAATCATGTTCTCACTCACAGTGTGGATGCTAAAAAAGTTGATTTCATGGAAGTAGAGAGTAGAATGGTAGATACCAGAGGCTGGGAACGGTGTGTGGGTGAGTACGAAGAGAGATTGCTTAGTGGGTACAAACATACGATTAGGTAGGACTAAATTTTAACACTGGGTAGCAAAGTAGAGTGACTGTAGTTGGCAGCAATGTATTCTATGTTTCAAAGTAGCTGGGAGAGAGGACTTGAAATGTTCTTAACACAAAGAAATGTTACATATTTGAGGTTATGGACACCCCAAATATTCTGGCTTGATAAATGCACAGTCTATGCATGTAACAAAATATCACATGTAATCCATAATTTTTTTTTGAGACAGCCTCACCCTGTCACCCAGGCTGGAGTGTACAAGTGGCATGGTCTCAGCTCACAGCAATCTCCGCCTCCAAGGTGCAAGCGATTCTCGTACCTCAGCCTTGAGTAGCTGGGATTACAGGTGTGTGCCACCATATCTGGCTGATTTTTGTATTTTTAGTAGTGACAGGGTTACACCATGTTGACCAGGCTGGTTTTGAACTCCTGGCCTCAAGTGATCCACCCACCGTGGCCTCCCAAAGTGCTGGGATTACATAGGCGTGAGCCACCGCGCCCAGCTGCATGTACCTCATAAATATTTTAAAATAGCATGTATCAATAAAAAAAATTAACCAAAAAAACAAACAAATAAACAAGGAAACTGCTTGTATTTCAAAGGAATTTGGGAATTCTCCTGCCTGATTGGTCAAGGCAGTGACATATTGCTTGGTGTCCACCAGGGAGCGATAAACACATTTCATTAAGGAATAGTGCTTCTCCAAGCTGTATGCACTCCCCAGATAATAATGTTACTTTTATTATTTTAATTTGGTTGTGAAACTTATGTGGTTTGTTAATTTTGTACTTAAAGTTATTAAGAGGTGGCTTTATTCCTTTTAAGGTATTAAAAGAACTCATAATATATGTTTTCAAGAAAGTCAGCCTTTGCAAGTTATTTTTGACAAGAATGTTTGTACTAATACACTAATGATTCAACCAAGGTAATGAGTTCTCTGTTGTCAATTTCTTTTCTCCTGGATATAATATGGTCAGGGAGTGAAGAATTAATGCCCTAGAGCTTTCAGTCAGTATACATATTTTTTAAGCTAAAATTTGACTTGGAGAGATCACCCTTCAGGGGCAAGAGGAAACCTTGAAAAAGACAATAGTGGACAATAACTAATGGTAGCAATACTAATTTAGTGACCCAAGAAAGTTCTAAAAATCTCCAATCAGTGGATTTTTATGTCAAGTTGCATTTATATGGTACCTGTTTGAATCTTAGAACACGGAGCTTGAGGAAATTTTAACATTTTTTATGTGAAATGATTTTGGCCCTAACTGTTAACAGTTTTTTTTTCTCTAGATAATGATAGTGAGGCATATTTGTCTTGAAATTTGAAACTTGAAACTTATTATTTGAAATGCATCCAGTTTTCAGTTCAGTTGTAGCATTAAACATTAATTAACGTTATTTTGTGACCCAAGGATATTTTATCCATATGGTTTTATTATTATTACTATGATTAGTATTATTATTTGAGACAAAGTCTTCCTCGATGGCCAAGGTTGGAGTGCAGTGATGTGATCTTGGTCCACTGCAACCTCCACCTCCTGGGTTCAAATAGTTCTTGTGCCTCAGCCTCCCAAGTAGCTGGCACTACAGGTACAAGCTACCATGCCCAGCTAATTTTCATATTTTTTGTAGAGATGGGGTTTCAACATGTTGCTCAGGCTGATTGAGACAAACTCCTGAGCTCAAGTGATCCATCTGCCTCAGCCTCCCAAAGTACTGGGATTACAGGTGTGAGCTACCACACCTGGCCCTTCCTTCTTTCCTTTTTGAATTGCACATTCATATTGTCATTTTTTCTGTGTCAAGTTATTTGGCATCTTGTATAACTGCCCCTGCTTAACACCGGAAAACTTCCCAAATGAATTTTGTAGGTGTTCCTGACATTTTGATATCAAGAAACGCTGCTCAGCCAATGTCTTAACATCAGATTAACACCAAGATTACATAAATTCTAAAAATTTCATTTTTATCTTTTTTTTTTTTTTTTGAGACAGAGTCTTACTCTGTCACCCAGGCTGGAGTGCAGTGGTGCGATCTTGGCTCACTGTAACCTCCACCTCCCGTGTTCGAGCAATTCTTCTGCCTCAGCCTCCTGAGTAGCTGGGATTACAGGTGCCCGCCACCATGCCTGGCTAATTTTTGTATTTTTAGTAGAGACAGGGTTTCACCATGTTGGCCAGGCTGGTCTTGAACTCCTGGCCTCAGGTGATCCAACTGCCTTGACTTCCCAAAGTGTTGGGATTACAGGCGTGAGCCTGGAAATTATATATTTCCAGATAAGAGATTTGAGTCCCAGTTAATAAGGTATGTCTTTCTCTTTGTTTTTCAAATAATGTTAATACTGTTTTTTACATTTTATAGATTGCTTGCTGATGCCATTGTTCTTTTTACATCAAGTCAAGAGGAAGTTACTCTTGCTGTTACTCCACTGAATTTTTGCCTCAAGAGTTCTAATGAGGAATCAATGGGTAAGGATTAGATCTGAAATGGTGTTTTGATGGATTATTACTTCCTGTCTTTGTTGATTACTAATCATACTGCAAATATCAGTGGCATAATTTTATTCCTGTCTAAAAAGCAGTAAGATGTAGAAAGGTTGGAAAAAGTTTTAAGAGATCCAACAAGTAACACAATCAGCAATTAAAATATTTAGCTTTGAAATTCAGATGGTTTTAAAATGAGGAAAATGGGGCCGGGCGCTGTAGCTCACGCCTATAATCCCAGCACTTTGGGAGGCTGAGGCAGGTGGATTACCTGCGGTCTAGAGTTCAAGACCAGCGGCCAACATGGTGAAATCCCATCTCTACTAAAAATAGACAAATTAGGAAGCTGAGCACTGAGACCAAGGCTAAAGCTGGGAGACTGAAAAAATGTAGATCACCGGAGCGTTACTCATTTCTCCGGCTCTGTTCCACTGTTGTACCAGTGGTCTAATCAGGCCTGTGTCTGCCTCCTTCTTGAATAGCCCAGAGAATTCATCTAAACAACCTTCCTACAGCAGCTCCCCACTCCATGTGGCTTGACGGGAGTTCCAGACCAGTGTTGTCTCCTGGGACATTGACACAGCAGCACGTTTATTGGTGCTGGGCAGCCACAGTTGGTGTGGCTGGTTCAGGGGCTGGCTGTCTCTCAAGCTTGTTTTATATTGTAGTATGTATCAAGTATTTCATTCTTTTTATTGCTAAATAAATTCCTTTGAATGGTTATGCCACATTTCAGGTATCCGTTCTTCATTTGATGGATATCTGGATTGTTTCACTTTTTGGCTCATATGAATAATGCTGCTATAAATATTTATATATAAGTTTTTGTGTGGACATATATTTTCATTTATCTTGGGTATATACCTAGGAATGAAATTGCTGAGTCATATGGGAACCCTATGTTCAGCATTTTGAAAAAATGCTAAACTGTTTTCCAAGGCAGCTGCACCATTTGACATTCCTACTACCAGTGTATGAGGGTTCCAGTGTCTATCATCTGTCTTTTGGATAGATCAAAGCCATCCTAGTGGGTATAAAGTAGTATCTCATTGTTTGATTTGCATTTCTCTAATGACTAATGATACTGAGCATCTTTTTGTATGCTTATTGGTTATTTGCATATCTTCTTTGGAGAACTGTCTGTTCAAATGCCTTGCCCATTTTTCACTTGAGTATTTGTCTTGATTATTCTGTATACTAGCCCCTTACCAGATCTGTGATTTGCAAATATTTTATCCTATTCTTTTTTTTTTTTTTTTTTTTTTT
>NW_016107323.1:7512145-7521439 GCF_001604975.1 Cebus imitator
GCTCACCGCAACCTCCACCTCCCGGGTTCAGGCAATTCTCCTGCCTCAGCCTCCTGAGTAGCTGGGATTACAGGCACGTGCCACCATGCCCAGCTAATTATTTGTATTTTTAGTAGAGACGGGGTTTCACCATGTTGACCAGGATAGTCTCGATCTCTTGACCTCGTGATCCACCCGCCTCGGCCTCCCAAAGTGCTGGGATTACAGGCTTGAGCCACCGCGCCCGGCCCCTATTTTATCCTATTCTTTGGGTTGTCTTTTTATTTTCTTGATGGCATGATTTGAAGCAGAAAAG
The DNA here is from genome assembly GCF_001604975.1 of Cebus imitator. Lineage (NCBI taxonomy): Eukaryota > Metazoa > Chordata > Mammalia > Primates > Cebidae > Cebus > Cebus imitator. Next base: position 7,512,441 of record NW_016107323.1, read on the forward strand.
TTTTCAATTTTGAGTCCAACTTATCTGTTTATCTTTTGTTTCTTATGTTATTGATACTTTATTTATTTTTATTTTTTATTTTTTGAGACAGAGTCCTACTTTGTCACTCAGGCTGGAGTGCAGTGGTGTGATCACAGCCCATTGCAGTATAGGCTCAACCTCCAGGGCTCAAGCAGTCTTCCTACCCCAGCCTTGCAAGTAGGTGGACTACAGGTGCATGACACCACATCCAGCTAATTTTTGTATTTTTTATTTTATTTTATTCATTTTTTGAGATGGAGTTTCACTCTTGTTGCCCAGGCTGGAGTGCAATGGCACAATCTCGGCTTACCACAACCTCTGCCTCCCGGGTTCAAGCGATTCTCCTGCCTCAGCCTCCCAAGTAGCTGGGATTACAGGCATGCACCACCACACCCCACTAATTTTATATTTTTTGCAGAGATGGGGTTTCACATGTTGCTCAGGCTGGCTTGAACTACTGGGCTCAAGTAATCTGCCCACCTTGGCCTCCCAAAGTGCTGGGATGACAGGTGTGAGCCACAGTGCCCAGCCAATTATGTTATTGTATTAAAATTTAACAAATACCTCTGGAACTAATTTTATTCTTTATTTTCTGCTAATATTAAGCAGATTTGAGCAATGCTGTGTACAGTGAGATGTTTGTTGGTTCAGACGACTTTGATTTCTTTCAAATTGGAATGGACACTGAGATAACGTTTTGCTTCAAAGAATTGAAGGTAAATAAAGATTTACATCAAATTAAAATTGAAATTTTCACTGAAAGTTTATATAAGGATTCCAAGTTTTTTTCTTCTTTTCTTTTTTCAGGGAATACTGACATTTTCAGAAGCGACACATGCTCCTATATCCATTTATTTTGATTTTCCCGGGAAGTAGGTCTTTGAGAATTTTTCTGAGTTTGTTTCTTTCTTTTATTTTATATCAATAACAAAACCCTTTGGATCACTTTGAAATTAATACCTCAGGGATACCTTAACTTTACTATTAATGCTTATCAAACTAAAAGTTTGAAAGATGCTAGAACATGACATTTTAATTTTACTTTTTATTTTTTTAGACGGAGTTTTACTCTGTCTTCCAGGCTGGAATGCAGTGGCACGATCTTGGCTCACTGTGATCTCCATCCCCCAGGTTCAAGCAATTCTCCTGCCTCAGCCTCCCAAGTAGCTGAGATTACAGGCACCTACCACCATGCCTGGCTAATGTTTATATTTTTGGTAGAGGCAGGGTTTCACCATGTTGGCCAGGCTGGCCTTGAACTCCTGACCTCAAGTGATCTGCCCACCTTGGCCCCCCAAAGTGCTGGGATTACAGGTGTGAGCCATCATACCTGGCCAACATGGCATTTTTTAATTGGTAACTTGATTGAGAAAGATATATTCATCTACAAAGTGAAACATTTATAAATTTGACATGGTACTGAATACATTGCCTAATTACAAAATTATACATAGCATAAACAAGTTAGATCTCTAGGAAACTATGATATTTATTATAATAGTTCAGAACTAAAATTTCAAATGAGATTAGGTTGTGTTTTATGAAATTGAATCTGATTATTTCTAAGGGTCCTTTCAGCTCTCAGGACTGTGGCAATTTGTGTAAACACAAAAAGAATATTTACTTCTACTGTTTCTTTTTACTCCAAAATTAAGGATCATTTCTATTGTGTTCCTAATGTTCATCAGAACATAAGTGTCACTGTTGCTCTGACTTTGCTTTTTTAGACCTCTGGCTTTAAGTATTGATGATATGTTAGTGGAAGCTAACTTTATTTTGGCCACATTAGCTGATGAGCCAAGTAGAGCGTCTTCACCACAGTCACTGTGTCTTTCACAGAAACAAAAAAGGTAAGAGTGTGCTTTAACTTCTTTATTGATTGGGACAAGCCATCATAATCTTATTCTGAAATAATTCACTGGCATTCCCTTAGGAAACAATTGAGGAGTGAAATATTAGATCAGAAATTTTGACTGAATACAGAAGAGCTATAGTGAAACTTACCTGTAGCATAGAAACATCATCAGTCTTGTGTCGGATATTTGCTTTTTCTGTTCTGACTAGAACTGAACAAGACTGACTGTCTGGTTTATCTGTGTTTGTTTTCCAAAACTCAATTCCAATTTTTAGGGTTTCTTGTTGTTGTTGTTGTTGTTGTTTTAGAAAGGGTCTCACTTCCATTGCCTAGGCTTGAGTGCTGTGGCACAATCTCGAGTCACTGCAGCTTCCATTTCCCTGGCTCAAGTGATCCTCCCACCTCAGCCTTCCAAGTAGCTGGGACTGTAGGCCTGTGACACCATACCCGGCTAATTTTTTGTATTTTTTTTTTTTTTTTTTTGTAGAGACGGGGTTTCGCCATGTTGCCCAGGCTGGTCTCAAATCCCTGGGCTCAAGCCATCTGCCTGCCTCAGCCTTCCAAAGTGCTGGGATTATGGATGTGAGTCACCACACTGGGGCTTTAGTTGTTTATTTTTTATTTTTTTTAGGAGTAGTGCAGTGTTTTCACAGGTAAGTCTATTCACTTCCTTAGAATTTTTACTCAGATATAGGGATAGCCATTGTTTTCTTTCTTTTAATTTTCCTTCTTAATAACTTTTCGGGGAAGAAGGATGCTTTATTGTAAAAGTTATTTTGGGAAATTTGTAAAATAGAGAAAAATACACAGAAGAAAATAAAACTTACTCATAATTGCACCACCCAGAGATAGCCACTGTTAACATTCTGGCTCACTGATTTTCTTTTACACTTTCAATTTTATGTATACTTTATTTTTATTTATTATTACTTTTTTTGAGACAGGGTCTCACTCTGTCACCCAGGCTGGAGTGCAGTAGCATAATCATGGCTCACCATAGTCTCGACCTCCTAGGCTCAAGTCTTCTACCTCGGCCTCCTGAGTAATTAGGTGTACAGGTGCCTGCCACTAAGGCTAGCTAATTTTTGTGTTTTTTGTAGAGATGGGGTTTCACCATGTTGCCCAGGCTGGTCTCTAACTCCTGGGGTCAAGCAATCTGCCTGCCTCGGCCTCCCAGAGTGCTAGGATTATAGATGTGAGCCACTGTGCCTGGCCTATACTTGTATTTTAAAACACGATTGGGATCATATAGCGTATGCAGTTTTAGTATTGTGTGCATGTTTCAATATCACCGATTATGACTTGAAATGATTTTTTTTTTTTTTTTGAGATGGTCTTGCTCTGTCACCCAGGCTGGAGTTCAGTGTCTTGATCTTGGCTTACTGCAACCTCCGGCTTCTGGGTTCAAGCAATTCCCTGGCTCAGACTCCCAAGTAGTTGATACTACAGGCGCCCGCCACCACACCCAGCTAATTTTTTTTTTAATTGCATTTTAGGTTTTGTGGTACATGTGAAGAACATGCAAGATTGTTGCATAGGTACACATATGGCAGTGTGATTTGCTGCCTTCCTCCCCTTCACCTATATCTGGCATTTCTCCCCATGCTATCTCTCTCCAACTCCCGTTTTTTTTAAGAAGGAGTCTGGCTCTGCCACCCAGGCTGGAGTGCAATGGCGCAATCTTGGCTCACTGGAACTTCCGCCTCCTGGGTTCAAGTGAGTCTCCTGCCTCAGCCTCCCAAGTAGCTGGGACTACAGGCGCTTGCCACCATGCCTGGCTAGTTTTTTGTATTTTTAGCAGAGTTGGGGTTTCACTGTGTTAGCCAGGATGGTCTCAATCTCCTGATCTCATGATGTGCCCACCTCAGCCTCCCAAAGTGCTGGGATTACAGGCTTGAGCCACCTTGCCCGGCCATTTTTTTTTTTTTAGTGAAGGCGGGGTTTCATCATCTTGTCCAGGCTAGTCTTGAACTCCTGACCTCATGATTCACCCGCCTTGGACTCCCAAAGTGTTGGGATTATAAGCGTGAGCCACTGCGCTTGGCCAAAAACATGATTCTTAATGACTACACACATTTTATCATATAGATGTATAGTAATTTACTTGACTTTTTCCCTAACTTACTCCTGTCACCGTATCACAAGATATTCTATGCACAGTGAGTTGCTTTACTGAAAGGTTCGCCTATCAAGAGAATTTATAAATGATCATACATATAAATTTTAACATTCAACAATTTAGTTTTACGTATTTCAATATATTCCCTAACCCAGTGCTATCACTGTCATCCCACGTTGTCCATTAGTTACATAAAAATATATTTCACAGTAAACAGTTCATTCATTTAGTGTCTATTAATACCTCAGGTCAGATCTGATTAAAAAAAAGGCTGGTAAAAATGCAACTGGCCAGACCCTGGAATGTATATCAAGAAAAGCAGCACCAAGAAGGATTTATCCTAAGGAGACTCTCACAAACATCTCTGCACTGGAAAACTGTGGCGACCCTGGAATGAAAAGAGCAAATGGAGACATCAGTGAAGTATCAGAAAGCAGTGTCAGCAACACAGAGGAAGTGCCAGGGTCTCTGTGTCTCAGAAAGGTAAAAGAAAAGCATTGAGATTGAACCACATCTCAGTCAAGAATTCTCATCTGTCTCCCAATGCAGTCTTCCTTTCAAATCCCCACCTGGCCATGTTCTGAAAATTGATTTTTTTTTTTTTTTTTTTTTTTTTTTTGTTTTGGTGTTTCCCTCTTGTTGCCCAGGCTGGAGTGCAATGGTGTGGTCTTGGCTCACCACAACCTCCACCTCCCTAGTTCAAGCGATTCTCCTGCCTCAGCCTCCTGAGTAACTGGGACTACAGGTGTGTGCCACTACGCCCAGCTAATTTTTTTCTATTTTTTAAAACTTTTTTACTGAGCACAAATTTTCCTGAATATTTTTGTTTTTTCAGTAGAGACAGGGTTTCACTGTGTTAGCCAGGATGGTCTTGATCTCCTGACCTTGTACGTGATCCACCCGCCTCAGCCTCCCAAAGTGCTAGGATTACAGGCGTGAGCCACTGCACCCAGCGTAGTTTTTCTTATTTTTTAATAAGGGAAAAGTGGAACTAGTCTGAATTACAGAATAAAGAAAAGTCTGATAGAGAAAGCCTGATTTACAGAATATCAACAGAAAATAGTTAAATTGTTCAGTCAGTAATTTCTAACAAAGCATATTCAAGTAGAGATTTCAGTCCCATCAGAAGGGCACATTACAGGCAAAAAAAAAAGAAAGAAAAACAAAGAGATTTGAGTCCCTTGTTTCCAAGAATAAATTATCATTGTTTATAGTATATTCTATCTTTGAATAACAATAATATGCTGAGGTCATATAAATAATTTGTTTCCTAAAATAAGTTTCCCTGTAATTTTATTTTTCAAATTTGGTTGGTAAATCTTATATTCATAATAGTACAAATATAAATTTCATCCCAACAAATATTACAAATTCCTTCATGATGGAGTCCCAGTTAATAACATCTTATTCTATAAGATAGATAATAAGCTTCACAGAATGCTGTAGTGTTAAACCTAATGAAATCTACTGAGCTGAAGGTAAGCAATGTATTAGAAACTGAAGTATCTCAAATATTGATAATTCTAATTGTACTTGTTAGTGTTTTGTTTAAGCTCGTTTTGCTGTTATTATTGGTTTGAAAATATGAGTTTCTTAGTTAGAATTAGAAATTTGAAAGTAGAAATAATATTTTTGAAAGTCACCATCACCATCTTGGCTGGGTACAGTGGCTCACGCCTGTAACCCCAGCCCTTTGGAAGGCCAAAGAGGAAAGATCTCTTGAGGCCAGGAGTTCAAGACCAGCCTGAGCAACAGAGTGAGAGCCCATCTCTACAAAAATTTTAAAATTAGCCAGATGTGGCGGCTGTAGTCCTGGCTGCTGAGGAGGTTGAAGTGGGAGGATCTCTTGAGCCCAGTAGTTCAAGGCTGTAGTGAGCTAAGATCACACAACTGGACTCCAGCCCAGGCAACAGAGTAAAACCCTGTCTCTTAAAAAAAAAAATTCACCCAGCCGGGCGCGGTGGCTCAAGCCTGTAATCCCAGCACTTTGGGAGGCCGAGGCGGGTGGATCACGAGGTCAAGAGATCGAGACCATCCTGGTCAACATGGTGAAACCCCGTCTCTACTAAAAATACAAAAAATTAGCTGGGCATGGTGGTGCGTGCCTGTAATCCCAGCGACTCAGGAGGCTGGGGCAGGAGAATTGCCTGAACCCGGGAGGCGGAGGTTGCGGTGAGCCGAGATCGCTCCATTGCACTCCAGCCTGGGTAACAAGAGCGAAACTCCGTCTCAAAAAAAAAAAAAAAAATTCACCCTATTACACTGTATATGACTTTTAGGGCAGAATTTGATTAGTAAACTGGATGTAACCCATTTGATACCATAGGTATTTATTGAGTATTTATATGCCCAATACTTAGGGCAATTTTCTCTTCCTGTGTGTTACTAAGTTGGCCATAAAGTGAAAACACAGATTTTACTGTGTTCTCATTGTACAAAAGCATTGTCCTCTCCTATTTTTCTGGTCACACATATTCAGCTTACTTTTTCACAGGCAACAACAGAAATCATTTTCCTGCTGCTTCATGTCCCTGAAATTCATTAAGATGGCCAGTTTCTTTGCTAGATAAAATGACATTTAGAACTTTAAGCTCCATGAGCACCATTGCAGCACTCTACTCCAAATTTCCTATTGTGTCACTAAATTCTGGAAAGAAGGCTCTATTTTAAAAGGGAATTATTTGCTTTAATGTGGCAAACTCCTGCAAAGGTGAAATTACATTATGGATAAATGATGTAAACCCTTACCATGTTCCACCTGAACTTCGATGGGCTTCTGTTCGTCCTCTGTGCTCTATTCTCCTTCACCCTGCTTCTCCTCCACAGTGTACTTATAGATTTTGTCCAAACCCTAGGTCTACAATGAGGCCCAGAGTTTTAGAGCTCTGGCTCTAGGGTTCACATTCGGAGGTTCAAACCTCTCTCTTACCACACATTAACTGTGTGACTTGGACAAGTTATTTATTTTTCCCTCAGTTTCCTTAGTAAAATGGGGGTAATAAATATATCCACTAAATAGGATTGTAAAAATTGAGCTTATGATGTAACAGGCACATGGTCAGTGCTTGATAAAAGTTAGTTATTGACCGGACATGCCTGTAATCCCAGCACTTTGGGAGGCTGAGGTGGATAGATCATGAGGTCAGGAGTTTGAGACCAGCCTGGCCAAGATATTGAAACCTGTCTCTACTAAAAATACAAAAATTAGCTGAGTGTGGTGGTGGGCACCTGTAATCCTAGCTACTCAGGCGGCTGAGGCAGGAGAATTGCTTGAACCCAGGAGGTAGAGGTTGTAGTGAGCCAAGATCGCACCACTGCACTCTAGCCTGGGCAACAGAGCAAGACTCTGTCTCAAAAAATAAATAAATAAAAAACTATTATTATTATATATCATTCTCTTGCTTTTAAAACTCTTAGATTGTTACGCTTCTCCCATAGGATTAAGCCTAAACTCCCTAGAATGACATGCAGGGACTAGGCTATTTAATATAGTCTTTACCTGGCTTCCTCCTTTTATCCTCACTTCCCCCATACAAAATTTACCCTATGCCAAAAATGGCAGATAGATTTCATCTCTAGTAGCCACACCAATCATTTGGCTGGGCAAGCTAAGTTGAGAATGACTCCAAAGCTCTAACTCTGTTCCATTAGCAGGGTTTGCCATGATCTAGACTAAAGCTATAGCTGTATTATGCTAATAACATTATTTTAATATGGCCTGCCCTATTTGTGTAATCATTTGTTTGTTAACTTTTCCTTTTAAAATAAGTTCAGATTTTTAAAAAGCTGCAAAAATAGTACAAAGAATTTCTATATGCCCTTCTTCTAGACTCTCCACATTTAATATTCCTTTTTTCTTTTTTCAGATGGAGTCTTGCTCTGTTGCCCAGGCTGGAGTGCGGTGAAGTGATCTTGGCTCACTGCAACCTCCACCTCCTGGGTTCAAGTGATTCTCCTATCTCAGCCTCCCAAGTAGCTGGGATTATAGGTTCATGCCACCATATCAGGCTAATTTTTGTATTATTGGTAGAGACAGGGTTTCACCATGTTGGTCAGGCTGGTCTCAAACTTACTTGAGGTCTCAAGTAATTCATCCGCCTCAGCCTCCCAAAGTGCTGGGATTACAGGCATGAGCCACTGTGCCTGGCCTCCACATTTAATATTTGATATGACAGTACAATGATCATTTCATTGAACAAAAGTCAGAAAATACAAGTAAGAGAATCACATCAAATATTTTTCTGCCTTTAAGACTTCCTTTTTCCTCCTTTTTAATTTTTTTTTGGGGATGGTGTTTCACTCTTGTTGCCCAGGCTAGAGTGCAATAGCACAATCTTGGCTCACTGCAACCTCTGCCTCCCAGGTTCAAGCAATTCTCCTGCCTCAGTCTCCTGAGTAGCTGCGATTACAGGCTCCTGCCACCATACCTGGCTAATTTTTGTATTTTAAGTAGAGATGGGGTTTCACCATGTTGGCCAGACGGGTCTCTTCTTCTTTTATTATTTTTTTACACAGGGTCTCTGTCACCCAGGTAGAGTGTAGTGGTACAGTCTCGGGTCACTGCAACCCCTGCCTTCCAGGCTCAAGCCATCTTTCCACCTCAGCCTCCCAAGTAGCTGGAACTACAGGCATGTGCCATCACACCTAGCTAATTTTTTTGTGTAATTTTAGTACAGATGGGGTTTCACCATATTGTCAGGCTGATCTCTGAACTCCTGGGCTCAAACAGTAGGCCTGCCTTGGCCTCCCAAAGTATTGGAATTATAGGCATGAGCCCCCGAGCCCACCTACCTTTTTTTATTAAAAATATATTTACATGAACATTAAATTTTAATTAAAAAAATTTAAATCAGACTCACTTGTGAAAATAGTACAAAGAATTCCCATAGTAGCCAGATACCTCAAATGTTAACATCTTAGGTTAGCAGAGGCTCCTTTAATCTGGAACATTTTCTAAGTCTTGCCTTGTCTTTTCCTTTGTTTTTTTTTTTTTTTTTTTTTTTT
>NW_016107323.1:7522424-7525513 GCF_001604975.1 Cebus imitator
ACAGGCACACACCACCATGGCCAACTAACTTTTGTATTTTTAGTAGGGACGGGGTTTCACCATGTTGGTCAGGCTGGTCTCGAACTCCTGACCTCGTGATCCACCTGCCTCAGCCTCCCAAAGTGCTGGGATTACAGGTGTGAGCCACTGCGCCTGGCCTGATTTATTTTTTAAGCATCTATTGATGCTTATTTGTCAGAAAGTTATTACTGTGATATTTACAAACTGGTGATTTTTCTATTTTTTTTTAGCACATTTATTAGATGAAGACCCACTTTAAGAAAGAACTTTAATTTCTCCCCTGTGTGTTACTCAGTGATTTATATCACTGTGTGCTCTTGGATCTTCATTTTATTCTATGGGTTATAATCCATTACTATCATTTCTTATTTTATTGTTCGAACTGCACCATATTTGGCCACTGGGAGCCTCTTCAGGTTGGGCCTGTGTCCCTTTGACATGTCTCCCACATTTTTTGAGCGCTTCCTTACTGTTTTGGCACCTTCAGGTATTCTGGGCTTATCTTGTACTTCCCCTGCCCCAGCTCTGGAATCAACTGTTTATCCCAGAAGACCTGGTTCCTTTTGTTGGAGATGGAATATAGAGACCAACTTCTGGGTGCTAGGTGTGCTCTTTTGTTTGAGGGTTTCATTGCTTTTGGGCCCTCTCAGCAGGCAGAGTTAGGAATTTTATGTATGCATTAACATGTATACATATATTGATCTGTTTTTATATCTATTTATATACATGCATTAAAACCTATGCATTCATATTGATTCCTCCGTTTCTATTCCAGCCCCGTAGGGTTCATGCTAATCTCCCCCTTTCCTTATCTGAAACTCTTTGACAATGAGAAACTTATCTCTTACCCACTATATATTAACTTACTGTAAATCCCAGAATGCATAATTTCAGAAGTTCTAACTCATACTTCTTTGAAAAACAAATCAACTAACTAGAAGTACAATATTTGTGAACATTTTTGTCTTTAGTCTTAAAGTATTCAAAATACTGTTTTTCAAAGTTACTTAGCTTAGTTCTTTTCTTCCCCCACTCAGGTTTCAGTATGGTGACTTGAATCATTTGTAATATAATTAGCTTCATTTGTTTGTTTGTCTTCCATTTTGGTTCACTCCAAACCCTTGTTGATTTTATTTATTTGCTGCTTTGAGTCGTGAATCATTAATACGGTCCTAAAAATCAGAACTATACAAAAAGTTATACGCAGGAGGCTGGGTGCGGTAGCTCACTCCTGTAATCCCAGCACTTTGGGAGGCTGAGGCAGGCAGATCACCTGAGATTGTGAATTCAAGACCAGCCTGACCAACATGGAGAAATCCCATCTCTACTAAAAACACAAAAATTAGCCAGTTGTGGTGATGCATGCCTGTAATCCCAGCTACTTGGGAGGCTGAGGCAGGAGAATTGCTTGAACCTGGGAGGCAGAGGTTGTGGTGAGCCAAGATTGCACCATTGCACTCCAGCCTGGGCAACAAGAGCGAAACACCGTTCAAAGAAAAAAAGAAAAAGCTATATGCAGGGCAGGGCAGTCTCACTGTCTCTTTTCTACTCTGTGCACAGCCCCTTATAGAGAATAAATCTCATTAGTTTCTTTTCTTTTTTCTTTTTTTTTGAGATGGCGTCTCAGCTCTGTTGCTCAGGCTGGAGAGCAGTGGTGCGATCTTGGCTCACTGCAACATCTGCCTCGCTGGTTCAAGTGATTCTTGTGCCTCAGCCTCCCGAGTAGCTAGGATTACAATTATGCACTACCATGCCCAGCTAATTTTTGTAATTTTTGTAGACACAGGGGCTTCACCATTTTGGCCAGGCTGGTCTTGAGCTCTTTATCTCAAGTGATCCATCTACCTCAGCCTCCCAAAGTGCTAGCTAGGATTATAGGCATGAGTCACCATGCCTGCCCTAGTTTCTTATTTATCATTTCTGTGTTTCTTTTTGCACACATGAGCAGATACATATAAATTTTCTTATTTCTTTTGTCTTACACTGTAAATTCAATTTTCTACTTTGCTTTTTGCACCTGAGAGCATATACTAGAAATCACTCCATCCTGAGTTGTTTTTTTCCCCAACAGCTGTGTTGTATTTCACGTATGACTATACCATAGTTAACTGAACCATTCTTCCATATCTGGGCATTTAGTTTCCCCACCAGTATTTTATTTACACTTACAAAGAAAGCTGCAATGAATAACCTTTTACACGTATATTTTCATATCGTCAGAAGTATATTTTTTTTTCTTTTTTTCTTCAGTCTCCGCAGAGACTGTCAAAAATTGCCAATGCCAACTATATTTCAAGTTGTCATGGCGGGGTATTGGGAAAAGTTTTCAATTAGCAATAATCGTGCCTTGGATAAACCTCATTGGCTACGATACTGCCACTGCGCAAAGCTGGAAGTATATTTTCAAGGTAAATGCCTAAAAGTGGGGCCATTGGTTCACAAGGTAAGTGCAGATGTAGTTTTGTGAGGCTCTGCCAGATTCCTCTCCAGTTATGCCAGTTTGCATTCCCTGCAGTAGTGGAATGCCCATTTCCCCACAGCCTGGCAAGCAGCATATGTTGTCAAACTTTAATTTTTTTTTTTTTTTGGCCAAACTGATAGTTGTGAAATGATTATCTCAGTACAGTTTTAATTTGCATTTCTATAACTGTGAGGTTGAACATCTTCTTATGTGTTTAAAGAGCATTTTATAACTTTTGTTAATTGTTTATTCATGTCTCTTTCCATTTTTCTATTGAGTTTTTATAAGCATTCTTTATATAGATAGGAATACTAGCCATGTATCTGTGATAAATGGTGCAGATGCTTTCTCCCATTTTGTCAGTTGTGTTTTAAGGTGTTTTTTTTTTTTGCCATGCAAAATATTTTCATTTCTTTATTTCTTCAAATTTTTAATTTCATGTAGTCCAATTTATACTGTTTAAAAATTGTCAGGCTGGGCATGGTGGCTCATGCCTGTAATCCCAGCACTTTAGGAGGCCGAGGTGGCTGAATCTGTCGGGAGTTCAAGACCAGCCTGGCCAGCATGGTGAAACTCTGTCTTTACAAAAAATACAAAAAATTAGCCA
>NW_016107323.1:7525686-7531854 GCF_001604975.1 Cebus imitator
AAAGCAAGCTTTTCCCTACCTGGAGTTAAAAGAGGAATTTGCCCATGTTTTCTTCTAGAACTTGTGTGATTTCATTTTTTCATATTTGCATCCTGAGCCATTTGGATTTTCTCTTCTGTGCATGGCATAAAGTACAGATCTAATTGTATCTTTTTCAAAATGGCTTCCCAGCTATCTCAGAACCAATACTATAAAGTCTGCCTTTGCCCTAGTGATTTGAAGGTCCTGTTTATCATATGTTAAATTTCTTTTTGTATTTTTGAGTCTGCTTGTGGATTTTATTTTCTGTTCTGCTGATTCATCTCTTCATGTGTTTCAATCACACTTTACATAGGCTTCAGAGTATGTTTTACTGTTTGGTATGGTTAGTCTTTGTGGCAGTGTTTTACTGGCTATTCTTAAAGTTTTATTTATTTATTTGAGACAGAGTCTCACTCTGTTGCCCAGGCTGAAGTGCAGTGGTGCAATCTTGGTTCACCGCAACCACCGCCTCCTGGGTTCAAGCGATTTTCCTGTCTCAGACTCCTGGGTAGCAGGGATTATAGGCACATGCCACCATGCCCAGTTAATTTTTGCATTTTTAGTAGAGATGGGTTTCACCATGTTGGCCAGGCTGGTTGTGAACTCCTGACCTCAGGTGATCTGTCTGCCTCAGCCTCCCAAAGTGCTGGGGTTACAGGTGTGAGTCACTACATCCAGCCAGGTTTATTTTAATTTTTTTTTTCTTCAAAACCACAATCAGAAGAATTATTTTAAATTTGAACTTTAATATCAAGTTATCTATTTCCATAAAAAATTTATTCAGATTTTCAGACCAGGTACCGTGGCTCACACCTATAATCCCAGCACTTTGGGAGGCGAGGCAGATGGATCACTTGAGGAGTTCAAGACCAGCCTAGCCAACATGGTGAAACCCCAACTCTATGGAAAATACAAAATACAAAAATTATCCAGGCATGGTGGTAAGTGTCTATAATCCCAGCTACCTGGGAGTTCGAGACAGGAAGATCACTTGAACCTGGCAGGCGGAGGTTGCAGTGAGCCGAGATCGCGCCATTGCACTCCAGCCTGGGCAACAGATCGAGACTCTGTCTCAAAACAAACAAAATTAGTCAGATTTTCTTAAATTTGTTAACTTGGGGAAAACTGACATTTTCATCCTGTCGAGAAACAGGCAATATATTTCCATTTGTTTAAGTCTACTTTTGTCTTTCACGAGTGTTTTAACGTTCCTTCTGTATAGATAGGTTTTATCCATTTACTTTTTTATCTTATTTTATTTATTTATTTATTTTCTGAGACAGGCTTTTGCTCTGTCATCCAGGCTGGAGTGCACTGGTGTGATCTCAGCCCACTGCAGCCTCCACTTCTCAGGCTCAAGCGATCCTCCTACCTTACCCTCCCAAGTAGATGGGACTACAGGTACATACCACCACATCAAGCTAATTTTTTGTATTTTTTGTATTTTTTTTGCAAAGACAGGATTTTGCCATGTTGTCCAGGCTAGTCTCCAACTCCTGGGTTCAAGTAATCCTCCTGCCTTGGGCTCCCAAAGTGCTGGGATTACAAGTGTGAGCCACTGTGCCCAGCTGGTATATTTATTACTACGTTTATTCCTAAATAATCTTCTCTGTTGCTACTGTACATGAGGTTTTCTCTACCATTATTTTCTGAATGCCTATTGTGTATGTGAAGACTGTTTTTTTGTGTTAGTTTTATATCCTGCTACTTTGAATTATGTTATTATTTCCATTATATTTATTGTTGATTCTTTCAGGTTTTCTAGGCATACTATCTATCATTTTGTATAGAAACTTTTATTCTTTAATGCTTTCAATTGATCTCTTCAACTGCATTAGCTAATAGCCTCTGGTACAATGCTGTGTAGCAGTGGAGTTTGCGAGCTCCTTTCTTAATTCCTGATCCTAGTGGAAAGGTGTGGCACACACTTTTGCTGTTTTACTTTTGCCCGTGCTGTTGTTCCTATAGCCTGGGGTGATCATGTTCCTTTCTTCTCTGCCTTTCAAACTTCTATTTTTTACCCATACTACGCAGATGTAGCCCTTTCAAACTTTTATCCACCCTTCAAGGCCTGGCTCAAATGACACTTCTCCCTTTGGAGCCTTCTAAGTCTAGTCAGAGCATTTTGTTCATCTTATTCATTCGGATTTTTTTTTTTTGAGATGGAGTCCCCCTCTGTCACCCAGGCTGGAGTGCAGTGGCATGATCTCGGCTCATTGCAACTTTTGCCTCTCGGGTTCAAGTGATTCTCCTGCCTCAGCCTCCTGGGTAGCTGGGATTACAGGTACATGCCACACATGTGGCTAATTTTTGTATTTTTAGTAGAGAAAGAGTTTTACCAGGTTGGTCAGGCTGGTCTCAAACTCCTGATCTCATGATCTTCCCACCTCAGCCTCCCAAAGTGCTGGGATTACAGGTGTGAGCCACTACGCCTGGCCTTATTCATTCGTTATTATGTCACACGATAATTCACTATGTGTGCTCTTATGCCAGTAGGCAGAGTAGGAGCTCCCCGAGGGCAGGCCTGAGTCTTACTCACCTCTGTGTTCCTGGTGCAGAGCCAGGAATTGGCACAGCTTCACCCCTGGCTTGGAATATCCTGAAGTGACATCACAGAATTCCAAAATGAAATCAATTTTAATTCACTTTATTTTTATTTTTTTGAGATGGAGTCTCACTCTGTCACCTAGGCTGGAGTGCAGTGGCACGATCTCAGCTTACTGCAACCTCCACCTCCCAGGTTCATGTGATTCTCCTGCCTCAGCCTCCCAAGTAGCTGGGACTACAGGCACAGGCCACCACGCCCAGCAGTTTTTTGTATTTTTAGTAGAGATGGGGTTTCACCATGTTGGCCAGGCTGATCTTGATCTCCTAACCTAGTGATCCACCCGCCTCAGCCTCCCACAGTGCTGGGATTATAGGCTTGAGCCACCGGGTCGGCCAATTCTCTTGACTTTTAAAAAGAAGTATATGCTAGGTGTGCTACTTTAGGAAAGAGGATTTTAAAAACTAAGTTACGATAGGTATCACTATATTCCAAACAATGACCAGTCACTTTTTCCGCTGTGGATTTTTTTTTCCTTTTCTTTTTGAGACAGAATGTCACTCTGTTGCCCAGGCTGGAGTGCAGGGTTACAATCTTGGCTCACTGAAACCTCTGCCTCCTCGGTTCAAGCAATTCTCCTACATCAGTCTCCCAAGTAGCTGGGATTACAGGCATGTGCCACCGTGCCCAGCTTATTTTTGTATTTTTTGGTAGAGACAGGGTTTACTGTATTGCCCAGGCTGGTCTCAAACTGACCTCAAGTGATCTGCCCACCTTGGCCTCCCATAGTGCTGGGATTACAGGCATGAGCCACCACACCTGGCCACGCCCAGCTAATTTTTGTGTTTTTAGTAGCATTGGGGTTTCACCCTGTTGGCCAAGCTGGTCTCAAACTCCTGACCTCAGGTGATCTACTTGCCTTGGCCTTCCAAAGTGCTGAGATTACAGGCATGAGCCACCATGCCTGGCCTGGTGTGGAGTTTTATTAAGTTTAAACCAGAAGTTATACATAGCTCTCAGGGGCATCAAAATAAGGACAATATGTATATTAGTAAAAAAAGATTTTATAATTCTCTTCTTATCCAATTCATATTGAACTTGAGGTTAATTTTGGTTGCATGGGTGTTCTCAAGGTACCTCCATTAAAAGATTAGTAGATATGGAGAAGGGCCCCATTATCCAGTCATATGAGACTTATAGGCTAAAGAAAAGGTGGGGACAAGGGAGGGTAGCAAATAGCATTTAAGCCAGTAGCAGATTCAGGGCAGCTCTCAAAGATTAAAGAAAACCTCAGCTTTCAAGTCTCATGTAGCACCATAAACATTATCAAGAGCTATTTGCATGTGATGATATATACTGAGCAGCCACAGGTGCTATATTTAGGTCTTTTCTAGCCTTAGAACCTTGACCTTGGTGAAGACTAGACTCTTTTTTTTTTTTTTTGAGACAGAGTCTTGCTCTGTTGGCAGACACCAGGCTGGAGTACAATGGCACAATCTCGGCTCACTGCAACCTCAGCCTCCTGGGTTCAAGCAATTCTCCTGCCTCAGCCTCCCGAGTAGCTGGGACTACAGGTACGCGCCACCACGCCCAGCTAATTTTTGTATTTTTTAGTAGAGATGGGGTTTCACCATGTTGGCCAGGATGGTCTCGATCTCTTGACCTCGTGATCCGCCCGCCTCGGCTTCCCAAAGTGTTGGGATTACAGGCGTGAGCCACAGCGCCCAGCCAAGACTAGACTCTTTAGAGGAAATTGAAACCATGCCTCCAATTATGGCCAGATCAGTATATTAGTTTCCCAATGACCCTCTAACAAATTATTACAAATTTAGTGGCTTGAAACAACATGAATTGAGTGTCTTACAATTCTGAAGGTTAGAATTCCTAATTGGGTCTCACTGTGCTAAAATCAGGGTGTCAGCAGAGCTGTGTTCCCTTCAGGAGACTGGGGGAGATTGTTTTCTTGCCCTTTCCAGCTTTTAGAGGCCACTTGCATTCTTTGCCTTGTAGTTCCTTTGCATCTTCAAAATCAGCAATGGCCGGTTTTTTCACACAGCCACACTCTGACCTTAACTCTTCTTGGTCTTCCACTTCTAAGGATCTTTGTGATTATATTGGGCCTACCTGGCTATTCCACTTCAGCAATTAGAAACATTAATTCCAACTGCTACCTTAATTCCCCTTTGCGGTGTGACATAACATATTCAGAGGTTCATGGGCTTAGTACATGGACCTCTTTGGGAGCCATTATCCTACCTACCACAGCCAGTATCACAGCTATCTGGGGTGCAGGTTCAACAGCTGCAAAGCAATCTTTGCAGAGGGCATTTTCACCTTCTGAGACGTGACGATGACCCAAGAACAGGGCTTATTCATTTGTTCTTGTGGTACTGTGCAGCTCCAAGTATTTCTTGACGGCTGTGTCCTAGACAGCCATTTGAGGGGTACTGCAATGAACAAAATAAGCTTCCTCAACTCGTTTAAAGACTAGGGCAGGTATCAGGTATTGGGACTAGGTATGACATAGGTATAACATAGTCACGCCCTAATCCAGGTCAGAAAGTCTTCCCCTTGAAACTGATGTTTGAGCTGAGCTGGAAGAGATGAGGGCATGGGGATGGGGGTGGAGCTCAGGGAGGGCGTTAGTGCAAAGGCCCTGGCAGGGGAGGGAGCTTGGGGGCTTGAAAGAGCTGATGGATGGCCTCTGTGGTTGAAAGTCAGAGCCAGAGAGAGACAATGACACAAGGGGAGGCTAGGGTAAGCGCCAGATCATATTGGAGAGTCCTGGAAACTGTGCAAGCAGCCAGAGTACCTGGGTATTTAAAATATTTGAATGGCGTTACCAGGGAGGGCTGCCAGAGCTGCATGTTTACCAGATGACTCTAGCTGCTAGTGTTATGTGAAAAATGGGCTTCAGTGAGGCAATAGTTGCCCAATTGTAGCATCTAAGAGACGGTGATTCCTTAGAAGTGGAGAGAGGCAGCTGAAATAGTTCATTTAGGAGGCAAAACTAGCAGGACTTGGTGATGGATAGTTATGGGGGTTAAGGAAAAAGGTATCCGGGGAGGACTTAGATTTGGAGAAGTAGATTCAGGGCTTAGTAAGATGATAAATAAGTTTTGGATCTGTTAAGGGAGTGCTACTTGTATGTAGTGGGTAAAGACCTGCAGTGCCGCCCACCATCTTCCTCCCTGCAGGACAGCTCTACACCAAAGACTCATAGGGCCTTAAATGGCAGCAGTGCTGAGGTTAAGAAACCCAAGTTCAGAGGCTACTTAGAAGAGGGCAAGCTGGCTGAGCTGGCTGAGAGCAGCCAGTAGAGCATAACATGAGAAAGATGTGTGAGAATGAGTATCAGTGGGGTCTTGCCTGGGCGCGGTGGCTCAAGCCTGTAATCCCAGCACTTTGGGAGGCCGAGGCGGGTGGATCACGAGGTCAAGAGATTGAGACCATCCTGGTCAACATGGTGAAACCCCATCTCTACCAAAAATACAAAAAATTAGCTGGGCATGGTGGCGCGTGCCTGTAATCCCAGCTACTCAGGAGGCTGAGGCAGGAGAATTGCCTGAACCCAGGAGGCGGAGGTTGCGGTGAGCCGAGAT
>NW_016107323.1:7531990-7546720 GCF_001604975.1 Cebus imitator
ATCCCATTCTGTGGTTTCTTTTTTCTTTTTTAGATACAGAGTCTAATTCTGTTGCCCAGGCTGGAGTGCAGTGGTGCTATCTTGGCTAACTGGAACCTCTGCCTCCCAGGTTCAAGCAATTCTTATGCCTCAGCCTCCCAAGTAGCTGGGATTATAGACGTGCACCACCATGCTGGCTAACTTTTTGTATTTTAGTAGAGATGGGGTTTCACCATGTTGGCCAGGCTGGTCTCGAATTCCTGACCTCAGGTGATCCACCTGCCTCGACCTCCCAAAGTGCTGGGGTTACAGGCATGAGCCACCACTCCCAGCCTAGAGAAGCTTTTAAGTAGAATTAAAGAGTAAGATAATAAGAAAATGGAGACAGTGAGTGTAAACAACTCTACAGTAGAGATAAACCAGTAACTGAAGGGGGAAATGGGATGAGTTAGGCTATTTCTGTGTTTTATTTATTTTTGACATGGCGTTTCACTCTTGTTGCCCAGGCTAGAGTGCAATGGCACAATCTCGGCTCACTGCAACCTCTGCCTCCCGGGCTCAAGTGATTCTCCTGCCTCAGCCTCCCTAGTAGCTGGGACTACAGGCACCCACCACCATACCCAACTAATTCTTTGTATTTTTAGTAGAGATGGGGTTTCACTCTGCTGGCCAGGTGGTCTCGAACTCCTGACCTCAGGCAATCCACCTGTCTCAGCCTCCCAAAGTGCTGGGATTACAGGTGTGAGCCACTGCACCCAGCTATTTCTGTATTTTAAAGAAGACTCGGCCCAGTGGCTCATGCCTGTAATTCTAGCACTTTGGGAGGCCAAGGCAGGAGGATTGCTTGAAGCTAGGAGTTTGAGACCAGCCTGGGCTACATAGCAAGACCCCGTCTTAAAAAAAAAAAAAAAAAAAAAAAAAAGCTGTGCATGGTGGTGCATGCCTATAGTTAAAGCTACTCTAAAGGCTGAGGTGGGAGGATTGCCCAGGAGTTTGAGGTTGCAGTGAGCCATGATCACACAATTGTACTGAAGCCTGGGCAATAGGGCAAGACCTGATCACAAATAAAAAAGTAAAGTAGAGATGAGAGGCATTTGAGCATTTGGAAATGCTAATAATCTTAGGGGCCTGGGATGCAGAACAGGGAGGGAAGGACTGGCTTTAACCTGGAAGAGTGGCTTACCGCAGTAGCAGGAGGGGAAGGGAAGAAGATGGATTAATTCATCCAGTGGCCTATGGAGGCTTCCTTGACCTCTGCCTCTCACATCGTGGTGGAAGCTTTGACGGCTCAGGAGGGGAGTCAACAGCAGACCACTGATCCCAAACTGGATTGTTGCGTGCCTTTGAAGTCAGGGAAGGGTTTGGTTTTAGGACTTGTTGGACCAATAATGAAGGTTCTGGGTGTTCTATGAACCATCAGCAGCAAAGACAGGGATATAACACTGGTCAGGTTTCTGAGGGAGGCTGTCACCTGGAGCATTTAATGAGCAAACTTTGGAATCAACATCGCAGTTCCTTTTTTCCCTCCAGTTTTCTTGTATGTTCTTTGGAGCAGTTTCTTCTGATCAGCAAGAACACTTCAACCACCCTTTCGACAGTCTGGCAAGAGCAAGTGACAGTGAAGAGGACATGAATAATGGCAGTTTCTCTTTATCTTAATGCTTAATGATGGCTGAGCCGGCCCCCAGCCCAGTGACCGGCTCACTTGCCCCTCAAGCACGAGTTTGCATGTTTAGTGTCTTAAAGAGGTTGTTCCAGACTTCCTTGGAATGGAGGATGGGCATTAAAACCACATCATCTCGTACAACAGCCAGATCTAGAAATAGCTGCTTGTCAAGTGTATGTAACTTGCTTTAAATCCATTATGCTACTTCGGAGGTAGAAAGGTTTTCTATGAAAGAAAAAAGCCCATTAGAGTTCTTCAATTCAGTGTACGTTCACCCTAGCACTTTTAACATCTTTGCTAGTTAGTTTTATATAAAGGTATTTAAACTTTATTCAGCCATTTGGAGTGCTTCAAGATGGCTTGAAATGGAATTTTGTGATTTGTCGTCAGGTATCTTTTGTATTTGATTGCAAACATTTGGATTTTAGTTTTCTCATGTAATACCATGGCCTTTTTTGTCCATTGTTTTTATTTTAAGACTTTAAGTAGAATAAACGCTGGAAAAAAGATCAAGAATAAAAATTATATATAGTCACCTTCACTTGTTTTTTTTTTTAGATGTAGTCTTGCTCTGCCACTCAGGCTTAAGTGCAGTGATACAATCTCGGCTCACTGCAATGTCTGTCTCTTGGGTCCAAGTGATTCTCCTGCCTCAGCCTCCCATGTAGCTGGGATTACAGGTGTGCACCCTATGCCTGGCTAATTTTTTGTCTTTTTAGTACAGGGTTTCGCCATGTTGGCCAGGCGGGTGTTGAACTCCTGACCTCAAGTGATCCACCGCCTCAGCCTCCCAAAGTGCTAGGATTACAGGCTTGACCACCGTGCCCAGCCTGTAGTGTTTTTATAGATTGTAAAATTTTATTTCCTAACTGCAAATTGTTCTGATTTTCAGATGTGATTTTTGATTTTTCAGTGTGATGCAGAAAAGAATTTAATGGAAGTGATGCCAAATATTTCTGTATTATCTGACATAGAGCAGTATCCTCCACTGCCAAGACAGCTGAGTTTGGAGTAGAAAAAGGTGGAAGACAAATGTCTGTTATTTGGCCCTTTAAGAGTTAGCTTTTTACCTGCACAAATGGACTAAAAAATCTGGCACAAAACATTGTTATGTAATGTCTTATGATGTGTGCCTCTCCCTCCCCCAAACCTGTTTACAGTCAATTATAACCTGACAAACGAGACTTTTGTAACATCTTATTGTTAATTGTTTCTACAACCTTCAAACCGTAAGGAAGTGTTAACTGGCAAGCAATTGTACTTTAGACTTTGTGAGAAATACATAAAGGTGGCTGAGTAGATTAGCATGCTTTAGAACTGTGAATAGGGTTCTAACTGAAACCAGAATGAATTTGGCTCTTGTAGCTTAGTAATGAGTCATAGCTACCCACAATAACATAATAAAAACTCAAGTTCATCCCAAGATGTTCCTTAGTGAATGAAAATGGGTGTTAACCAAGCTTTTTATGGTAACTGGCAATGCCCACGTAATTTCAACTAAGTCCTTCACATTGTAGGCTGAAGATTTATGTATCTCATGCTTACATTGATGAATTAACACTGAACTTCTGATATTTCTAACAAATGCAAATGCCTACACAGACAGCTTGCTTTATTTTTTGAGATGGAGTCTTGTTCTGTTGCCCAGGTTGGAGTGCAGTGGCCTCAACTTGGCTCACTGCAACCTCCACCTCCCAGGTTCAAGCAATTCTCCTACCTCAGCCTCCCAAGTAGCTGAGATTACAGGTGCTCACCACCATGCCCAGCTAATTTTTCCATTTTTAGTAGTGATGGGGTTTCACCACGTTGGCCAGGCTGGTTTCAAACTCCTGACCTCAGGCGATCTGCCTGCCTTGGCCTCCCAAAGTGCTGGGATTATAGGTGTGAGACACCGTGCCTAGCCTCACAGAGAGCTTTTATACACAACAGTAACTATGTAGGTCTCTTTGTTGAGGATAAAGTTTCCGATTCATTCATTTCATTGAAATGATTCATTGAAATGAATGAATCAGAGGGGTTTAGGTCTTGAAAGCATCATCACCAGTAATAGCCTGGATGCAACAATGGACTACTTATTTTTTAATTTTTTTAAGAGATGAGGTTTACCTTGTTGGCCAGGCTGGCCTTGAACTTCTGACCTCAGGTGATCCACCCACCTGGGCCTCCCAAAGTGCTGGGATTACAGGGGTGACACTGGCAGGGTGTGGTGGCTCACACCTGTAACCCCAGCACTTTGGGAGTCACAGCTAGGCAGATGACTTAAGCCCAGCAGTTCAAAACAAGCCTGGGCAACATGGTGAGATTCCATCTCTACAAAAAATGCAAAAATTATCCAGGCACTTTGGATTTTAGAATTTGGATACAGAGTGCTAAGTTGAAATACAGTCATGTGCTGCATAACAACATTTTGGTCAAGACGGACCACACAGACAGTGGTAGTCCCATAAGATAATGGAGTTGCCCTATGAAGGTGTACCCTTTTTTTGTCTTTCATACTGTAGTTCTGCTAAACCATTTCTGTGTTTATAGATATACAGATACTGTAGTGTTACAATGGACTACAGTATTCAGTACAGTAACATGCTATACAGGTTTGTCGCCTAGGAGCAATAGGCTATCCATATGGCCCAGATGTGTAGTAGGCTAGACCATCAAGGCTTGTCAGTATACAATGACGAAATTGCTAAGGATTCATCTGTCAGAACATCTCTGTTGTTAAACAACATGATTGTGCACCAAATTTTTTTTGTAGCTTCCCTCTATACTATATGGAAGGTGCAAAGCCTCAGCTGGGAAAAACTTCTATATTTTACATTCAGTTGCCAGTCCATCATAATGAATTTTTGAGGAAGCCAAGCTGATGTAGTGAATAGTGAACCAGTTGGAGGCAGTTAGAGTGGCAGTACATATTCACTGCTGGGAAGACTAGGAGGCTTGGAAATGAGGACCTGATAGAGACCAACAAACTCAGTGTCAAGGGCTGGTGTCTCAGTTACTACTACTCAAACCAAAAGGAGTACACAGATTAGTATAAATACTATATTTATTAAATATCTTTACAGTTTATTTAAATGTATTTACAGAACTATTCCTGCATAAGTTATAATTCAGACATCCAAATTCAGGTAATTGCCTCTTGGGTAATAAGACAAATAATGATAGTCTCAACAGAAAAAAGCAGCTCATTAGTATACACAGATTCTAATTTGCTTCATTATTTAGCCATCTTTGCCACAAACTACCTGTTAACAGTTAAAATTTTGACACGGACACTTTTTAGTTGAGAAGTTCAATTTTGCAAAGAATTTAATTTTTAAAAAATAGAATCCAAATATGTTCTGCTTCATGTTTTACAAGCAGATTTTGGTTTTTTGATACTGTAAAATTTTTTAAATGCACAAATGTGATCATTTCCAGAGAAACTGAACGCTGTAGCTTCTACCAAAGACAGCTAGTATAAGGTGACAAGGAACCATGAACTTGTCCAAAAGTACAAACGTTTACAGTTCTAGCCAATCTTGTTTGCATTCTCCCAAACACTCAAAGCTGACTCAATAAATTCCCACGATTCCTGCCTTGTTACTTGGTGTGGTGGGCTAGTGGTACTGAAGGTGGTTTCCGTCTCTGGACTACTGTCCTATCCAGAACACACGCAGCTGACAGGAGAAGACACTCTCCCATCATGCAAAGTTTGAAACCGAGTTTCTAATGTAGACACGACCCAACCCCCAGACATGCACACCTGGAATGGATTCTTTTGTGATTTAGTACCCATCAACCATGTCAAGCAATTACAGTAACTCAGGACAAATAACTTGTTCCCCCCCATCCCATTTCTTCTTTTAGTTTTTAGAGCCTATGGACTCTACTGCAACTCTATTTGGTAAATTTTTTTTTTTTTTTTTGTGCGCAGGCAGCTTAAGTTCATAGGAAGAAATAAGATTCTGATATGTTTAGAGTGCACATTTTAAAACAGAACAAAATAAAAATTTCAAGCATGTGATAAAAATATTGATTTTTATAATACAGTATTGCTTTATAAATATAGATGGAAAAGCTATAAACTTTACTGGTCTTTGGTGCATCCAGAGAGGGATAAGTAATTTGCCATTTGTAAATTAGAAATCCAAATTTTATCTTTTGTTATAAAAGTCCATTACATGAGGCAAGTGTGTGTGTATATGTGCACATGCATGCGTGTGCATGCTGCTTGACTTAAAATACCATTACACACACATCAGGTTCAGAATCAGACCCACCATGTGGTACAGCACAGTAACAACCCAGGGAGGCTTGGGTCTGTGGCCTAGAAAGTTCTTCTATGGGTCCAACACAGCCTCTGACCACTGAGAGGAGAGAGACTTGTTAAGCAGTGCTCCAACTGACCCCCCCGGCAGTCATAAAATTAAGTGCATAACACAAAAAGAACAGGGGAAAATAGAGAAAATATTTTATGTCACTATCTATAGACCAGATCCAAAGTCAGTTCCACTGTGAAACTCAGTTCTTGTCTCACTACTTTCAGTATCACTGGAACAAACAGTGTCAGTTTCTAACAATCATTTCTCAAAAAGGTAAGCTGAGTAAATGAGTTGTATAAAATACCACCAATCTAGCTTCACAGAGACTGTGTTTGACAGGTTAAATGAGAGCAGAGAGAAACCAGAAACTTGACGAGCACTGCTCTTACCAGGAATTAAATGTGGGCGTTGGAAAATGAAAATATATCCAGATCATAAGGCTACATACCTCTTACCAAAAGTAACTGAAACCCTAAACAAAAGAGCTGAAGTTGTCAGTCCTAATATAAACGTATTCCTTCTAACAAAGCCCTTCTGGATGCAACTTTCTTTATTTCTTAAATACACAGAGACTGCAAATAGTTTGTGCAAAATAAATACTCTGCCACTTGCCACTCATGCTTCTGTGTTTTATCACAGCATGATGATTTCTCCTTAAATAGAGTCTTCCTCCAGACCCCCCACCCTACCCCTACCTCGTCTACCAAAGAATTCTGTTTTGTCAAGTTAGGGTAGTTAAGGCATTCTGACATGTAATTAAAGGTGATTCAAAATAGATTATCTAACATTATGCCAATTTAGGAATAGTAGATAAATTACTGAACGGCTTACAAATGAATAACTCATTCTTATTATAAATGAAATGCCTGTTACAAGCATGATGCATTGAAATATAGTAATGACATGTACATGGTACATGTTAAACAATTTTAAATAAAAGCTTGACAGTTACTCAAATATACAGTACAAATTCACAAAACAAAATCTTTTAAAACAAGTTGAGGTAACCTCAAACATAAATTTTAATGCAATAAACCAGGGAGTCAGTATCTCCTTTAGAGAAAAAGACTTTCTGTATTCTCCTCAAGTAGATTCTCATCAGGTTTAATTGCATTCTCATCTATACACCAATGTTACCTGACTTATATATAAAACATGGCTTTAATTTAAGGATTTCTAAGTATATATTTTTTTCTACCACCAAGTTAATGAAGGAAAAAACTGACCCAAAAATATATATCTTTACAGCAGTCAACTTGTACACAAACCTTAAAAATAAGTTTGAGCTTGCAGATAATGGGAAAACTGAATGTGGGGTAGTTTTGTAAGGAAACTATACACTGCAAAATGGCTATTCGGAAACTGTAAACATTAAGCTTGATTCAGAAACCCCTAAATTTCTGTGTGGGGTAACTGTAAATGTCAGATCATCACTGGGAGTTTTCCTCATGGACATCTGTGCTGCTGCCGCTGCACACAGTGCTCTCTCCACATGGACTCACTGGATTTGGTGCATGCTCTATAGAAAGCAAAAGGTCTGAGAGTACGAATATGGGTAGGTAGCATAACCACTGAAAACCAACAAAATTCAAAGTTACAGCTGTCTGTTCTCAACTCTTCAGGCCTTGGGCCTAAAGTTCTCATTCAGGGGCATTCTGTCAGACAACTAGGTAGAATTTCGGCCATAACATTAAATTTCTAGGCTTTGAGGGGTTTTACAATCGTAAATAGTATTTCCATAAAAAAATATTGGTAAAGTGTCTCCCCCATCCCTCCTGGAGATCAGGCCTCAGCCTGTGATGTGGACTAATCAAGAAACTGCCAAACTTTAACCACAGGAACACAATTAAGCATCTTCTTAAAAGCATGAAATATTTGCATCCATAGAACTAAAACGGATTTTTCTCCTGATTTGTAACAAAAAAGCTCTGGGATCAAAACTATAACCCAGAGCATGTTTTAGAGCAGAATCATAAGCCCCTGAAAAATAGGAGTTTATAACATAAACATAAAGCCACACCAATCATTATAACAAAGACGATGCCTGTGGAGTACACATGTAACATTTCTTTTGATGAATAATGTATGCTTCTAGTAGATGTATCATTACGTACAATTTGCGTTAGACTTTTACAATCCCTTTAGCACACTAGGATTCTGAATTCACTTTACCAACATTACTAATTTTCAATACTTCAACTACTTTTGAAAAGTAACAGCCATGGTGGCGCTGAACACCTCCATCTCCATCATGGAAAGAACATCGAGAAATGAAGGCCAATCTTCAAATCTTGGATCTCTTCAATTGCTGCCGGCAGATATGAGCTAGTGAATGATAGTAGTGGTTCTCAATAAAGATCTCAACGGGTCTCAAAAAGACGGGCAAAAGACTTACATCACTGGCCATTGAGATCAGTGGCAAAGAAATGTGGTCCTGCCAGCAGGATCAGCACACATGGCAGGGAAAATCTGGGACGATGAAAGGGAAGGCAGGACTTGACACTTTGGCTAGTCAGTCTGTATACTCAGCCACTATTGAAAGAAGGACGGTAATGTCATCTGGCTTTCCACCTACAATGAAAATGAAAACCTGTTAGTGTATTTTCTTTTATTTTTTTTATCTTTTTAAATTAAAAAAAAAAAAAAGATGGGGTTTCACCATGATGGCCAGGCTGGTCTTGAACTTCTGACCTCAGGTCATCCACCCACCTCTGCCTCCCAAAGTGCTAGGATTATAGGCGTGAGCCACCACTCCCGGCCTGTTAGTGTATTTTCAAAGGAAAAGTCAATAAAAAATGTGGGCTTAAATAAGTCCTGGGAGACAAATGTTTGCATTCCAGGCAGTTTTGGTTTGTCAATATACCCTAGTAGAATAAAGAAAAAAATATTTGATCAACAGTTAAACAAAATGCCAAGAAATTACACAAAACTGAAGCTTAAAAAAAAAAAATCTTCCCTGCTCCTTTACAATAGGACCTCTGTCAAATGGCCCACCACACCCTCTGTTCACATCAATCATAGTGAATCTGACGAGAAAGTTACATGCTTCTACCCACAGTCCTAATTTAGACAAACATATCCAATGTTTTGAAACTAGGAATAGCCTTGTATTCTAATCTGCCAAGCAGCTATGGCATGCACTTCTTTCTATTTTAACATTTCCTGGACGGCTAAGAAATGTTTTACATATCATAAAATTATATCAATAAGAAACTAATTCTACTAGTTCTGATACGCTAGCACCAACATGTCATCCCAGCCCTAAGACAGAGCCACTGGCCTGCTCCCAAAGTCACACATCATGCAGTAGATAGGACAACTCTTCAAGGGCAGTTTCACATTGCTTCCCTCTTCAAACCTTGCTGTGGCAATTTGGCAGGCAAATACTGTTGAGTACCACAAAGCCAGAGGAAGGGAGAAGTGAAATGTCAGCCACGTGAGAGGCAGAATGTTAAACTGTTAGGAATGTCCAGGCACTCTGGCCAGTGCTTGGAGGCCTTTTGGGCTCAGGTCCAAGCACTGCAGTGGTGGCAATAAAAGGCTTCAGGTTCCGCCTTCCTCTGCAGCCAATGAGGTTCGGTTCTGAAGGGCATCCTGTGTGGGGAAGACATGACGACATGCACTAGCTCTCACCCTCCTGACCTTGCTGAAAGCCACCAGTGCACAGCCTGGCTGGGAGAGGACACCTCCACAGTCTCACACAGAGCTCACAATGCTCCACTCTACTGACACCATGTCCCTAGCCAGTCCCTATGACCTTCCCAAAGAATGCTTACCTCTCACATTCAATCCATTGTCACATGCAAACTGTGCAAATGGTGACATATAATTTGGGTCATAGGCCAGCTCATGAGCTTGCTCAGCAATGCTTCTTGCAGTCTGTTGTATACTCTCATAATTTGAATTCTAAGATAAAGCATGAGGAAGTTATTTTACCATAATGTGCAAGACAGTAACATTTATCTAACCACTTTTTCCATCATTTAAGTTTTATTCTAGTTAGAAAAGATATTAAAACATTATGCCCTGGCTAATATGAACAAGACACCAGTGCTGTCTACACATGATATCAATCAGTAAGTCCTTTGCTATGGTGGCGTTGAGCCCTAAAGTTTGAATATTCATTTTTGCTTTATTCCCATTTGAAATTCTAAAGGTAGTCTTGCTAAAATAGGATGAATTGAAAAGGAAGCTTCTGATAGCCTTTGAAGGATGACCTCAAAAGTCTCCCTGCTCAGGAACACATGCTGGCCAATCCCAGTTTGCTCTCCAAGTAAGAGTTGCCAACTGCTCTAGTGAAGATACCTTCAGAATTTTATATCATGAGGATATTCCTGTCTAGCTGTGTAATCTTGGGGCACACCCTTATCCCTGCTGCTCCAGCTTCCTCATCTGCAAAATGGGAATGCTTCACAAAGCCAGGAAAAAATGGAAAGCCTAGTTTTCACCTCCTTCCTCTCTCTATGGGACAAGCCTAAACTATTTGCTTACTGGTGGCGGCTCTGGTCACACTGAGGCCTCTAGCGGCCTGCTGCCCTTGGCTGGCTCTGGCATGACTATTTCTTAGCTTTGCTTGATTGAACACCTGTTGGTATGTTAGAATAAACGAAGAAAAAGACAACCAGGACCCAACACCATTAGACACCATTAAAATACAAATAAAGATACAAACAAGAAATGTCCTCATCTAGATTTTTCCTACTTTTACCAGCCTGTGAAAAACCTGAGTAGGAAGCTTCTTTTTACAATTACTCCAATTATGAGTATTTCCATTTACAACTGTTTGAAAGACCAGAGATATTATTATTTTCCTGAAATTCATAAAATAGTTCTTTCCAAAACTATAAAGAGCTAATGCAACTGAATCAATAAACAGCTGTCCAGAGAAGGTCACTCTTCCCAAGAGCTAACCTTTGAGTTAATTACCTTTAACTTTTTTAGCTCCTGAAGGATCATATAATCAGGCATGTTGTCAAAGAGTCCATCTGTCGCCGTCAGGATAATATCTCCTAACTGAACATCAAAAGACGTGCTATCAGCAGCATCCGGACTGTGGCAAGGACAGGGGAGGGACAAAGTTAAGAAGGCCCTTTAGAGATGGGGTCAAAATGTCCTACAGGCACTATTTTTCAATGCAGTAAGACTTCTGCAAGAAAAACTGATTTATAATAATGGAGTCAATTTTTTTTTTTTTTTTTTTTTTTTTGAGACAGATTTTTTTTTTTTTTGTCCAGGCTAGAGTGCAATGGCGCAATCTCTGCTCACTGCAACCTCTGCCTCCCAGGTTCAAGCAATTTTCCTGGCTCAGCCTCCCAATGGAGTCAATTTTTTAAAAAAATCATTCTGAAACTTCCAACCCTGAAAACAGTTAACTGAAAACTCTAATATAAATGTTTCAAAATCTTAACTATAACTACCAAGTAAAGCCAAGTCTAATAATTAGTCACAAGTGGCTAAGGGGGAAGGGTTCTCTTCTGAGTCAGATCTAACACATCTCTAAAATCCTAGCAGAAATGAGCCTTTATTCCTAATTCTTTACAGCCAAATTCCATTCTATCCTTTTTTTTCCTTTTTTTGAAAACAAGTCTCACTCTGTCGTCGAGGCTGGAGTGCAGTGGTACAATCTCGGCTCGCTGCAACTTCTGCTTCCCAGGTTCAAGCAATTCTCCTGTCTCGGCCTCCCAAGTAGCTGGGACTACAGGCATGTAAGATAGTGCTTTTAGGATTACAGGTATGCACCAACATGCCCAGCTAGTTTTTTTTTTTTTAAACATTTTTAGTAGAGAAAGGGTTTTGCCACATTGGCCAGGCTGGTCTCAAACTCCTGACCTCAGGTGATCAGTGTGCCCCAGCATCCCAAAGTGCTGAGATTACAGGTGTGAGCCACTGGACCAGCCCACCCTCTCTTATTCACATTTTTCACTCATCAGTTTCCTTGCATGTTTGAATCTGGCTCTCAGGGTGCCATGCCATAGTGAGGGTGCGATGATGAGTACCCATGGAGAACGACATGCCAATCCTATAAGAATTCATTCACTTGAAATATTAACCGTGTTTTGGCATAGTAAGGACTGTGTGTCTCCTAGAGGTCCCAAAATGCTCATCACACATGGGTATTTATTAGTGTGCCTGGCATATCAGGTCCTCAAAAAATATCTTGATATCTTAACCGGGCACAGTGGCTGACACCTGTAATCCCAGCACTTTGGGAAGCAGAGGCAGGCGGATTACTTGAGGTCAGGAGTTCAAGACCAGCCTGGCCATCATGGTGAAATACCATCTCTGCTAAAAATACAAAAATTAGCCAAGCATGGTGGTGTGCATCTGTAATCCCAGCTACTCAGGAGGCCAATGCAGGAGAATTGCTTGCTTCAACCCTAAATGTGGAGGTTGCAGTGAGCTGAGATGGTGCCACTGCACTCCAGCCTGGACAAAAGAGTGAGACATCACCTCAGAAAGAAAGAAAAGAAAAGAAAAAAGAAAAGAAGGAAGGAACAAAGAAAGAAAGAAAGAATATCTGTTGTGTAACTAAATGAGTAAAGCAGCAAAACAGATGACTCTCCAAATTGGGGGAAAAAAACTTTTCAATACACTGTTGAAGAAAGCAAAGTGCAGATGGTGTGTTAGGTGTGTAGTATGTACAACCATTTCCATTTTTTAAAAAGGCAGAAAGACACACAGAGATGAATGCTTCTATATGCAGAGAATAAATCTGGAGAGAATCAAAGAAACTGCTCATAGCAGGCCATGTGTGGTGGCTATGGGAGCACTTTGGGAGGCCAAGGCAGGTGAAGCACTTGAGGTCCAGAGTTCAAGACCAGCTTGGCCAACATGGTGAAACCCTGTCTCTACTAAAAAATACAAAAACTTAGATCGTGGTGGTGCACACCTGTAGTTCCAGCTACTTGGGAGGCTGAGGCAGGAGAATCATTTGAGCCTGGGAGGCGGAGGCTGCAGTGAGCTAAGATTGCACTATGGCACTGTAGCCTGGATGACAGAGTGAGACTCTGTCTCCAAAACAAAAAGAAACTGCTCATAACAGCTACCTTTGAGGAGAGAGTATGTGGTGAGGGCAGGACAGGAGGCAGATGTCTCACTAAACTTTTTTGTGTACAACTCTTAAAAAAAAAAACAAAACCAGATGGGAGATCTTTTTTTCTGACAATGCCTGATGAAAACAGACATAAAAATGGGTGGAGAGAAAAGATCGTATATTCAGAGATCATGGCCTCCTGAGGCTGATTCTTGACGACTTCTTAAGGCCAGTTTCACTGCTTCAGGCCTCCATGGGGAGGGAAAGGTGAGATCTAATAATCTGCCTTAACCTGTAATTAAGGAACAAGAGCCAGGAAAACAAATCAGATACTGACCTGGAAGGGAGGCACCAGACTCAAAAGCACCCTGAGCTTGATGGAAAAACCCCAACACTTGTGTAAGCAACAGGTGACAAGATTTGTAAAGAAAAAGCGTAAAAACTAACAAAAGCATACATGCCTATGGGATTCACACTAAGTGCAATCAGAAAATTTCTGGTTCATCTTCACTTGACTGAGGAAAAAAGGTGGCACATGTAAAGTTCTGCCATGTGCTGCTGCAGGAAACCGACTTTCACTTACATATTTAGATAATCAACATTTTGTAAAAACGTCTACTAAAGGAAAACCTGTAAGTTGAAGTTAAAATAATATTCTGTAGATAAGAGGGACCAGTAACTAAGGAGACACATGCAGCATGGAAAAAAAAAAAGACTGTAAAACTGAGGGAAATCAGGTCAATTCTTTCTGTGGAATAAAGAGAAGACAATGCAAGATGCTCTCATTTGGTTGGCCTTTGAAAGCTAATCAGATTCTAGAAGTGTAGATTAATGACCAGGCCGGCATCGAAGCTCTGTTTTATGCTGAGGTTTTTCTTTCCCCAGGAGTGTCCTTTGCTATTCTGTCTGTGAGAGTCTTGCTCCCATTGGACAGCTTGTCCTCTCCTAACACTCCCACCCATGAGCTTGGTGTTCCGCCAGCTGCAGTTTTGCCCATTTTGATTGAACATACTGTGCTGCTGGAAACTTTTGACTGCATTGAAACATGAGCTGAAATCACATGCTAGCGAGCTGTCTCTGGGCTGCAGGGGAGGCCACCTCTACCTTACTGGCATGCCAGCAGAGTGCTGCCCCGACCTGCCTGTCCCAAAGACAGCGTGTGAGATACAGCAGGACTGCTCTGGCCCTTGGAAGCCCAACAAGAAGAATCAAATGAAGAAAAAATTGTAGCACCTGTCTTCAAAAACTGTGATCTGAGCTTGGTCTCTATGGAGGCCTTGGCGTTCAACGTTCTCCCCACTCCAGTGTGGCTAATAATGTATATTACAGCCAACTTAAGAAGGGCCTAGAATCAAATACTCTTCCAATTATGGTCACCCACTTACTTTTACTTTTTACTTTCAGATTTAGTTTGGTGACCATAATTGGGAGAATATTTACTGGTTAACAGTTACTTTTACCGTTAAAGTTACTTTTTAGATGGGGAATACTGAATATTTAATTATATAACATGCTCATTCCAGTTTAACAGATGGTAATAATAATTCATTTTATCTTAGTTTGGACCTGAGAGCTGGTTTAATGAGAGTTATCAAGTAGAGACAAGTACTTGCTAGAATGCTTCTATTTTTACAAAAGGTTCATTGTCCATTAATCAACATTTATGAACTGCCAATGATGTTTGTGCCAGGTCCTATAAAGCTGTAAGACTGTTAAAGACACTGAAATCTGAGGCTGTCTTTGCCTTACTC
>NW_016107323.1:7547225-7559711 GCF_001604975.1 Cebus imitator
AACATCCAAGACCAGTTTTTTGTTTTTTTTTTAAAGAGACAGGGTCTCGCTATGTTGCCCGGGTTGGACTCAATCAATTCTCAAGCCTCAGCCTCTTGAGTAGCTGGGACTACAGGCCTGCATCACTGTGCCAGCTCAAAACCATTTTGGTTTTTGTTTTTTTTGAGACAGAGTCTCACTCTGCCGCACAGGCTGGAGTGCAGTGGTGTGATCTCGGCTCACTGCAACCTCCACCTCCAAGGTTCAGGCAATTCTCCTGCCTCAGCCTCCCGAGTAGCTGGGACTACAGGCACCTGCCACCACGTCCAGCTAATTTTTGCATTTTTAGTAGAGATGGGGTTTCACCATGTTGGCCAGGATGGTCTTGAACTCCTGGCTTCAAGTGATCTGCCCACCTCAGCCTCCCAAAGTGCTGGAATTATAAGGATGAGCCACTGCACCCAGCCACTCAAGACCATTTTGATTCTGTTTCCTAAAAGTTCTATTTGATGCATGTATAAAAGGTCTAGAGAATCAGGAAGGTATTCTGATAAATGATGCAGATGTCTGTTTGTGCTCTTCCCTAACAATGTATGCAAAATCTTGTACAAGCAATGGCATGCCTGAACAATGACTCATTTCTCCAGCACAATAAATGTACTATATGTATCATGTGGTGTTGATATGAAAAATTGATATTCTGTAAGCCTGAAATAGTATTTTGACAGTCTTGTCAAATTTACTGGGTGTTTATCAGAATTCCACTTGGCTAAATTATCTGGTTCCAGCAAAATATCTTTCAAAGTCAAACCAAAAGGTCCTCTTGATGAGAACATTCTCAGTGTCTTCTTTTCATGGACATGTCTACCCCACTGCATTCAAGGGGGACAGGAGGGGACTATGAATGAACCACGTCCTGCTCACGCTTAATGACGAGAGGAGAGATTACCTGTCGCTCAAGACGACTCCCTCAGCTTCAGGGGGAGCGATTGAGAGCTGGAATGGAGTGTTGAAGTAATGCTGCTGCTCATCTGATCGGTGCACAACTTCACCACCCCTGACAACCAGGAAGCCTGAATCGCCCAGGTTCGCTGTATGTAAGCGGTGGCTGGTTCTGTCCAGCACCACAATGCAGGCAGTGCTGCTACCTAGAAACAAAAATCATCTCCATTTATTTTTTCTTCCTAGGCTGCCTTTGCACACACATTTTAACCACATAACCCCAAAGAGCAACACACCATAATTTGAATCTCTGGCCTAAACAGGACATTTCTTTCTTATGCTCCACATCCTCTACGAATGTCAATAATAACCTGATCAGAGTTAACATGGTGGGGAAAGAAAAAGGATTTGTATTATACACAGTAACTGGGTCACTGATGATCTGAATTCTTCCATTTGCAGAGATAGAAAGCAATAATGACTGGTATTTAATCACACTATTTCATTTCAACAGCACTGTCATCTATGCCAAATGCTCAAAAGCATGTTGTTGAGACATTAAATTTTAATACTTAAATGCCAGAATGAAAATGTTACATTTTCCCAACATTTCTTATTAGTCACTGGTAGGAAGTCTTCTCCACAAAATTCACTAACATTTAAGACAGGGCACATAATCATAATTTTAAACTAGATTTCCATCTGCTGAGGTCATGAAGAACTTTTATTGGAGACTAATGACCCACTCACTATGAGGTAACAAGACCAAATTTTTGCAGGCAGCTTGTGGAATCAACCTGTTCATTTGACAGAGACTCTGAGCAAAGAGCTCTGTATTGCTTTGCTGTGCATGGGCCACAGAATCGTCCCTAGACTGAAAGGCTAACAGCACAACTTAGCAGAGACAACTCTCGAGTCCTAAGTTAAGCCTATACCTACCTCTATCAGAAAAATGGCAACATAGGAAAATAGGCAGTTTACAAAGAAATAAGTGTGAAAAAATGACCACCTCACTAGTAACCCTTTTCGCCTGTTAGTTTAACAAGGGTCAAAAGAAGATAATGCATGGTGTTGGCAAAGTGTAGGGAACATACCCACTGCACAGAAAATTCATTCTGCAGCAGTGAAAAGTAAAAGTAAACAACTTTTCTGGAGGACAAGATAGCCCTGAAAAGTGTATGTCCTTCGATCTAGCAATTCCATCTGTGAGAATTTATGATAAGAAAATAATTAGAGGGGCAAACAAGACTTAAATACAAAAATATTGCTTAAGATGAAGAACTAGAAACAATCTAAACATCTAAAATAAGGGACTGGCTAAATAAATTACAGTACATCCATACAGTGCAAAGACACACCATCACGTAAGACGCAGGAGTACAGGCTCCGGAGTCAGCCTGCCCATGTCTGAATCCTAGCTCTGCCACTTCCCTCCTCTGTGACTTAGGGTGAACTACTTAACCTCTCTGTGCCCCAGTTTCCTCATCTACAAAAACAGGGATAACAGTAAGTACCTCATAGAATTGTTTCTAATGATTAAAAGTAGTTAAGTCATGTCAAACCCATAACAGATAGTGTTAGCTATTTGATAGCCATTAAAATTATGTTAAAGAAGGCCGGGCGCGGTGGCTCACGCCTATAATCCCAGCACTTTGGGAGGCTGAGGCGGGTGGATCTCGAGGTCAAGAGATCGAGACCATCCTGGTCAACGTGGTGAAACCCCGTCTCTACTAAAAATACAAAACATTAGCTGGGCATGGTGGCACGTGCCTGTAATCCCAGCTACTCAGGAGGCTGAGGCAGGAGAATTGCCTGAACCCAGGAGGCGGAGGTTGCGGTGAGCCGAGATCGCGCCATTGCACTCCAGCCTGGGTAACAAGAGCAAAACTCTGTCTCAAAAAAAAAAAAAAAAAAAAAAAAAAAAAATAAAAAAAAAAAAAAAAAAAAAAAAAAAATTATGTTAAAGAAATATATTTGAAAGGAAAGGTGATAACTAAGTAAAATAAGTAGATTACAAACTTGTATGAAAGTTTCCTTAACAACAACAAAAAAGATGATGTCAAAACTTAAAGAACTGTACACTAAAAAAAGTTTACTAGAAGTAAATGTTCTTAAAAAAGCAACAATAGGCAAAGTCTAAATTGTTAACATGATGATTAAAAGCAAAACATGGCCGGGTGTGGTTGCTCACGCCTGTAATCCCAGCACTTTGGGAGGCCGAGGTGGGTGGATCACTGGAAGCCAGGAGTTTGAGACTAAGCCTGGCCAACATGGTGAAATCCCCCCTCTCTACTAAAAATACAAAAAATTAGCTAGGCCTGGTGGTACAAGCCTGTGATCCCAGCTACTTGGGAGGCTGAGGTACAAGAATCATTTGAACCCGGGAGGAGGAGGTTTCAGTGAGCTGAGATTGTGCCACTGCACTGCAGCCTAGGCAACAGTGTGAGACCCTGTCTCAAAAAAAAGAAAAGAAAAAGTTGTAGGGGAATAAAATTTAAGTACCTATGTATTTACCTCATGGGGCTGCTGTGAGCACACAGTAGACTCAATTCAAGCTACCATTATTCTATGCACAAACATACACAGAAAAAAATCTGAAAGCATAATCATTCAAACATTAATAGTTTTTTTAGTGGGATTATGGCTAATTAATGTTTGTCCCAACGAAGTAATTTAAAAACACTTAAATATACATATCTTCCTCATGCTAATATTCAGAAATTCCATTTCCTTGTTATCTACAGTATATGCATTAGTACTAACCTCATGCTATGCTTGCCACTAAGTGTCAATGAAACGCAAAGTAACTGTAATTCACTGGTAGTGCTGTCAGATAACCCGCTCCACAGCTTACAGTAAAGATTGCTCATTACCTTTTTCTTCCTAACTCAACGCACATCAACTCTAACCATTTATCATCAATAGATCACCACCCAAAACATCTTCTGAAAACTCATGGGATTATATTCTGAGAAAGAAAAACAACCTGAGTAGCACAGGCTTGAAAATTCTGCTGCAAGAAGGACTCATGACTCATTATTACTCACTGATGAAGCCAGGCTATCCTTTGCTACTCTGTAGCAGTAACTTGCTGAGTTGGAATTAAAATGGTCCTGATTAGTGGCTGAGCTTCACTATCCAAAGCAACACCAACGAGTATGATCCCAGCCTTACAGAACCATATGGACTTGGAATATACCCTCCTCCTTTGCCTCCTCAAATTCCTGATGTGTGCATGTGGCTCAGGCCCCGGCAGCCTAATATTGGGAGAAGAGCTCATCATTCTCATGTGTTTGGAGAGGAACAAGCAGGCAAAGATGAGTAAGAAAAGTGGTGCTGAGAATCAGTGTTGGATGTTCAGACAAATGACCCATACAGACAGGAACCCAGGAGAGTCCCTCATGCTCAAATGGAAATTTTTTTTATCACCCTGCCCCTTATTTTGTAAACTACTACTAAGCCTTTTGTGTGGCAAAAAAGGGATAACCTTATTAGGACAAACCCAAGTTAAGATATGCTGGCTGCATAGGATCTTATCAATCCATTTAAGGTTTCTGAGGAAATAATACATGTCAACAACTAGCCTGTAATGCCCTTAGACCCAAATGCAGCTAGAAAATCAAAGAAATAAGTGGTTACAGCTACTAGCTTCCTTTTATTTTGGAATTGCTTTGTAGGCTTTTCAGCAGTTGCTGAATTAAAAAAAAATTATCTAACTAATCTTGTAAAGTTGTCACAATTTATAAATATATCTAGCTGAAGTTCAGTAAAACTCAGCAGCCTGTCTTTGCCAAAATATGCTTGAGTTTTATTACAAACAGCCTAGGGATGTGTACGTTTTGTGAAAAAGAGGTGTGTGTCAAACATGGTGAAGGATTACTTCAGGGTGCCTTTTAGTAGAAAATAGGAATCACAATATTCAATGTAAGAAAATATTATTTTCTCTAATATTACATTTAAATGCACTTTATTAATATCTCCCAGTTACATGAAGGTGAACAGACAGAAAGGGAAAGTAGGAATAGGAAAAAAAAACAGCAAAAACCAAAGCTTTTAAAGTGCAAAATCAGGATAATGTTTTCTAACCGGTTATCTGAAGTCAAAGTAAATGATGGGGGGTCAGGGGGTCAACACAGCCACTCTTGAGAACATGCAGGAGGCGGGTCCCTGGAATGTGTGTCTAGGGGCTCTCTCTCCATTTAAGCGTGAAGTAAGATCACAGGTTAAGTGGTTTGCCCAAAGACACAGAGCAAGTTGACAGAGAGGTGCTAGAAATAGAATCTAGACTGTTTCGCTGTGTCAGGCAAGCTTCAAACTGCATGTCCAAACAGGGGATTAAGACAAAGCAGTATATACTGAAACTGTAAGACAAGATCCCTCCGCAGTTAGAAGGAAAACAAGTTAGTTAATCACAGCACAAAGACAGAAGACTGCAGAGTGATAAAAAGAACTCTTACAAAGGACTTAAACTGAAGGCAATTCTACAACTGTGGTGATCTCCATTAACACTGAACAGGGGCTGATTTTAAATGTGCATGGTGACTGGGAGGAAGGTCTTCTAGTAACCAGGAAGATGCTGGCAATTAGCAGAAACTTAATAATACCCTTTCTGAGAATCTGCTGAGAAGGCTGGGTAAAAGTTCCTAGGAAACCGTTTAACAAACAAATGGAGAGGCTTGGCCAAAGGATGCTCCATTAGCCTATCAGATAAACAAACCCTAGATATTTGGTTTTAAGTTTTTGAATACAGGGTTATTGGGGATCTAATTTGTGCCAAGTTATTTCACCAGGCTAATCACCTGTTAGCAGTGTGGGGTGACCAAACACAACTTGAACTCATCACAGGTAATCAACTGAATTTTGCAGGCTAGATCCTTCCTTCCCTTCCTCTTGTTCTTCTTTCTTCTTTTACCATATTATAAATCCCTCATACAGTTTTAACTTTTTATGTTTCTAAACTTGAAATATATGGAATCAGACTGTTAGGTGGAATTCTGCAATTTTCTCTCTTCCATTCACAACATGTTTCTAAGTACGGCATGCAGCTTTAAGTCACTTCTTTTCACAATGCATTTTTCTACAACAGACAGACTTTTTAGGTTGTCCCCAGTTTTCTGCTATGATTGGCAACATTTTGAGAACACTCTCATACCTATCTCTTGGTTCCTGTATTGTGCAAGAGTTTCTCTAGTCTAGGGTAAACACCTGGAAGAGCAATTGCTGGGGCATACTATGTGATCGTATTTAATACCAAATTGTTTTCCAAAGTGGCTGTACC
The DNA here is from genome assembly GCF_001604975.1 of Cebus imitator. Taxonomy (NCBI): domain Eukaryota; kingdom Metazoa; phylum Chordata; class Mammalia; order Primates; family Cebidae; genus Cebus; species Cebus imitator. The sequence continues at coordinate 7,553,425 of NW_016107323.1, forward strand.
TATCCACATTCCCTCCAAGCAGTACTAAGTATTCTGGTTAGCCTAGTTTCTCTATCACACTCTGCTTAGTAGGAAGAGCCTCAGAAAAAAGCTGGGCTGATAAATGATTTTCTTGGTTTTGTTTTTAACTATCTAGAGGGCTTCTTTAGAGGAAAACCCATAGGATATTCACTTACCGAGCAAAGGTACTTTATTTTGCAGCAACTCACAGTAGCTTGTGGTGAGAATTCCAATGGGATTACTAGGTACGAATCGTCCTTCTTTTACTAAACGTTCACACGTCCGCATTAAAGTCCCTGAGAACTGAGACGGATCAACTCCATAGTCTCTCCAGCCTCCTACGCCATCTGCAACCCCTGAAGAAAAAAAATTACATTCAAAGAAGAATCTTATCAACTTCGCAGGAATTCTTACCTCTGTTTTCTCTTAACAGCTAATTTCACTACATGCCACTAAATCTGTTTACACCAAAATTCAGAATAAAAAGCACTTGCGTTTAATATATTCTATACTATCACTCCTAAGCCACAATCTCTACTTAGAATTTGGTCTTTCATATATTGATGAATAAACTTTTGAGCTACCACAGGGTGGCATTGCCTACCAGCCAAGAGTTCAATTTCAGCAGGATTAGCATCTGTGTATAGATATATTTGTGTCGTTAATACTTTGCTGTCTTTTATAAGAATGAAAACTGATTTTAAAGAAAATGCTGATGCTAGTGACGATACAATTGAGTCAGAGCTGGAGATCACAAAGAACATCAAAAGTGGCAACCTTTTAACTCCAAACATTGGTCAATCACTGGGAAATAAAGAACAAAATTGAGAACATATCCCATCCCCTCTCCTTCTACCCTGTACAGGGCAGCACTGTCCAATACAACAACAGCCACTCCACATGAGGCTACTGTGCACCTAAAATGGGGCTAGCCCAACTTGAGTCATGCTCTAAGTATAAAACACACACTGGTATTAAAAAAAGTATAATCTCTAATTTTTGTATTCATTATTTACATAATGAAATCATATTGGTGAGGGGCATTGTGGTTCATGCCAATAATCCCAGCACTCTGGGAGGCCGAGGTGGGAGGATCACTTGAGCTCAGGAATTCAAGACCTGCTTGGACAACACAGTGAGACCCTGACTCTACTAAAAATAAAAAAAAATCAGCTGGGCATAGTGGTGTGCACCTGTAGTCCCAGCTACTCAGGAGGCTGAGGTGGGAGGACTGCTTGAGCCCAGATGGTTGAGGCTACAGTGAGCCATGGTTGCACTACTGCACTCCAGCATGGGTGACAGAGCAAAACCCAGTCTCAAAAAAAAAAAAAAAAGGAAAATATAAAGAAAGAATATTTTGGATATAATGCACCAAAGAAAATGCATTATCGAGACTGATTTTCCTTTTATTTATTTACTTTTTTTTTTTTGAGACAGAGTCTCGCTCTATCGCCTAGGCTGGAGAGCAGTGGCGTGATCTCAGCTCACTGCAACCTCCGCCTCCCGAGTTCAACCGATTCTCCGGCTTCAGCCTCCTAAGTAGCTAGGACTACAGATGCTTGACCGCAGGCCTGACTAATTTTTGTATTTTTAGTAGAGACAGGGTTTTGCCATATTGGCCAGGCTGGTCTCAAACTCCCGACTTCAAGTGATCTGCCTACCTTGGCCTCCCAAAGTGCTGGGATTACAGGCACGAACCACTGCATCTGGCCAAATTTCACCTGTCTTAAAAAAAAATCAATTGTTATTATTTTTAGCCTTTTGCCCAGGCTGGAGCGTAGTAGTACGATCACAGCTTATTGTAGTCTTGAACTCCCAGGCTCAAGTAATCCTCCTACCTCAGCTTCCTGAGTAGCAAGGACTACAGGGTCATGCTACCACACCCAGCTAGTTTTTGTCTGTCTGGCAATACAGAGACAGGATCTCACTGTATTGCCCAGGCTGGTTTTGAACTCCTGGGCTCAAGTGATACTCCTGCCTCAGCCTCCCAAATTGCTGGGATTACAGGCATGAGCCACCATGCCTGGCCTCTTTTTATTTTTAGTTAATATGAATACTAGGAAATTTAAAATTACATATGTGACTCACATTATATTTCTATTGGATAGTTCTGGTATATAGATTTTCATAGGCCCAAAGGGTTGCTGATGAGTTCAGTCTGCTTAAGGCTCCTTTATCAGGAGGAAACTAGTATTTAAGACAGTCAATTAAAATATCAAAGCCATCATACAATCTTTTACTCAAACTCTTGCAAAACACCAAGCTACTCTTTCTAACACTAAAACCAATTTCTATCTACTAAATTCAAAGACACTGAGAGAAAATGTCAAAAATGTACATTATTAAGGCTTTAAGGCTTTAAACAGCCTATCTGTAAGAAATATTAACAATGGATGCTTCAGAAATAAGTAACTAAAAACGATCCATGAACAAAATGGGAATTTTTGCCTTTTACTTCATACCATTCTGTATTTGTTTTAATTTTATTTATTTATTTATTTTGATATGGAGTCTCGCTCTGTCACCCAGGCTGGAGTGCAGTGGTGCAATCTCAGCTCACTGCAACCTCCACCTCCCAGGTTCAAGCAATTCTGTGCCTCAGCCTTGCGAGTAGCTGAGATTACAGGCGCCTGCCACCATGCCCGGCTAATTTTTATATTTTTAGTAGAGATGGGGTTTCACCATCCCGGCCAAGCTGGTCTTGAACTCCTGACCTTGTGATCCACTTGCCTCAGCCTCTCAAAGTGCTGGGATTACAGGTATGAGCCACCGCACCGGCCTTAATTTTATTTTTATCATGAGGATGTATCATATGATTTTTAAAAACGGGAATTTTATAATTTTTTAAACTTTCTGAGCATGAAACATCCTTCTCATACACACATTTTTTTGTACATTCAACTTTCTTTTAAGAATGCATTTGGGCCGGGCGCGGTGCCTCAAGCCTGTAATCCCAGCACTTTGGGAGGCCGAGGCGGGTGGATCACGAGGTCAAGAGATCGAGACCATCCTGGTCAGCACGGTGAAACCCCGTCTCTACTAAAAATACGAAAAATTAGCTGGGCATGGTGGCACGTGCCTGTAATCCCAGCTACTCAGGAGGCTGAGGCAGGAGAATTGCCTGAACCCAGGAGGCGGAGGTTGCGGTGAGCCGAGATCGGGCCATTGCACTCCAGCCTGGGTAACAAGAGTGAAACTCCGTCCCAAAAAAAAAAAAAAGAATGCATTTGGTACAGGCCATGCATGGTAGCTCAAGCCAGTAATCCCAGCAATTTGGGAGGCTGAGGTGAGAAGTTCAAGACCAGCCTGGCTAACATGGTGAAACCCCGTCTCCACTAAAAATAAAAAAATTAGCTGGGTATGGTGGTGTACACCTGTAGTCCCAGCTACTCTGGAGGCTAAGGCAGGAGAATCACTCAAACCCGGAAGGAGGAGGCTGCCGTGAGCTGAGATCACGCCATTGCACTTCAGCCTGGGCAACAAGAGTGAAACTCCGCCTCAAAACAAAACATAACTACTGTGAAGCCTGTTGGTTTGCTGCTGTCATTTTTGAGGGGGGCCCATGGCGGTAGGAGCAGTTGAACCTGGGAACAAACCTCACTTGAGCTGTGCCTAGACAATGTGAATTCCTGTGTTGCTAACAGAAGTGGTCTGCAAGCTCCTGTGCTCTGGAGGGAAGCATTTACTGGTAGGCTTTGATTTTTCTGTGTGTTAAAAAAATCCAGTCTTCTGATGATGTATACAAAACATTTCTAGAACATGGATTTGTGTTCACCTTAAACGTGAAAATAATCTATGAAAAAAACATAACAAAAACAATGTATTTGGTACAAATGTAGGAGAGTACATATACATATACTCTCTGAATATGTATATATATGTATATATACATATGATACATATATATATATAATATGCCTATATATACATCCCTGAAAAACTGACTTAACATCAATTGGACACATGAAACTCTATTTCTCTGGGGATGGCAGTTATCAAACAGAAAGGGAACACATACTGAAAAAGTGAGAAGAAACAATTGGAAGACACAAAGAAGGTGACAAATAGTTTGTCGCCACTGGGGCAGCAACTTTCCCCACCCATGTGACCAACCAATAAGCCAAATTTCACTACAGGGCAATTCCAAATTAGTTAATTAAAGTGATTAAAAAGTCTGGGATTGGTTTCAAAATAATTAAGGGGTTAAAGGGGGAGTGATAGATGTACAGATAAAACAAGACTGGCCATGAATGGATGGTTGTTGAAGCTGAATAGGAAGTATACCCATCTCTCTACTTTGATATATATTTGAAAATTTCCATAATACAACATTTAAACAATAACAACGATAATAACAAGTTTAAAAAGAAAAAAGGCCATTTTGCCTGCTGTGTGGAGAGCAAGAGCGGAAGGAGTTTGAGTGTCCGTGCTGGCGGTGTGGTTAGAGGCGTGCAAACATTTGGGATCCACGAAGCAGGACACGTGGATTGCGGGGTGAGGGTGAGGGAAAGAGAAGCAGCAGGGCTAACTAGGGATCTATCTTAAAAGGAATGGCATATTTCACTCCGTTTTTCAAGGAGTTGTGAGGAAATTTGGGAAAATTATATTAAGAGAATTTACTATCATTTAAATAGGAACTTCTTTGGAGAAATTCCTAGTTTACTAGGAGTAAGATTTCATCACAATTTAAAACATAATAATTCATGTTAAAACACAGCACACAATTATAAGCCTTGCAACACCATCTGATGAATCATTCTTTTCAAACCACTGCCTGCTCTGGGGAAGAATTTCTTCTTAACTAGTAGTCTCTGGTTCAACAACTACAATTAACTTTAAATACAAATTGGTTTCGTCTGCAAATGCCCTTCACAAGAAAACCATTAAAATCTAAGATAACGTTTAGAGTCGATCCTGGCACTCACTAAATAATCTGTCAGCAGGTTGAGTCTGACCTGACACAGCCCTTCAACATTAATCAGATTTCTCCCGGAATAGAGCGAAACCTTTCAGGCACCTGTTTGCTTTTTAACACGGGCATAGGACGCCGGGCAAAACACCACTGACCAAATCTTTTTAGGGGAGACAGAAACTCAAAAAGCATATAAACTTTTCAATAAAGCTGTAGGGAAAAAAGCCTTAATACAGTACATACATATAACTTACAAAGAACAAGTTATGTAAAGGGAAGAGTTGTGTTTGGGTAAGATCCAGGCTAAAACTAGAATAAGTCACTACACATATATATGAAGCCTAATTTTATTGATATTAGATGGTTGTTTCTACACAAAAATTAATAGGTCCTCTATTGCATAAACAATAGCTTCAGACTACAAAAAGCAAAATACTTTTTAAACAGTAGAACTGATCCAGATATAAAGGGAAATTTCATTCAGAATACATTTCAATGGTAAATAAAACGACTGTTTAAAGGAGAAATTGCTTAAGATCCCAAAGATGTCAAGAACGCAGCTATCAAACAGCAAAGGGTAAGCCTAAGAATACTCTAGGAGCAAATGGAGGTCACACATGGACCACCACATTGTACACACTGCACTTGGAAACAAGAGGGCTGAATGCAAGCCAGTCTCTGAGAAGCTCCCCTGCTAGTGGGGAGCTAGATTTCTCACAGAGAAACCAGACAAATGGCTCCCATAAAAGCTGCTGTGGGAAGGTCAACAGCCAGTGGGTAGTGCTTACGGACACAAGAATGGAGCGCCTCAAGAACAGTGCCAGCCTACCCTGAAAGTGGCATTCAGATAGGCCCTGTGGGGGTCAGCCAGATTTCCTGGGCAGGGAAGGATAACAAGAGGAAAAGAAAGGCAGACAACTAGATGCTGGGTCTTGGATGAGCAGAGAGAAGCTGAAAAAACACAGGGCAGTAGCAGAGGTTATAGAAAACCAAGAATCCCAGTTCAAGAACTCTAAAATTCTTTACGCTACTGACGTGCGCTGTCTAACATGGGAGCCACTAGCCACATGTGGCTATTGAGTCTAAAATGTTGCTTTGTTTGGATTGAGAAGTGCTTGCTATTAAGTGTAAAATACATTCTGGATTCCAAAAACTTAGAACCAACAACAGAAAAACTGTAAAATGACTTAGTAATAGTTTTGTTTTCTTTTAAGAGATGGGGTCGTGGCCAGGCGCGGTGGCTCAAGCCTGTAATCCCAGCACTTTGGGAGGCAGAGGCGGGTGGATCACGAGGTCAAGAGATCGAGACCATCCTGGTCAACACGGTGAAACCCCGTCTCTACTAAAAATACAAAAAATTAGCTGGGCATGGTAG
>NW_016107323.1:7560011-7564757 GCF_001604975.1 Cebus imitator
AAAGAGAGAGATGGGGTCTCACTCTGCAGCCCAGGCTGGACTGGTGGCCTGATCATAGCTCACTGCAGCCTTGAACTCCTGGGCTCAAGCAATCCTCCCACCTCAGCCTCCTTAGTAGCTGGGATTACAGGTGCACATCAACATACCCAACTATTTTTTTTTTTGGTAAGTTTTTGTAGAAACAGGGTCTCACTATGTTGCCCAGGCTGGTCTCAAACTTCTGGGCTCAAGTGATCTCACACCTTGGCCTCCCAAAGTGCTGAGCTTACAGGCATGAGACCCTGGATCTGGCCAAGTTTAATTTACATATTAGACATAGTTAAGAGGTTAACAACAATAAAACACAACAATTGGCAGGGCATAGTGGCTCACGCCTGTAGTTCCAGCACTCTGGGAGGCCGAAGCGGGCGGATTGCAAGGTCAGGAGATCGAGACCCTCCTGGCCAACATGGTGAAATGCTGTCTCTACCAAAAATACAAAGACTAGCTGGGTGTGGTGGCGCGTGACTGCAGTCCCAGCTACTCGAGAGGCTGAGGCAGGAGAATCGCCTGAACCTGGAAGGCAGAGGTTGCAGTGGGCAGAGATCGCGCCACTGCATTCCAGCCTGGGCGACAGAGCAAGACTCCGTCTCAATAAAAATAAATAATAAAATAGAACAATTACAACAATATACTATAATAAATATTGTGTGAATATGGTCTCTGTCTATATTATTGCTAGGTACTGTGGGTGTATTAGTCCATTCTCACACTACTGTAAAGAAATACCCGAGACTGCTAATTTATAAAGGAGTCAGTTTAACTGACTCACAGGTCTGCATGGCTGGAGAGGCCTCAGGAAACTTACAATCATTGCAGAAGGGGAAGCAAACACATCCTTCTTCACAGGGTGGCAGGAGACAGAAGTGCTGAGCAAAAGGGAAAAAGCCCCTTATAAAACCATCAGGCCTATGAGAATTCAGTCACCATCACAATGATAGCAGCATAGGGGTTTATGGAAAATACAATTCAAGATTTGGGTGGGGACACAGCCAAGCCATGTCACAGGGTAACTGAAACCTCAAATAAGGGGAAACTACTGTTTCTGGATCTGGGGAATGAGAAAGTATTGATTAGATTATTCCACAGTTGGCAAGGGTGTGTAAATGCCTTTAAAAGACATTTAATTCTGTCTTGGATAGGTCAAACTTTAGATGCCAGCAGGGCATTTCTGTGGAAGTGTTGTGTATAAAGTGAGGAACTATGAGTCTGCAGCTGGCAAGGCCAGTTGGGGCTGGAAAATCTGATAGCTGACACCTTAGTGGTGAATGAGATGCTCAGGTAGGGTATCCAGTTTGTCAGAATGATATAATCTCCATGGAGGTAGAGAGAAGTAAAGCTAAAAAGTAGGCTGAATTAATAACTAGAAAGGCCTTGAATGCCACGATAAAGAGGTTGCACTGAATATAGAAGCTATTTCCTTTGGTTCACTGTAATCATCTTATGTCTCCATTAATAACATTCTGTGAGCACACATCTAGCTTAAGTGTTTCCTTTGACCCACAATCCAATTAAAACCATTATTGGATTAAGATAATGATTACGTATCAGAAATAGCTGAGCAAAAGGTTGAGAAAAGACCATATGATACAGAAAAATCCTTTATCTTTTCAACGGAAATGTCAGTTTTAAGAATCGAATCGAGTAACTAGAAAATAGTTACAGTATTCATGTTTTTACTAAGTATTTTATTATGTTTTCCATAGACTAATATTATTTCTTTTCTTTTTTTTTTTTTTTTTGAGATGGAGTTTCACTCTTGTTACCCAGGCTGGAGTGCAATGGCATGATCTCAGCTCACCACAACCTCCGCCTCCTGGGTTCAAGCAATTCTCTTGCCTCAGCCTCCTGAGTAGCTGGGACTTCAGGCGTGTACCACCATGCCCAGCTAATTTTTGTATTTTTAGTAGAGACGGGGTTTCACCTTGTTGACCAGGATGGTCTCGATCTCTTGACCTTGTGATCCACCTGCCTCGGCCTCCCAAAGTGCTGGGATTATAGGCGTGAGCCACCACGCCTGGCCTCTTTTTCTTTTTTTAACAGCATCTTGCTCTGTCACCCAGGCAGGAGTGCGGTAGCACAAACATAGCTCAATGTAACTTTGAAATTCTGGGTTCAAGAGATACTCCCACTTCAGCCTCCAGAGTAGCTAATTTTTAAAAGAAAATTAGCTAACATAACTAATTTTTAAAAGAAATTTTTTGTAGAAATGCGGGCTCATTATGTTGCCCAAGCTGGCCTCAAACTCCTGGGCTCAAGTGATCCTCCTGCTTCAGTCTCCCAAAGTGCTGGGATTACAAGCAAAAATCACCATGCCTGATCTCACAGACTGATTTTCTCTACAGTTAAGAGTTAAAAGGGAAGCAAAAAGAGTAATTCTGGGTGTCTGCCATCATTAAGTGTATCTTTTCGTAAGAAAAAAAAAAAATTTTTTTTTTTTTAAAAAGAAATGGGGTCTTGGGCCCAGGGCAGTGGTTCATGCCTATAATCCAGCACTTTGGGAGGCCAAGGTGGGTAGATCACTTGAGCTCAGGAGTTCAGCCTGATCAACATGGTGAAACCCCATCTCTACTAAAAATACAAAAATTAGACAGGCCTGGTGGCATGTGCCTGTAGTCCCAGCTTCTTGGGAGGCTGAGGCAGGAGAATTGCTTAAACCCGGAGGCGGAGATTGCAGTGAGCCAACATCACCATCACTGCACTCCAGCCTGAGTGATAGGGCAAGACTCTGCCTCAGGAAAAAAAAAGAAATGAGGTCTCACTCAGTCACTCAGACTAGAATGCAGTAGTGCAGTAATAGCTCACTGCAGCTTCAAACTCTTGAGCTCAAGAGATTCTCCCATTTCAGCCTCCCGAATAGCTGAAACTACAGAAACATGCCACCATACTCATTTATTTCTTGTAGAGACGGGGAATTCGCCATGTTGCTCAGGGTGGTCTTGAACTCCTGGGCTCAAGTGATCCTCTTGTTTCTGCCTCCCAAATGTTAGAATTACAGGAATGGGCCACTGAGCCCAGCCAAGAAGAAAATTCTTAAGCAATTTTCATTTTAATTTTTTCATTTTCATTTTTCTTTTGAGACAGAGTTTCACTCCTGTTGCCCAGGCTGAAGTGCAATGGCATGCTCTCAGCTCAATGCAACCTCCACATGCTGAGTTCAAGCGATTCTCCTGCCTCAGACTCCCAAGTAGCTGGGATTATAGACATGTGCCACCATGCCCAGCCAATTTTGTATTTTTAGTAGAGACGGGGTTTCTCCATGTTGGTCAGGCTGGTTTCGAACTCCTGACCTAAGGTAATCCACCCACTTCAGCCTCCCAAAGGGCTGTGATTACGCGTGTGAGCCACCATACCTGGCCCTAGCAATTTTGATTTTTCTAATTAACACATTTTTGTCTTTGCCAAAATGGTATAACCATGTAAAATGGTAGTTACAACCAGGCATGGTAGCTTATACCTGTAATCCCAGCATTTTGGGAGGCTAAGGCAGGAGGATCGTTTGAGCCTAGGAGTTCTAGACCAGCCTGGGCAACACAGCAAAACTCGTCTCTACAAAAAAATTTAAAAATCAGCCAGGCATGGTGGCACACACCTGTGGTCCCAGCTAAACAGGAGGCTGAGGGTGGGAGGATTGCTTCAGTCCAGGAGGTTAATGCTGCCATAAGCCATGATCACACTACCTGCACTTCAGCCTAAGCGACAGACAGAGCAAGACCCCGTCTCAAAAAAAAAAAAAAAAAAAAAAAAAAAAAAAAAAAAAAAAAAAAAAAAAAAAAAAAAAAAAAAAAAAAAAAAAGATGGTTATAACCAAATGATAGCCGTCTATCTTAAAAATCCTATCTTCCCAATTACACAGTCACCTAACTGTGTAATTGCAAAAGGCTCACTGTAAGAAAAACTTCTGAATCAGTCAAAATCAGCAGGAGCCTCTCCAGTACTATCCTCCATTTTCCGCCATCAGCATGATGTTGCAATTATTTTAAACCCCTCCTACTGCACTCATCTTCAGACATGCAGTTACCTACAAAGCAAATGTCTTCAAGAAAAGTGATGCCTAAAGAATACTACATTTCAATTTTAATATAAACATCAATGAAGAAAAACAACAATTTCATTTTGTCCAAAAATATATTTAACGTACACTCTGGCAGAATTTTAAATATTAAGTTGTACCCAAAGGTAATGGTTTTATTCCTTGCATCTTTGATGACCTCCAGGCATCTTACATAAAGCCGCACATTCCAAAGATGCATACTGGTTCTACACGGATTATCTTTCCATCAGTGAAACACATCTCCTGCCTACTAGGATGGGTACTTGATAGCGAACTGAAACTCTAGAGGAGAAACTGAGTAAGAATCTGGCAGGATCACAAGAGTTGAATAACAAAAGTATCAGGAGACGCTCTGCACTTTGAGGAATAAGGATACCCGCTTTTACAGACTTTCTGCAGCAAGGAGCCATCTAATAAGAAAGAAGGCTAAGCAATATTTATTGCAGTATGACAGCCATCTTCTTTTCAGATGCTGAGGCTTTTCAAAGACTATAGTGTTCTCAGAGCCAACCTCATTTGTCTAAAGACGTCACAGAACAAAGCACTATAACTAGAAAATCAATTTCCTATGAAATGGAACAGATCACATTTGTATCAACATTCCTTTTTTTTTTTCTTTTCTTTTTTGAGATGGAGTCTCACTCTGTGGCCCA
>NW_016107323.1:7565847-7566870 GCF_001604975.1 Cebus imitator
AAAAAAAAAAAAAGAAATAAAAGAAAAGAAGTTTCCATTCTGCATTAATCAAATGAAACCTGCATATTTTGATTCTCCAGAGACCAAGACTACGTCAAGAACAAGATCTCTAAGATCTCTAAGCAGAACAGTTAATTCAAAAGTGAAGGTAACGAAGCTCAAAGGATGGAAAGGTTCAACCCTATTGTAAAATATGTGAAAATGGCTAGGTGCAGTGGCTCATGCCTGTAATCCCAGCACTTTGAGAGGCCAAGTCGGGCAGATCTCCTGAGGTCAAGAGTTCGATATCAGCCTGACCAACATGGAGAAATCCCATCTCTACTAAAAATACAAAATTAGCGGCATGGTAGCACATGCCTGTAATCCCAGCTACTCAGAAGGCTGAGGCAGGAGAATCGCTTGAACCTGGGAGGCAAAGGTTGCAGTAAGGCAAGATTGTGCCATTGCACTCCAAGAGCAAAACTGTGTGAAAATGAAAATAAATAAATAAAAATAAAGGTCAGGCACAGTGGCTCATGCCTGTAATCCCAGGATTGTGGGAGGTTGACGCAGGCGGATCACTTGAGTTCAGGAGTTTGAGAGCAAACTGGGCAACATGGTGAAACCTCCATCTCTACTGAAAATACAAAAAATTAGCCAGGCACAGTGACACATCACTGTGGTCCCAGCAGCTTGGGGGCTGAGGTAGAAGGATCGCTTGAGGCCAGGAGCTGTGAACGTGTCACTATACTCCAGCCTGCATGACACAGCAAAACACATCTCAAAACGACTCCCCCAAAAAACGAAAACACTCCCCTGTGATTCAGGACTGTGAAATGTTGTATCTGTAAATAATTATCCCAAAGGAAGGGTTGCTTGAGCCCAGGAGGTTGAGGCTGCAGTGAGCGATCACTGTGCTACTACAATACAGCCTGGATGAAAGAGCAAGACACTGTCTCTACTTTAAAATAAATTTTTAAAAAATCCAAAGGGAATGAAAAGCAGGATTACTTGAAAAAAAAATTCAACAAATGTATTCTGTCA
>NW_016107323.1:7567166-7572854 GCF_001604975.1 Cebus imitator
AAAAAAAAAAAAAAAAAAAAAAAAAGTGTAAAAATGGAACCTACAGGCAAAACTCAAATAAATCAAAGCTAGAAGAAGTGGTTCATTTTGTGTTTGAAAATTCCAAACAAAATAGTTAGCTATTCCTTGCTTAGTAAATATGAGACAACTTAATAATTAATCAAATTAATGAGCCTCCACATACACTTACACCTATGTCTAGAATACTTCATTAAGAAGATAATTTCCAGACTATTAGGCAGTTGCCTTGTCTTAAAAAGCAGTGAAAAGTGCTGACATGAGGATTAGGAAACAGTGTGAAGGCAAGGAAACTTAAAGTCAACCTTTTAAAAATAAAAATGTTCTTCCTCTAACTTTAATAAGTCTGTTTAAATACCAAAGACTTAATGTGGAATTATCTATTCTGGCTCAACTGTGGCTTGAAGAACTTGTGCAACTTACAGACTTGGTATGAATCACTGGCCTGCCTTCCACAAACTGCAAAGTTAAAAGTTAAGTCACTGAAAAGGTCACTTCACTCCTTTCCGGCCTGCAACAGTATCTTCCTCAAATGCCAAATGCTGTTAGCAATGCTTTCTGGACAGGAGGAAGCAACAAACAAATCATCTGGGAGGTCATACTTATTGCAAGTTATAAACAGTAGAGGTAGGGCACTAAGTATGTTATAGAATTAAGAGCCTCTATTAAAGCTGTGGCTTCAGTTTGTTTTTAGGTGTTAGAAAATGTTACATAATATCAAACAATTCAAAGTTTAAGTATAGAAGTAATGAGCAATTAAAGGCCAGCTATCTGACATGTGCCTACTTGGATTGGCCCTTTAGGATGAGGAAAAGATTTTTCTTCTGTTTATAATTTACAAAATTAGATCTAGAATTCTGGTCAACCTGATATTTATGACAATTAAGCCATATATCCTTGACGTAACCCCAAAGAAAATACTACTTACCCACTGCTTTCTTCACCCCCTATAAAAATAAGGGCTGGCCTTGACTAAAACAGGAGCCCTCTGGGAGAGGTCTACAGTCACATGCAGCCTGGCACAAATGTACTTTTTTTTTTCTTTAAATGAGAACATCATTCCTTTGAATAGTCTGCCAAGTGGAGAACTGTCTCTTAATTTCTGAACACTAACTATATATATATTTTTATATATATACACACACATAAATATATATATATTTATATATATATTTATTTATTTGTTTTTGAGATGGAGTTTCGGTTTTTGTTGCCCAGGATATAGTACAATGGCGTGATCTCGGCTCACTGCAACCTCTGCCAGTTCAGGAGATTCTCCTGCCTCAGCCTCCTGAGTAGCTGGGATTATAGGCACCCACCACCACGCCTGGTTAATTTTTTTGTATTTTTAGTAGAGACGGGTTTTCACCATGTTGGCCAGGCTGGTCTCAAACTCCTGACCTCAGGTGATCCACGCACCTCAGCTTCCCAAAGTGCTGGAATTACAGACATGAGGCACTGTGCCCAGCTTTTATTTTTACTCTATACATTGTTCAATTAAGTAATGATCTTTGAGTATTAGGACAATGAGTAATTTTTTAATTTTTCTTTTTCATACTTTTTTTTTTGTGTGTGAGACGGAGTCTTGCTTTGTCGCCCAGGTTGGAGTGCAGTGGCGCGAACTCAGCTCACTGCAACCTCTGCTTCCAAGGTTCAAGCAATTCTCTGCCTTGACATCCCAAGTAGCTGGGATTACAGGTACCTGCCACCATGCTCGGCTAATGTTTGCATTTTTAGTAGAGATGGTGTTTCACCATCTTGGCCAGGCTGGTCTTGAACTCATGACCTTGTGGATCTACCCGCCTCAGCCTCCCAAAGTGCTGGGATTACAAGCGTGAGCCACTGCGCCTGGCCCATACTTTCCCATTTTTTAGTAATGAATAATGAGTAATGCTACGTGTATGGGAAGGATGACAAGAACTATTTATGTAAATCAGGTTAAAACTACATTCCATACTTACATTTAATAATAAAACTATTCAACACATTTTAACAAACATTAACTGTATGCAAGACACTGTGGTAAAGGGAGCTAAATGGACTTACATGTAATAAAATGTTTCCTGCATATGGGAACTTAAAATGAAATGGTGATGATTTTGGTTCGGGAGGACAGTTTAAGGAAATTCAAGATATATGACTATAATAAAGCAAAACATGAACCAATAAAAACAAAAGCAAAGAAGGTCACATTATGCATAGCTGAAGGAATCAAAAGGATTCATGAAGAAGTGTCTGAAATGAGCCTTGAAGGATAAAAGAAAACATGAGTTGTAGGAGAGGAGGTTGACGAGACAGGCATTTTGAGCAATTCTGTACGATTCTGACTTACATGAATAAAATACAAGTCATAGCAGGTGAGAGTTCTAATAGCAGAGAAACCTGACCTCCAGGTAAATGTGTTTTATATATGCCAGGAACCTCTCACCATTAATCAGTGCAAACAATGCAGTACAGTGCTTATGGTATTTAGGAGGTCCCCGGAAGGAAAGGCTGGCCTGAAGCTACCAAACTCCAAGGCTTGTGAAGCTTTTATTTAACTAATAGTTAATAGTTGAGAAAAACCCCTTAATTAAAACAAAGGTAATAACTAAGTGGAATTCAGAATCAGTCAAAATCACGTCCCTAAAAGAAAGTCTAAAAAGATCATTTCTAACTGTAAAGGCAGTGTGGGATACTGAGCAAGGACACAGGCTCTGGAGGCAGATCTGGGTTCAAAGTCCACCCAGAATACGATGTGCTAAGGGTGGCCTTGGGCAGCTTCAGCAGCTTCACCTGTGAACAGGAGTCATCTCGATTTCACAGCGCTGGTGTGAGGAACAAGGATAACCTGTTCAGAGTTCACAGCAGACATGCAGTAAGTGAGAGTCATGCCTATCTTTAAGAAAGGCCGTAGCTAGGCACAGTGGCTCACGCCTGTTAATCCCAACACTTTGCGAGGCCAAGGTGGGTGTATCACCTGAGGTCAGGAGTTCAAGATCGGCCTGGCCAACATGGTGAAACCCTGTCTCTACTAAAACTACAAAAAAAAAAAAAAAAAAAATAGCTGGGCATGGTGGCTGAGGCCTGTAATCCCAGCTACTCAGGGGGCTGAGGCAGAAGAATCACTTGAACCTGGGAGGTGGAGGTTGCAGTGAGCCAAGGTTGCACAGCTGCACTCCAGTCTGGGTAATAAGAGCAAAAGTCTGGGTCAAAGAAACAAACAAACAAAAAAAAGACAGCAAACAGCAAACAGACCAGCCTAGACTGTAGCAATCAGAAAAAAAAAAGAGTCTTTGACCCATGTTTATAGGCTGCCTGCTCTACAAACACTAATCTGTGGTCACAACCAAAAGACAATGCCCACTCAGATAATGCATAAAAGATGAGTACTCCATTCAGCTCTTCCAGTCACACATCCACCACCATTCAATATTCCACTAAACATTCAACAGTAACGTTTTCAAGTACTAAGAAATAAACATATATTTGTCTCCAAAAATAACAAGGAAAAAAGGATTTACCTCCAGTTTGAAAAGAATACTTTCTCCAGAAGGATTCTGAAGTAACCTTATTTAACAAGTATCTCTTCAGTGCCTGCTGCCTTTTCTGCGTTAGGATTCCAACTTAGAGATTTCTCATTTTACATGGGAAATCCTAAAACTATGAGGCATACACACATGGGCCTAACCATTTTCTTCATTACTACACTAATACCAGTGCCTTTATAATGATCTTCCATTCTCTTTTCTTCCCCTGTATATTGTGAGCCCCCAGAGGGCTGAGTCTCTCATACCGCCAACCATAGTTTCATCCACAATGGCTGGCCTAGTACCTGGCACAAAGGTTCTCCACCCTTGCTGCACACTGAGATTACCTATGGAACCCCAGCCCCACTCCCTGAGTCGGTGTGGCCAGGGTGGGCCTGGGCCTCTCAGCACAGATGATTCTAATGAGAATCACTGGTCCAGCTGGATGGAAGCATTCCACAAGCCTGATGGTTCTGCTCATAAAATGCCCCTTGCACCAAGCAATCCATTTTCTATTCCCAAACTTGATCCTTCCTTTTGCATTTCCCAGCCTAATTAATGGCAGCCCAGCTACCCATACTTCCAGGCTTAGAAATCTCAGGCATCTTCCAAGTGCAAAACCTCTAAATCAATTTCCATTCCTCTTTCTCTTTCATCCCTCTGACCAATTATCACCGAGTCTACAATGAGTCTGAAGCTCAACTACTTCCCACTGCCCTAGGTAAAGCCCTTTCTAGCTCAATTTCAGTAGCTTCCTAACTGGTCTTTGGCCTCCTGTTCTCCCATTACACCCTCTGTATCAATTTGTTTTTTACAACACTGCAATGTCCATGTTACTCCCCCCCCGCCTTTTTTTTTTTTTGAGACGGAGTTTCACTCTTGTTGCCCAGGCTGGAGTGCAGTGGTGCAATCTCAGCTCACTGCAGCCTCTGACTCCTGGGGTCAAGCGATTCTCCTACCTCAGTCTCCCGAGTAGCTGGGATTATAGGCATGTGCCACCATGCCTGGCTAATTTTGTAATTTTAGTAGAGACAGAGTTTCTCCATGTTGGTCAGGCTGATCTCGAACTCCCACCCGCCTCGGCTTCCCAAAGTGCTGAGATTACAAGCGTGAGCCGCTGTGCCCGGCCTTGTCCATCTTACTCCTCTAGTCAAATACCTTCGATGTTCTATTTGCTTGTATATGTGAAATATTCTTTAGAAGGATACACAGAAACTAGTAACACTGGTTGTCTCGAGAGGACTTTGCAGCTTGGAGACAAGGGTGGAAAGACTTCACTGTACACTCTTGAATTCTGAACACCTTTTAAATTCTGTATCTCATGTGTTGTCTCTTCAAAAGCAAAGACTTCTTCTATAGTTTCCTCCCCGCCTCCCTGCCAAAAACCAAACCAAACCAAAGAAACAAACAACAAAAAAAAAACCCACCCAATTCCTTAACATGACAATTTGGTCTCACTCTATTTTCTAACATCAATTCTCAACAGTGCCCCCTCTATGCCAACCCTACTGGCCATGAAACAGCTGTAGTTTGAGAGACCTACTTTGCTTTTGCTGAGCCCTCAATCTGGAGTATTCCCATTCTTCTCATTTGCTTCTCATCTGCCTCAGCTTCCTGAAAAAGCCATCTCTTAAGGTCTGATTCTGTGCTCCTACAACCTTATGTGTATTCTTTTACACTGGGCCTGTGCATATGTTTGCCTTCCCCACAGGACTATCAAACATTAGGGTTGAAGTCTGTTTCACTCATTGGTCTTCTTCAAACATCTGTCAATGACTAACAGGAAGCAGCCAATAAACAATGAATTCAGCTGACCACACTGAAGTTAGACCACCAGTTATCTGGTATACAAACTTTCAGCCAAAAACTCTTAAAAAGGGATTCAACCTATTAAGGGATCCTAGCGTTGCACAAGGTGTCATTCTGTGTGTCAGAATTCGCTATAAGATGTTCTTCTAACAGGCCATTCAAAGAGAAGGCTGCCAGGCAAGGTGGCTCAAGCTTGTGGTCTCAGCTACTTGGGAGGCTGGAGCAGAAGGATAGCTTCGGTCCAGGAGGTTGAGGTTGCAGTGCGCTACAACTGCACCTGTGTAGAGAATAGCCACTGCACTCCAGCCTGGACAACAAAGAAAGATCCTGTCCTTTAAAAAAAAAAAAAAAA
>NW_016107323.1:7573221-7574763 GCF_001604975.1 Cebus imitator
GCCTGTAATCCCAGCACTTTGGGTGGCCAAGGTGGGCAGATCAGCTGACGTCAGGAGTTCAAGACCAGCCTGGCCAACATGGTGAAACCCTGTTTCTACTAAAAACACAAAAATTAGCTAGGTGTGGTGGCGGGCACCTGTAATGCCCGCTACTCGGGAGGCTGCGGCAGAAGAATCGCTTGAACCTGGGAGGCGGAGGTTGCAGTGAGTGGAGAAGATGCCACTGCACTCCAGCCTGGGTGAGTGAGATTCCATCTCAAAAAATAAAAAGTAAAATAAAAATTAAAAAAAGAGAGTGAGAAGGCTGAGCTGATGGAAAGAACATTTAAAAAAAAGTCTGGAGATAACAATGCTCCCAGCTTTCCTTGCCACTAACTGGACCTAAGACACTAGTCAAATTGTTTCTCTAAGCTTTAGTTTCTTTATCGTGAAATGAGGGGCAGGAGGACATATTCTCTTTTAGAGTTCCTTTTTCAGGTCTAAGACTAGGACTTTTAAGTCACACTGGAAGAAAAAAGAGCTAGTTTAAGAAACTCTTTATAAAATAAAGACTAACAAATAGGGTTATCTTGTCTTTATTCACTTAGGAAAGAAAACAAAACAAATAGGGCCATACTTTGCATTTCACATACGGTATTACATTTACTGCATGAACTAGTTTTGAAGCAAAGGCGCCATTTCAGGCTTCCCAATTTATCTCTTGTCTTTATTGCACTGCCACATAGATATTTCCAGTAAAATTTCAATAATAATTTAGAGAGCGGAAACACTGCCCCTTATCCTTTTACTTTAAACACCTAACAAAAATGTTGGTAAAGGTTTTCTTATTTAAGCCGCTAACAGCTCAACCACTTTTCAATTTGAAATCCTAACAAAAGAATAAATGATGATAGCCAAGCACAAGATCCTGGAACAACAAAAAAGATGGTTATAAATTAGTATTAATTTACTCCACTGAAGTCAAATGATCTATAAATATGCATGTATAGAACTGTACAGTAATTACTGCTGCTCACCTCTGTACCTAATTTATAAACTTTATCACAGGTATGTATGTGCAGGAAAAAACATGGCATATACAGGGTTTGATACTGAACGCAGTTTCTGGCATCCACAAAACATATAAATCTTGCTATTTAAAGACCATTGATTACTCAGTGAATTGTGTATATTAATAAGAAAAGCAATGACAGGATCAAAATCGTCTCTCAAAACCAAGAGAAATGGAGTTCTAAAAACAATGCATACATTAGACATACTTATTTAGACTTTCTCATTTCATAGAAACACTGATTCCAGGGCCCGGCACGGTGGCTCACGCCTGTAATCCCAGCACTTTGGGAGGCCGAGGCGGGTGGATCACGAGGTCAAGAGATTGAGACCATCCTGGTCAACACAGTGAAAACCTGTCTCTACTAAAACTACAAAAAATCAGCTAGGCATGGTGGCGCGTGCCTGTAATCCCAGCTACTCAGGAGGCTGAGGCAGGAGAATTGCCTGAACCCAGGAGGCGGAGGTTGCGGTGAGCCGAGATCGCGCCAT
>NW_016107323.1:7574780-7575916 GCF_001604975.1 Cebus imitator
AACAAGAGGAGTGAAACTCCGACTCAAAAAAAAAAAAAAAAAAAGACCACATGAGAGATAGACAGATAGGTGGGCGGATCACAAGGTCAGGAGTTCAAGACCAGCTTGGCCAACATACTGAAACCCCGTCTCTACTAAAAATACAAAAATTAGCTGGGTGCGGTGGCACGTGCCTGTAGTCCCAGCTATTTGGGAGGCTGAGGCAGGAGAATCGCTCGAATCCTGGAGGCAGAGGTTGCAGTGAGCTGAGACCATGTTATGGCATTTCAACATGGGTGACAAAAGTGAGACTCTGTCTCAAAACAAAACAAAACAAAAATGAGAAAAAAAAGATAACAACATACAGAGTAGTCCAAAAAGAAAGAAATTCCCTTTCTTTTCAGAATAGTCTGTTAATGAGTAAGAGAAAAATCAGTGCAAAAATGTGTTGGAATTTGCCAAGTAAAAACAGTACTGGGCCTTTCAACAGAAAGCACTCTTTGTAGGAAGTCACTTTTGTAATCTCTGGCAAAGTTTTTGCAGTCATTTGGTAGTCCTTAAAATTCATACCAACAATTCAATCCATTCTAGAACAGTTCATCACCTATAAACTTATTCACCTCAAAAACAGCTGTTTAGGAACCTAGTAAATTTATAAATTCTTAAGTGAGACAGACTCAGGATCAACATAACCTTGCTGATGAGGGCAATTTCACAGCAGTTGGCAAAGTATAAAGTAATATATGACCTTTCTGGAGGAACTATGGTAATCTTTTATTTTTAATTTTAATTTTTTTTTCACTGCAACCTCTACCTCCCGGATTCAAGTGATTCTCCTGCCTCAACCTTCTGAGTAGCGATGATTACAGGTGCCCACCACTACACCCAGCTAATTTTTATATTTTTAGTAGAGACGGGGTTTCACCATGTTGGCCAGGCTGCTCTCAAAGTCCTGACCTCAACTGATCCACCTGCTTTGGCCTCCCAGAGTGCTGGGATTACAGGCGTGAGCCACTGTGGCTGGCCAATTTTTATATTTTTTTATAGAGATGGGGTTTCACGGCCGGGCATGGTGGCTCACGCCTGTAATCCAAGCACTTTGGAGGCCAAGGCGGGCAGATCACCTGAGGTCAGGAGTTCAAGACCAGCCTGACCAA
>NW_016107323.1:7576311-7593577 GCF_001604975.1 Cebus imitator
AAAAAAAAAAAAATTGGAAACAACCTAAATGACTACAAATAGAGGGCTGGTTTAGCAAATGATGGGGGCTATACATGCAGGAGAATATGATGCAGTTATGCCTACCAGTATGAAAACATGCACTCACACATGCTTCTGGGGTCACACACTATTACAAACTTCATTTGCATATTGTTGCAACTTTCTAAAAGCTTTACAGAGTAAAATGCATATTAATCCACTGTGTATACTATGTTATTTAATAATGTATATACAATTATATACACCAAGCCTGGAGGGAACCACACTGACTATAGCTGAGTTATGAGTTACAGGTGTTTTATATGGTGATTTTTTGAAGACGTGTTACTTTTATAAGCACTAAATGGCCATTTACTTAAAAGCACTACAAAGACTGGGCACGGTGCCTCATGCCTGTAATCCCAACACTTTGGGAGGTTGAGGTGGCTGGATCACCTGAGGTCGGGAGTTTGAGACCAGCCTGACCAACATGGAGAAAAACCCTGTCTCTACTAAAAATACAAAATTACCCAGGTGTGGTGCCCCATGCCTGTAAATCCCAGCTACTTGAGAGGCTGAGGCAGAAGAATTGCTTGAACCCGGAAGGCGGAGGTTGTGGTGAGCTCAGATGGTGCCACTGCACTCCAGCCTGGGCAACAAGAGCGAAACTCTATCTCAAAAATAAATAAATAAAAGCACTACACAAGTTGGGCACGTGGTTCATGCCTTAAATCCCAGCACTCAGCTGGGTGCGGTGGTTCGTGCCTGTAATCCCAGCACTTTGGGAGGCCCAGGCAGGTGGATCACGAGGTCAGGACCTCCAGACCATCCTGGCCAACGTGGTGAAACCCCGTCTCTACTAAAAATACAAAAAATTAGCCAGGTGTGGTGGCACGCACCTGTAGTCCCAGCTACTTGGGAGGCTGAGGCAGGGAAATGGCTTGAACCAGGAGGCAGAGGTTGCAGTGAGAAGAGATAGCACCATTCACTCCAGCCTGGTGACAAAGCAAGACTGTGTGTCAAAAAACAAACAAAAAAATCCCAGCACTCTGGGAGGCTGAGGTAGGAGGATCTTTGGAGCCCAGGAATTTGAGACCAGCTTGGGCAACACAGAGAGATCCTGTCTCTACAATAATTAAAATAAATAAATAAAAGCATTAGACATGCAAGCAAGAGACCTAGGTTCAAGTCCCAATATAACACTAACTATACCACCGTTATTTGATGAGTCTACTTTATAGACGAGGAAACAGATTCAGATTAAGTGGCGATAAGAGCAGCAGCTTCCTAGTTACAAAGATTAAATAAGGTAAAACATAACACTGCCTTGCAACTTCTAAGGCACTATATAAAGCACCAGAAGTATGAGAGAATCATGTTTTGTGTTAGATATCAAACAACTGGCTTAGGAAAAAAAAGAATAAATCATTTTTATTCCTTAGAGAAAAACTTCTGTCCCTCCCCACTCCCCAATCCTGCTGTGGACTTTTCCTGTCAGGGATTTTATTCAAAAACATTTAGCATCTCTTTTCTTCTTTACAAACTTTTAAACTAAATTGAAAGGGCTGTGCCAGTTGTCAACTCAAGTTGAATAGTAAGTTGTGTATTAGCCTAATGTCCTCTGCAATAAGTCAGGTTTTACAAAAAGTCTTGATTTATGACAGGCAATTTTGTGAACTGCTGGAAACAAATGATTTTAGTTCTCAGGGAGACAGAAAACTCCCTATCAGATTATTGTTATTATTGAGACAGAGACTCACTCTGTTGTCCAGAATGGAGTTCAGTGGTGCCACCTGGGTTTACTGCAACCTCTGCTTCTGGGTTCTTGTGTCTCAGCCTCCCTAGTAGCTGGGATTATAGGCACCCACCACCATCCCAGGCTATTTTTTTTTTTTTTAATGTTTAGTGTAGACCAGGTTTCACCATGTTGGCCAGGCTGGTCTTGAACTCCTGACCTCAAGTGATCCACCTGCCTCAGCCTCCCAAAGTGCTAGGAATATAGGTTGTGAGCCACTGTGCCCAGCCCCTATCAGATTTTTTCAATATATGGCAACTCCCAAACAAGATAAATTCATAAATTTTATTACTAACAACAAAAATTAGGATCCAGGACACCATTTCTTAGAGACCAAAAGTTAACAACTAATTTTGAAAGGCAAACTCACGCTATTTTTAATGAACCAAAACTTGCTGTTTGAAAGGTCAAATTTCTTTAAAAATAAAATACTGCTAACTTATTTTTGCAAAGCATTTTCCTGAAACTTCTAAACCTAAAGCCCCAGGCAAGGCCTCTCTCTAAAAGGCATGGGAACCTACATAAAATGAATTTGATATCTAGCTTGAACTTAAGCATTTGGGCTACTCAAAGGATATGGTTGTAGGTCACATTCTAACCTGGTGTAGTGCTTCTGGTGTCACACACTAGTACAAACTCCATTTGGATACTGTTGCAACCATTCAGGTTATGTATTGCCCAGTTTCACAAAGCAGTGCCAAAGTTCAGGGTACAGCCTCCTCCCACCCAGCAACCACCCCTCAAAAAAATAAAAAATAAAAAAAATAAACCTCCACAACAGCTTCCATCTGTAATCTACCTTCTGCTACAATTTAAAGCCTCCTTAAAAAATGCACTTAAGGCCGGGCGCAGTGGCTCACGCCTGTAATCCCAGCACTTTGGGAGGCCGAGGCGGGTGGATCACGAGGTCAAGAGATCAAGCCCATCCTGGCCAACATGGTGAAACCCCGTCTCTACTAAAACTACAAACAATTAGCTGGGCATGGTGGTGTGTGCCTGTAATCCCAGCTTCTCAGGAGGCTGAGGCAGGAGAATTGCCTGAACCCAGGAGGCGGAGGTTGCGGTGAGCCGAGATCGCGCCATTGCACTCCAGTCTGGGTAACAAGAGCGAAACTTCGTCTTGAAAAAAAAAAAAAAAAAAAAAAAAAAAAAAAAAAAAAAAAAAAAAAAAAAAAAAAAAAAAATGCACTTAAAAAAAGTAAACAGTTATGCTTCTACAATTCAATTTCCTGCACTACAAAAGGATTCATCCAGAATCCTTTAAAGAGATTATTAACAAATTGAGAGAGAAGCTGCAAGTTAGAAAATTTTAAACTAAGCTAGAAAATCTCAAAAGATCTGTAAACAAAGGAAAAGTAGTTCTCAAACTGTAACAAATGAGAAAATGACTTCAAAAATAAAGGTACCTTATAAGTACCTCATAAACCTGCAATATACCTATATAGCAAAATGAGAAAAATATCAAGGAACAGAAGTTTAAAAAGCAAACAGCAAACCTCCCTCTATCCATCAACCCTGTAATCTTATTAATTACAGAATGAAAGAACACTCAGAAGAATCAGAAAGCCAATAGTCAGTGGCTTCCTAAACCCTGCTATTCCATTAGTTGTAGATGGCTCTTTTACTAAACCCACAGACACACTTCCTTATTAACAGCCCACAATTTTCTCTTGGAAGCACGCAGCTCATTATGGAATCAGGCATAAAGTACTGGTTGATCTTAGCATTTGTATATTTGATTGCTGCAATTTTAAAAATATCTTCCCTTATGTAAAATAATTATATGTCAATTAAAACTATACAGATATAAAAAAAACAGCTAAAACAAGGTTACAACATGATCCAGTAATTCCACTCCTAGGTATATATTAAAAACGTATGTCCATACAAAAGCTTGTACACAAATGTGCATAGCACTATTCACAACAGCCAAAAGTGGAACTGACCCAATGGCCAACAGATGAATGGATCAACAAAGTGTGGTATATTCACACAATGGAACATTATCCAGTCATAAAAAGGGAGGAAGTACTGACAGATGCTCCAACATGAAGAACTCTGAAAACATGCTAAGGGACAACATGAAAACATGCTAAGGGAAAGTCCACATATTACATAATTTATTTATATGTAATGTCTCAAACACAAATCCACAGACAGAATCTGCTTTCTGTTGCCAGGGACTAGGGGTGGGGAATGACTGCTAATGGGTAAGGGGTTTCTTGTGGAATGATGAAAAACATTATGCAAATGATAGTTGGCAGTGGCTGTACAATCCTGTGAATGTAAAAACTACTGAACTGTATACTTTAAAGAATAAATGCTATGAAATGTGAATTATACATCTCAATTTTTAAAAAATTCACTCAAGGGGCTGGGCAAGGTGGCTCATGCCTGTAATCCCAACACTTTGGGAGGCTAGGGCAGGTGGTTGACCTGAGGTCAGGAGTTCAAGACTAGCCTGGCCAACATAGTGAAACCTCGTCTCTACAAAAAATATATAAATTAGCTGGGAGTAATGTACTCCCAGCTACTCGGGAGGCTGAGGCTAGAGAATTGCTTGAACTGGGAGGAGAAGGTTGCAATGAGCCAAGATCGTGCCACTGCACTCCAACCTGGGCACATGGGTGAGGCTCTGTCTCAAAAAAAACCCCAAAAAACTCACAAGGTCATATTTGCTATCAACAGGTAGATTAAGCTGGAATCTGACTTTAAGAAAATTATGGCACGTCCTGCACATGTACCCTGGAACTTACAATTTAGAAAAGAAAGAAAATTATGTAATATAATAATGAGACTGGAGTCCTGACACGGCTTGAAATCTAGCTGAGAAAAATTCCAACAAGGACTTGAAAGACTTGAAGTTAGCCGGCACACACACTCTCAAGATGACTACTATTTCAAATGGACAATTCACTTTTAGAATAGAGGTTCTGTAAGTATATTAAAATTATCATGACTGTTTGAGAACACCAAATTCTACCTCATCCATTCACTTCCTAAATATAATTTAGATCTTAATTTTGTTCACATGATCTTCATACCTTAAGACACCTACTTTTAAGACTGACATTACTCACAAAAACACTTCAAAATCCTGACCACAATCAAAATCAGATCCAAAAGCTGGGATATGAAATTATTCTAATTTCATTTTTAGGTTTCAAGCTTAAATAAACATCCTACAGTTTTATAAGAAATACTTTACAATTCAGTATTCAGAGGTCAGAATTTACACGGCACAGACCAGGCTGCCATTTTTAAAATAAGCGGTTTCTGTAAACTGTGGTTTAGTATGCAGAGGAGTTTTTTGTTGCACTTCAGTTATGAGTCAGAGGAAATAAAGAAGTTATAAACACACACACACATACACACACCCAGGAAAAGCATTCAAAGGACAAAAGTACCAGGAGACTGACTGGTTCTTAATTCACATAAGTCACCAAGAAAACCTGACCAGTAGTCTAACGGGGAGAGGGCTGGAAAGTGGAGTCTCAGTTGGGAGACTGACATAAGTGTCAGCCTCAGTTCCACCAATAACTAGTAGAGTAAACTTGGGGAAGTCATCTGACTCTGTAGGCCTGTTTTCTCATCAGTGAGGTGAAAAAAAACAGACTCCAAGGTTTTTAAGTCTTACAATTTTGATTCTATTGTTAAGTAGCTTAAGGCTGTGGGAAGCCCAGTGATTACACCATGCAGCTCTCATATTTTTGTGCACCTAGGAAGCCATGCCATATAGAATAATAAGATAACTCCAAATTAGCCATAGGGAAGAAGGAACAAGAAAAGTGTACATAGCTCCCGCTAGTACTGGTTTACTCCTGCTGGACCTAGTAAAGAGAAAGCACCTTTGTCAATTTTCCAGAGAATGATAGGAGTGGTTCCTATGCCTCACCACACCCACCATACTTGGTTTTTCCAAAAAGAAATCCAGCGGGGACTATACAAAACGTTGTAAAGCACCAAGTACTATTAGTCATTGCATGACTAACAGGACAGATCAATTTTAAATTAAAGAAACAAAGGGCTTTCTCTTTCTTGTATAAAAGAAACAACTTTCATTCCAGTCAAGGAGTCCTAGATGACCACAGTGAATAATCTGTTACATGGATACTGAGTAATAAATATGGTGTGTCAATTCAAAGGTTCAAAAGCACTTAAGTTCAACATACCGTTATTACTCAACATAGCCTTTTAATATAATTCAGTTTGAAACTACAACCTCTAGAGCAGACAGCAGTATTAAACTCACTGAAAGTCATCACCTTAGCCGGACGCCGTGGCTCACGCCTGTAATCCTAGTACTTTGGGAGGCCAAGGCCGGTGGATCACATGAGGTCAGAAGTTTGACACCAGCCTGGGCAATATGGCGAAAGCTCGTCTCTACTAAAAAAATTACAAACAATCATGCCTGTAATACCAGCACGTTGGGGGGTCGAGGAGGGCAGATCATGAGGTCAAGAGATCAAGACC
Source organism: Cebus imitator (assembly GCF_001604975.1). NCBI lineage: Eukaryota > Metazoa > Chordata > Mammalia > Primates > Cebidae > Cebus > Cebus imitator. The sequence continues at coordinate 7,582,580 of NW_016107323.1, forward strand.
ATCCTGGCCAACATGGTGAAACTCCATCTTTACTAAAAATACAAAAACTACCTGGGCATAGTGGCGCACGCCTGTAGTCCCAGCTACTGGGGAGGCAAAGGTTGCAGTGAGCCGAGACTGTACCACTGCACTCCAGCCTGGTGACAGAGTGAGACTCCCTCTCAAAAACAAACAAAGAAACATCTAGCTGGGAGTGGTGGGACATGCCTGTAGTCCCAGCTACTCAGGAGGCTGAGGCACAAGAATCACCTGAACCCAGGAGGTGGGGGTTGTAGTGAACCGAAATTGTGCCACTGCACTGCAGCCTGGGAGACAGAACAAGACTGTCTCAAAAAATAAAAGTCATCACCCTTTTCTAGATACAGGTCCACAAGAAAGAAAAAAAAAAAAGTTATCACCTTTTATGCTATCAATAAAATAGAAGTCACCATCATATGAACTGGTTCAGGACAGCCAAGGATCAAATGAAGCCAACTCATGAAGTTATTTCAGGTGGCTCGAAAGACTGCTGTCCTGAAGAGCTCTTCCACAACAGGACAGTCCTGGTGAACCTGTCCTTCACTGCCCCCATCCCCCACCTGCACATGTGCATGGTTGATCTCTGACAAATATGGCTAACAACCACCCTTTGGTCACATCAGCAACTGCTATCTGACTGGGCCTGCTGGTATTCCCTTCAAGAAGGGTACAGAGCTGGGGTTCTTGATGTGATTCCTATGCATGGATCTCTAGGTGGTATCAGGAGTCATGGAGTCAACCAAGTTCCTAAGGGCCTATGTAAAATTTTGTCTCTGTGCAGTGTCCAGAGGAGTGAGCTCTTGGACAGTCAAAGATCATCAGGGGTTGTGAACAAAGGAAAGCTATGAACCACTTCTGCCTGGGCAACAAAAGCGAAACTCCATTCCCCTCAGCACCCCCCAAAAAAGAAAAGAAGAAAATACGATCTGATGGTCAGAAGCTATCGTCACTAAGGGTCAGGTTGTCCATTCCCTTCATCCCCTAGTCCGGATAAAGAAAAGGAGACTCAAGAGAGGCTCTGCCCAAGACCACAAATCACAGAGCTACTAAGTGGCAAAGCTGAGCATCAAAGTTCACTGGTTTCCACCAGAGGTCAGGACATGAAATTATGTTTATAGTTTTTTTAGAATGGGTTTGACCAAAATCCCCCCAATTCTTGTAAATAACCCATTCCATTAAGAAGGTAGCTTTCCAAAATTTTAAAATCAATCTTCAATATGGGATTTGATACAATTAAATACTCCCCAAATCATCAATCAAGTCACGGATCTTTCATAAAAGCCAGGATACAGATTTATAAGGTGAACCTTAGAGTTTCATTATCCCCTTTCCCATGTCACTAATGCAACTTTAAAAAGCAGCATAGGCCGGGTGTGGTGGCTCACGCCTGTAATCCAAGCACTTTGGAGGCCAAGGCTGGCAGATCACCTGAGGTTGGGAGGTCAAGACCAGCTTGACCAACATGGTGAAACCCCGTTTTAAAAAATAATAATAAAAATAAAAATAATTATTTAAAAAGCATCACAGGTCCAAGCTCATTGAGTGAAGCACTTCTAAATGTATCAGGGAAAAAGATAGCTACTGACAGCTGACTTCTGAGTGGATTTGTACAATTTCAACTGCAAGCTGCAGGACCTTTCTAAGTCTCCCTCTTAGGTTAATATCAATAGCATTGCCTAAACATTAAATGCTTTTTTTTTCAACCCAAGTAATGGGGTAATTCATAAATTAAAATGAGAACAGCCTTTCCAGTCCCATGTTCACAAACACTACATGTGATAGAAACAAAGATACTAGGCAATTATTCTGAGATCAGATTAAAAAATAATTACTGTCATAAAAAAGTTACAGAATCATTTGTTCCAATGCCAAACTCTGCCTCAGCCTATGAAATTTAAAGTAACCAAAAACTCAGTCTCACCTAGAAAGGGAAATCAAAGTGACATTTGAACCCAAGTTCAATGACAACTCGTCCTTCAATTTCCAAGTGAGTGCTTTATTCATTGATAGAGTTTTAACGGCACATTATCCCATGCCATACACAAAATCTCCAAAGGCGTACATTACGTTAAAGTTTCTGATTGCTTGTGAATTATAGCTAGCCCTTTCTGCAAGCTCTCTCCCCAGTCTCCCACCCTCCAAACGTGTAACTGGAATAGGCCTCAGGAAGCACCTGTGGCCCGAAAAGGCTATGACCAATTCTCAAAGCTTTCCCGACTACAGTCTACGAGTAGGCTCGACCATTCTATTTTGGATCAAGGAGACTCCGCCAACCCCCAAGTGACCGCAAGTGGACAAGATCAATTTGGGAGAACACGCTGTGAGGGTTTCTTCGCCAAGCCAGCAGCCCCCACCGCGAAACTCCGAAAAGGATGAAGATTTGGTCACGATCCAGGAGGCGAAAGAATAAGGCCAGGTTGTCTAGGGGCTCAGGACTGCCCGTCTGCCGGCGATCCCGCAGCCTGGGTCAGGCTGTGGTGTCGGGAGCCCGCGAAGAGGCAGGGATCCGCGGGGCACGCGGAGGAACGGAACCAGAAAGAGGTTAGGTGCCTGCAGGTGTCGCCCAGGGAGAGGACGAGGTCGCCCGGGGCTGGCACAGCCGAGTGAGACCGCGAGGGTGGCTCTGGACTCGGACAGACCGGTCACACTCTCGGGTTGTGACCTTGAACACACTGCTTGACCGCTCTGCGCCTCAGTTTCCTCCTCTCCAAAACGGGGGTCGTTCAAGCGGAAAACGCGCCTCGGAGCGCTTGGCACGGCGCCTGGCGCATAGTAAGCGCTCCCTCCATGTGAGTGCTCTGGCTCCTCTCGCCGCCGGGAGGAACTGGGGAAGCCCCGCGCAGGGGAGTCCCCGGGAGGCGGATCCGAGGCTGGGGCGGGGGACCAGGCCGGGGACTCACCAAGCACGTCCGCTGAGCGGTGTCGGGCCACGAAGCACGCATCGTCCCCGTAGCACGCGCCCTTCTTGAGGAGGCCCTTACGGAAGTCCTTGCCGAAGCCGCAGCCGGCCGTCACTAGCCCGTAGTCGCCGCCGCCGCCGCCGCCGCTGCCGGCCCTGGGGTCGGTCTGCGAGAGGCCGCCGAGCACGGCGCGGGCCACCAGCCGCCCGTACGAGAGGACCGAGAACATCGCCGCCGCCGCCCCCCCGAGGAGGCGGGGGGCCGGGGGAGCAGGAGGACGCGGAGGCCCGGAGCCGGCTCTCTCCTCAGCCGCAGTCGCGCCGCCGCCGAGGCGCTCCTCAGGGCGGCGCGCAGTGGCCGCCGCCGCCCCTGCCCGACGCGCCGGGCCTCGCACACGCTCTGCCGCGCGAACCGGAGCCAGAGCGAGGTCAAAGCCGGCGGCTCCTCCGCCTCAGCCCAACTAAGGTCCCGGCTGCAGCCGCCGCTGCCGCCGCCATCTTCCGCTCCACTAGCGTGTTCCGGGCCCCGCCGGCAGCACCGCCCTCTCCCTGGCCCTGCCCCTAGCCCCGCCCCGATTCGCGGCTCCTGCCCAAGGCCCGCCCCTCGGGCTCGCTGCCCTTTGCAGTCACCAAGGTTGAGCGTGCGCAGAGGATGCGAACGCAGTGTCTCCTGGGAATTGTAGTCCTATAGTTGTAGTCACTTTTGACTTGACTGCCAAAGATTTAGGACCTTGAAGGAGTCTTCAGACGCGGGACCTAGGTTAAGTTAATAGAAATTGCAGGTGGGCTACGTGAGGGTTTTCTCCCCTGTTTTAACCGTATATTTTAAAGCCTGTTTTAAATAAATAACGCCACCATTCCTTTAAACAGAAACCTGCAAGAAACCAGAATGGAGTCACACATTGAGAAACAGAGGTACACAGATCTAGTGACAGCTTCCCAAGAAATATACTGGAAGGATTTAGGGAGTCAAACTGTTTGGAAAGAAGAGACTTTTTGTACAGTGTTTTAGGTAGAATTAAGAAAATGTTATGTGTCTCTATCAGAGTGGGAGCGGACACAGGTGGTGTCATGTCCCTTTTGCTAACTGGCCTCTAGCCATGCTCACAGCTGCCTCAAGACCTTTGCCCTTTCTTTCCCTTCTACCCTCTAGAATGTAATTCGTTTATCTGAGGGTCCTGTGTTTTCTGTTTCTGTATCCCCAGAAAATGTGAGCACACAGTAAATATGTAAATGAATGAAACAATGAATAAATATTTCACTAGATTCTAACTTTCCCCGGGACAAGGATCATTTGTTTCTGTATTATTAAAATCTAAGGCAATGCCTGGCACACAGTAGGAGAGTATGTAAATGTGGAATAAAAGGAGGAATAATGGGCTGGGTCTGGTGGTTAACACCTGTAATCCCAGCACTTTGGAAGGCTGAGGCAGTCAGATCACTTGAAGTCAGGAGTTTGACAGCAGCCTGGCCAACATGGTGCAACCCCATCTCTACTGAAAAAAAAAAAAAAATTAGCTAGGCTTGGTGGCGCACACCTGTAATTCCAGCTACTCAGGAGGCTGAGGCAGGAGAATCCTTTGAACCTAGGAGGCAGAGGTTGCAGTGAGCTGAGATAGCACCACTGCATTCCAGCCTGGGCAACAGAGCTAGACTCCATATAAAAAAAAAAGAAAAAAAGAAAAAGGAATAATGGAATAAGAACCACAAATGACAAAAGAAAGTAATGTTTGTTGAATACAGGAATGATTACATGAATGGGGTTCACAAACAACAGAAAATGAGCTTTGGGGCAAGTAATCCAATTTGGAAAAATTTTTAGTTTTATTGAAACATATATTTTTCAGAAACAGCACTCCTTTTCCAATTCACTTTTGACAAGACCATTATTACTTTGGGGATTCCAATCTTGTTCTTAAATGGTCTTTTTTAATACTTTCTTAATATATTTAAAATGCTGCTAGCTATCAACTCAACACACATTATTCTGTTATCCTAATTACTATCATCATTAAACACTTTTGCAGTTCACAGTGTGCCAAGTACTCTCTATATGTTTCTATCTTTAAGGGCTTTCATCAAAATTGGACTAAAGAAATGACTTAATGTAGTGGCATTTTGTCAAATATACAGAACCCGGAAAATGTTCATTTACTGGATAAATGGTATAACAATGACAATAATGCATTCGCACCTTGGTTTTTTTTATGGCAGAAGAATTGGAGACTGCCCAGAAGAGGGGGTAGTGCCTCTTGGAATCCTCTACTTGGCATTTATATTTCTGCCAGCTGTGCTAAAGGTTGTTCTTTAAAGCACACACACCACTGCCAGATCCCAGTCAGCCTGGTGGTAACTCTACCCCAAGGACGAACTTTTTAAAATAGCATGTAATCCCTATTTCTTGCTTCATCAAACTCTTTCAGATTGCTCCTACTTTTCCTTTTCAGGGCATATATTACTTAATTTCCATATCAGTCACAAGAACCGGTTGGATGGGATGAGTAGGAACCTACGATATGATTCTAAAGCCAGTAACTTTGCTCTGTTGGGGCTGCTGTATTCACGATTGACACCAGTGCCTTGAGTTTCCTGCAAATGAATTTCCTGCAAATGAGTTTCCTGCAAATGAGTTGCCCACAGAAGCATGCGGCGAACAGAATCCTTCTCAGAGCTCCTTTGCAAGTTTTAAAAGAATAGGAGATAGGGCCACGGGTTCCCTTGAATCATTTATTCCAGAGCCAGCTCACAAGTTTCATCACCACGGGGAAGCCAGGAGAGGGTACTTTACAAAACACCTCCCCTCCTCTTCCTTCCCCCAGGAGCACAATTCACATTTGACATTTTGCTGAATTTAAAAAGCCCTGGGTTTTCTTCCTTAACACAGTTACATTCCTAGCACTTCAAGGATTCCTGAGAGGTCAGTTGCCACTCTCAAAGGTGAACAAGTGTGGTGAAAATACCATCTGGGCTCCCAGGGCACCTCTATGACATTAGGAAAGGGCTTTGCACTAAAGTCACCCTCAGCTCCTAAAAAAACAAAACAAAACAAAAAAAAGAAAGAAAGAAAGAAAAAGGCATGTCATTTCCTAGTGAGATTTTCTGACAGACTGGTACATTGATCTCTCTGGGTTTCTTTTTGCTAACCCATTCACAATGAGCACTAATTAGCTTATGGCAAGGTTTCTCAAGTTTGGCACTATTGACATTTTGGGCAGGATGATTCTTTGCTGTGAGGGCTGTCCTGTGCATGCATTGGAGGGGGCTCACCAGCATCCCTGGCCTCTACCCACTAGATGTCAGAAGCATGCCACCTCCATGCTCCCTGGACAACCAAAACTGTCTCTAGATATTGCCAAATGTCCCCTGGAGGGCAAAATTGCCCTCTGGCTTAGAACCACTGTGTTACGGCAATGCCATGCAAATGAGCAAATATTTGTAGAGGACTTATTATGTTCAAGGCTCTAGTCTAAGGATAAAAAAAGTTTGGCGACTTCGTGGCAGTCACAGTGCAGTAAGAAGGTTAAAATTAAGTAAATATATTAAAAATAATAATAGACTGGGTGCAGTGGCTAATGCCTGTAATCCCAGCACTTTGGGAGGCCAAGGAAGGTAGATCACTTGAGATCAGAAGTTCAACACCAGCCTGGCCAACATGGTGAAACCCTGTCTCTACTAAAAATACAAATATTAGCCAGGCATGGTGGCACATGCCTGTGATCCCAGCTAGTTGGGAGGCTGAGGCAAGAGAATTGTCTAAACCCTGGAGGTAGAAGTTGCAATAGGCTGAGATTGCACCACTGCACTCCAGCTGGGGCAACAGAGCAAGACTCTGGTTCTAAATAAATAAATAAATAAATAAAAATAATAATATTAAGCACCGCAAGTTGAAATAAAGGAGGAGTTGGGAAGGGAAAATGACACCCTCTGGGGTTACCCAGGGCACTTCACAAAGACATGACATTTGTGAGAGTCTGAGGAAGGGGCATAACCAGCTCAAGAGGAGGAAATGGATATTCAGTGAATGAAGAATGTGATTGGAGAAGAGCAATGCAACATTAGGATTTGAAAAAGGATTAATAATAAATGGTGGGGCTGGGCCGGGTGCAGTGGCTCATGCCTGTAATTTCAACACGTAGGGAGGCCAGGCGGGTGGATCATTTGAGGTCAGAGGTTCAAGACCAGCCTGGCCAACATGGTGAAATCCCATCTGTACTAAAAATCCAAAAATTAGCCAGATATTGTGGCAGGCACCTGTACTCCCAGCTACTCGGAAGGCTGAGGCAGGAGAATCGCTTGAACCGGGGAGGCGGAGATTGCAGTGAGCCAAGATCACACCACTGTACTCCAGCCTGGGCGACAGAGCGAGACTCTGTCTCAAATAATAATAATAATAATAATTTAGGACCTAATGCAGGGGGTCTTATATGCTGAGCTGAGGGTACTTAATGCTGGAGACAGCAAGGGGCCACCAAATGCCTTTCATGTGCCAGATAGTGGTAATGGGCTGGGTGTGGTGGGACCGAAGCAGGTGAACCGTGAGGTCAGGAGATGGAGATCGTCCTAGACAAACAGGGTGAAACCCCTTCTCTACTAAAAATACAAAAATTAGCTGGGTGTGGTGGCACACACCTGTAATCCCAGCTACTCAGGAGGCTGAGGCAGGAGAATCGCTGGAACCTGGGAGGCAGAGGTTGTAGTGAACTGAGATCGTGCCACTGCACTCCAGCCTGGACAACAGAGTGAGACTCCATCTCAAAAAAAAAAAAAAAAAATATATATATATATATGCACATATATATGTATATATATGTGTGTATATATATGTATATGTGTATATATATATGTGTATATATATATGTAGTATATATATGTGTATATATATATATATAATAGTGGTAGTGATAGTAACAAGAATAAGAACAGTAGAGCCCACGGATTAAGCACGTACCATGTGTTTTGCCTGCATCCTCTTCTCTCACTCTCTTTTTTTTTTTGAGACACTCCTGGCCTCAAGTGATCTGCTCACCTCGGCCTCCCAAAGTGCTGAGACTACAGGCATGACCCACTGCATGTGGCTTCCATCCTCTCCTCTGATCACCTATTTAAACCACCCAACAGTGGCATCTGCATTTTTCTTCATAACACATAGCACTTATTTATTTTGTTGAATATTTGTCTACTCCTTGACTAAATGATAAATGCCATGAGAGCAGGAAATTTTGTCTATTTTATTCATGACTTTAGACCAGGTACAGTGGCTCACATATGTAATCCCAGTATTTTGGGAGGCTGAGGCAGGAGGATCACTTGAGGCCAGGAGTTCAAGACCAGCCTGGACAATATAACAAAACCTTGTCTGTAAAAAAAAAAAAAAAAAAAAAATAGCCAGGCACTGTGATATACACCTGTAGTCCCAGCTACTCAAGAGGCTGAGATGGGAGGATCATCGTAGCCAGTAGATGTGGAGGTCGCACCACTGCTCTCCAGGCTGGGCCACAGTTAGACCTTGTCTCCAAACAACAACAACAACAAAAAGACTTCATCCTGTATCCAAAATAGTGTCTGGCATATAATAGGTGCTAAATAAATAACCCAACAAGTGAATGCTGTTGAATACAAAAACCTGGGAAATCATATGCAACAAGCAACAAGCTGAAGAAAGGGGTGAGCAATATGTTCATCTCGTTAGGCAGAGCTGGGCGAAACGGGAGAAGTGTCCCTGAGATACTTAATACCTTCACTGCAAAGCCTTTTTGAAGTCACTAACCATCTTCTTTCCATTTAACTCACTTTGTTTTGCATCATGTGTGATGTCATGTTTTTCCCACCTAGAATCCATTCTCCTGCTTCTCTGATTATAGTGTTTTGATTTTCCTTGGAGGAATAATCCAACACCACCCACAGATTCATGCAATTTGTGTGGAACTGTACCAAGGCCCCAAGGATGGACATGTGGCCTAGGTCTGGCCAATCACAGCATTATATTCTGTTGCTGGCAGTGGTTAGGACAGAGAGAAGGCGCATGACCCAAGCCAGACCAAGGAAACTTCATTATGGGATTTTGCTGAAAGTGTTAGGAAGGAGAAATTATCACCAAGGTTTGTTTCTAAGCTGGTAGAATGCAAGCTTGGAGCTGCTAATGGCTTTTTTTTCCTTTTCTTTTGTTGTTGTTGAGGTGGAGTCTTGCTCTGTCACCCCGGACAGAGGCTGGAGTGCAGTGGTGCGATCTTGGCTCACTGCAACCTCTGCCTCTCGGGTTCAAGCAATTCTCCTGCCTCAGTTTCCCAAGTAGCTGGGATTACAGGCACCTGCCACCACACCTGGCTGATTTTTGTATTTTTAGTAGAGATGGGGTTTTGTCATGTTGGCCAGACTGGTCTTGAACTCCTGACTTCAAGTAATCAGCCCGCCTCAGCCTCTCAAAGTTCTGGGATTATACATATGAGCCACTGTGCCCAGGCTGATGGCCATTTTTGCTGCTACTAAAGAAGAACCAGCCTGAGAATGAAGTCAATACAGAAAGAAGCAGAGCCTAGACATGGTAAGAAACAGAGGCCTGGTAAATGTTAATCAAACCCCAAATACAGCTTTGCCTGAGGGAAGATCAGTCTCTGAACTAATATGAGTTTCCTACATGGCTTTAGCCACTTTGATTTTACCTTGTAATGCAATGAATCCTAACAAACACATCATGTGATCTAAGTACCATGACTACAGTTATTGAATCAAAAACAAGTCTGGAAACAAAAGCAAATGTTAGAAGGGAATTTATCCTCCATTTCTTTACATAAGGGGAGAGGGAACTTCCACTCTTCAATAGAGAAGCTACTGAAGGAAAACTTCTGATCCCTTTCTTTTGTACCTCCACGAGATGAGGAGTGATTTGCCTAATGGTGGGTTTGGGAGAAGATGCTGAGTTTGCTGCCTAGTCACTTTCTCTTTTTTTCTTTTTGCTATGACCTGATCTTTAGACACTCCTGTTTTCCTCCTCCACTGTGGGGAGCCTGTCCCTGTGGAAGACGTTTGCAGAAACCCAGCCTGTGGCTGGGTAAATTAGTTTAATCCAGAGGGAAATTGCTTGCACCACTAAGCCACATTCTCCAATCAACCTTATGCAGAAAACAAACTCTAGGGTTTTAGTTTCCTGATTCATATATCTCCTTTTCAGTGGGTTTCGAATGTGGAAAGGCTAAGAAGGGTACAATTAATTATCAGCCCCATTAAATCCCACCATGTTAATTTAAGTTTTCTCTTTAGAAAACTTTAAGAGGCAGTCCTCAAATAAGGACTGACATTTGGGGATCTCAAATAACCTGTGGAGATCAAATTTTTGGTGTTGTCAGGGCTCCAGGCTTAAAGGTAATTTTGGGTCAAGTGTGTTCTTGACCTGGCCAGTTTGTGGCAGCTACAGTGCTTCCACAGGATTTTAACTGGCTGGAGCCTGAGTACAAGGGCCTCTGGGGCAGGCCTTGACCTAACTCATGTGAGTACAGCAGGCAGCTGGGACAGGGATTCAATTATGGGGGGAAAAGTCTTTCTGTCCCAGAGAAGGCTTACCTTAAAGAGGGCAGAACTTTAGTTTACCAGCCTGTAGGCTCCAGTGGTAGATTTTTGCTTCTTGTGACACCTCTTTCAGCAACAGTAGTGGCTGGGCAAGTTGACTCTGATTTGTGAATTGCATGAACCTTGATTACGGTTTTGCATTTGGAGAGCTCAGACTCTGGTTTTACCCATAGAATGGGGGTATATTCTATTAGTGGTAACAAATGAAAAGAACAGGGCCCTTATTGTATGGGAGATATGGTTCTTTGGGGGTAGAGTTTGAGAAATTGAATAAGATCCATAAGGTAAGAAAACAGTGAGGCTTATGCCTTGAAACTTTTGTCTCTGAGAAACAGGTTTTCTTAAGAAATCAAGAATAACCTGGGTTTTCTTTATTTTTTATTTTTATTTATTTATTTTTTAGAGACGGGGTTTCACCATGTTGGCCAGGATGGTCTCGATCTCTTGACCTCGTGATCCACCTGCCTCGGCCTCCCAAAGTGCTGGGATTACAGGCATAAGCCAACACACCCGGCCTT
>NW_016107323.1:7595892-7597249 GCF_001604975.1 Cebus imitator
AAAAAAAAAAAAAAAAAAAAAATTCCAAGAGCAAAAAGAAATATTGAGAAGTCTTAGAAGAAAACATAGAATATTGGGAAAAGAAATGACAGCTTCAATAATAATATATAAAAGTGCATAAGCTGTTAAGGAAAATTTAGATCAACTTGACCACATTAAAAGATAACAGTTTGGCTGGGTGCAGTGGTTCACACCTGTAATCCCTGTACTTTGGGAAGCTGAGGTGGGCGGGTTGCTTGAGCCCAGGAGTTTGAGACCAGCCAGGACAATGTGGTAAGAATCCCATCTCTACTAAAATACAAAAATTAGCCGGGCATGGTGGCACACGCCTATAGACCTAGCTACTTGAGAGGCTGAGGTGGGAGGATTGCTTGAGCCCAGGAGGTTGAGGCTCCAGCCTGGGTGACACAGTGAGACCTTGTTTAAAAAAAAAAAAATTTCCTCAAAATGTATCAAAGATCTATATGTCAGAGCCAAAACTCTTAGGAAAAAAACAGGGAGAAAGCTTCATCACATTGGATTTGACCATGATTTCTTGGATATGATGACAAAAGCACAGGCAACAAAAGAAAAAATAAATCAGTTGGACTATATCAAAATTTAAAGCTTCTGTGCATCAGACACAATCAACAGAGTGAAAAGGCAACCAACAGAATGAGGGAAAATATTTGCAAGTCATATATTTGATAAAGGATTAATATCCAGATAATATAGCTCACACCCGTAACCCAGCACTTTGGGAGGCTGAGCAGGGAGAATCGCATGAGCTCAGGAGTTCAAGACTAGCCTGGGCAACTTAGCAAGACCTTATCACTACTAAAAATAATAAAAAAAAAATACCGAGGAGTTGTGGCACACACCTGTAGTCCCAGCTACTTGGGAGGCTGAGGTGAAAGGATTGCTTGAGCCCGGGAGGATGAGGCTGCAGTGAGCCGTGATCGCATCACAGCATTCCAGCCTGGGAGACAGAGGGAGACTGTGTCTTTACAAAACAAAAGCAAACAAACAAAAAAACAGAATATATAAGGAACTCTTACATCTCAACAACAAAAAACCCAACTGAAAAACAGGCAAATAACTTGAATAGACATTTCTCCAAGGAAGATATATAAATGGCCAAGGAGCACATGAAAAGATGATCAACATCACTAGTCATTAAGAAAATGCAAATCAGGCCGGGCGCGGTGGCTCAAGCCTGTAATCCCAGCACTTTGGGAGGCCGAGGCGGGTGGATCACAAGGTCAAGAGATCAAGACCATCCTGGTCAACATGGTGAAACCCCGTCTCTACTAAAACTACAAAAAATTAGCTGGGCATGGTGGCGCGTGCCTGTAGTCCCAGCTACTCAGGAGGCTGA
>NW_016107323.1:7599319-7601361 GCF_001604975.1 Cebus imitator
TTCACCATGTTGACCAGGATGGTCTCGATCTCTTGACCTCGTGATCCACCCGCCTCGGCCTCCCAAAGTGCTGGGATTACAGGCTTGAGCCACCGCGCCCGGCCGGATATCCTACTTCTTAAAGGACATAATGCTAAGTGAAATAAGCCAGTTACAAGTAGACAAACACTTTATGATTCCACTTGTAGGAGAAACCTAGGGTAGTCAAATTCAGAGACGGAAAGTAGAATGGTGGTTCCCAGGGGTTGTGGGGCAGAGGAATAGGAAATTATCGTTTAATGGGTACAGAGTTTCAGTTTGGCAAGATGAAAAGAATTTTAGAGGCTGTGTTGATGGCTACACAACAGTGTGAACTGTACTTACTACCACTGAACTGTATACCTCAAGATGGTTTCTGAAATTTTATGTTATATATATTTTACCATAATTAACATTTTTAAAAAACGTTTGAGTTGTTAGAGGAGTCAGAAAAGGGCCAGTGTGGCTAAAGTGTGTAGGGAATGATGGGGAGGTAGGAAACAAAGTTAAGAAGGTGGGCAGAGGGCCGGATGTGGTGACTCATGCCTGTAATCCCAGCAATTTGGGAAGCAGAGGTGGGTGCATTGCCTAAGGTCAGGAGTTCGAGACCAGTTTAGGCAACATGGTGAAACCCTGTCTCTACTAGAAATACAAAAATTAGTTGGGCATAATGGCATGCACCTGTAATCCCAGTTATTTGGGAGACTGAGGCACAAGAATCACTTGAACCCAGGAGGTGGAGGTTGCAGTGAGCCGAGATCGTGCCACTGCACTCCATCTGGTCAACAAGAGCGAAACTCCACCTCAAAAAATAAAAATAAATCATGACGCATTCAAATATAGAATGGAGGGCTGGGAATGGTGGCTTACATTTATAATCCCAACACTTTGGGAGGCTGAGGCAGGTAGATGGCTTGAGCCCTGGAGTTCGAGACCAGCCTGGGCAATAAGGTGAAACCCTGTCTCTACAAAAAATACAAAAATTAGCAGGGCATGGTGGTGTGTGCCTGTAGTCCCAGCTACTTGAGAGGCTGAGGTGGGTGGATGGCATGAACCCAGAGGTGGAGGTTGCAGCTAGCCAAGATCGCACCAATGAACTCCAGCCTGGGTCACAGAGTAAGACCCCATCTCACACAAAACAAAAAGCAAAACAAAACAAACAAATATAGAATAGACACGTCAGAAATGTGTTCAACTTGTCAAAGAGGAAACAGTCGGATGGTGAAGTTGGTTCAGGGAATGTTTTGAGGAAGTAGGTACTTGAGGAAGTGGGAAATTTAGATACAAAACTAGTTAATCTTCTGCAGTGTAATAAGAACTATAAGCTATGGGAGTCTCTTTTGTCCTAGAGAAATAATTCGAAACTCTGCTGAATAAGGGCAGGCGCCATGGCTCATGCCTGTAATACCAGCATTTTGGGAGGCCAAGGTAGGCCAAGGTAGGTCAGGAGTTCAAGATCAGTCTAGCCAACATGGTAAAACCCATATTTACCAAAAATATTTAAAAAAAAAGTTGGCTGGTGGAACATGCCTGTAGTCCCAGCTACTCAGGAGCCTGAGGCAGGAGAATTGCTTGAACCCGGTAGGTGGAGGTTGTTGTAAGCTGAGATCATACCACTGCACTTTAGCCTAGGCAACAGAGTGAGACTCCATCTCAAAAACAAACAAAAAACAACCAGAAACTCTACTGAACAAAAATCTGGGCCTCTAATCAATCAATACCTATGCAAACAAACGAACATTCCCTGGCCTATATAAGTGCTGGTAGGCCACATCGAGCCTAGCTGCTTGTGTTTGTAATAAGATTTTAATTTTATTATTTTTAAAAATAAGAGGCCTGCCGGGCGCGGTGGCTCACGCCTGTAATCCCAGCACTTTGGGAGGCCGAGGCGGGTGGATCACGAGGTCGAGAGATCGAGACCATCCTGGTCAACATGGTGAACCCCGTCTCTACTAAAAATACAAAAAATTAGCTGGGCATGGTGGTGCGTGCCTGTAATCCCAGCTACTCAGGAGGCTGAGGAA
>NW_016107323.1:7602021-7606924 GCF_001604975.1 Cebus imitator
AAAGAAAAATAAGAGATGGAGTCTCACTATGTTGGTCTTAAACTATTGGCCTCAAGCAATCCTCCCGCCTCTGCCTCCCAAAGTGCTGGGATTACAGGTGTGAGCCACCATGCCTGGCCTATAATAAAGTTTTATTGGAACACAGCCACACCCAATTATTTCTATATCGCCTGAGGCTGCTTTTGCTGTACAGAGATTGAGGACCATGATGACCAATAGAGTTGAGTAGACAACAGACAGGAGACAGCCCACAAAGCCTAACATATTTGCTATCTGGACATTTACGGAGTTTGCTGATCCCTGAGCTTGTGAAACAAAGTCCTAGATGACATTGAAAGGACTACAGTGCCCTGTCTTGGTCTTATTTCCAAAATTTGGATAATTTTTCTTAAAAAGGATGTTTGGCTTAAAAACTGGTGGGGCATTTTGAACTGTTATCCCTGGTCTGTATTTCCTAAATCCTCCTGTTCACTCACCCACAACCCTGCCACTTCTTTCTGCATTGGTGACAATGCCCCTTAGTATCTGTCAAACTTGAATAACGAGATTCAGAAAATATGATTAAGTATGGAGTTTATTCTACTGCAAGGCTTGAGGATGGTCACCTGGAAACACAGACTCCAAAGAAATGGGGTCAATGCTGGAAAGAGGGGGAAGCTAAGGTTTCACTTACATAGATAGAAACAGTTTCAGCTGAGTTGCAACATTTTCCACATAAGGCCCATACATATGTTACAGTGATTTGATTAAAACAGCTTGCTACATTTCAAGGAAGTTGCTTTAACATTCTGTGAAGAGGAGTAATGTCCTTAGAGGGTCTTATCTCTGGTGCTAGTAGGTAATTTCTTTCTTTTTTATTTATTTATTTTTTAGACAGAGTCTCACTCTATCCCCCAGGCTGGAGTGCAGTGGCATGATCTTGGCTCACTGCAACCCCCACCTCGAGTTCAAGTGATTCTTCTGCCTCAGCCTCCTGAGTAGCTGGGATTACAGGTGCCCACAACCACACCCGGCTAATTTTTTAGTAGAAACCAGGTTTTGCCATATTGGCCAGGCTGCTCTCCAGCTCGCTCCTGACCTTGGGTAATCCACCCGCCTCGGCCTCCCAAAATTCTGGGATGGCAGTTGTGAGCCGCCACACCTGGCCTACTGGGTCACAATCACTTGCAGGACAGAGCAGAAGTTGCAACTGCATACTACATGACCACATTCCTCTCAAGGCTCAGAAGAAAGTTCCAAGAGCTTTAAGTTTGAATCATTTAATTTAAAATATCCCACTGGCGGGGTGTGGTGGCTCACGCCTGTAATCCCAGCACTTTGGGAGGCTGAGGCAGGTGGATCACCTGAGGTCAGGAGCTTGAGACCAACCTGGCCAATGTGGTAAACCTTGTCTCTACCAAAAATACAAAAATTAGCTGGGTGTGGTGGCAGGTGTGTCTGGACCCAGAAACAGCAGTGGTCAAGCACTGTAATTACAAGCCTATAATCCCAGCTACTCGGGAGGCTGAGGCAGGAGAATCGTTTGAACTCAGGGGGTGGAGGTTGCAGTGAACCGCGATAATGCCACTGCACTCCAGCCTGGGCAACAAGAGCAAAACTCCATCTAAAAGGAATATAAATATATAAACACAGGCACCAGCATTGCCCTCTCATAACTTCTAACAGTTCTAGAGCTTCATTCCAAGGAGCTGAGGGGTCCTCCCAAGAAAAGCTTCCATGAGAATGGGCCTTCAATTATACACATATGTGTGTGTGTGTGTGTATGTGTGTGTGTGTGTATACATATATATAGTATATATATATATACATATATACAGAAAAAAAATATATACATATATACATATATATACTATATATATGTATACACACACACACACACACATATATATATACACACACACATATAAAATATCCCAGCTCTCAGCCAGGCATGGTGGCTCACACCTGTAGTCCCAGCACTTTGGGAGGCTGAGGTGGGTGGATCACCTGAGCTCAGGAGTTCAAGACCAGCCTGGCCAACATGGCATACCTCATCTCTACTAAAAATACAAAAATTAGCTAGGTGTGGTGGCAGGCACCTGTAGTCCCAGCTACTCGGGAGGGTGAGGCACAAGAATCGCCTGAGCTCGGGAGGCAGAGGTTTCAGTGAGCCTAGATCGCGCCACTGCACAGCAGCCAGGGGAATAGAATGAGACTCCATCTCAAAATAAATAAATCATAATTTTTAAAAATCCTAGCTCTTTTCTCTGAGGGTAGAACTTATGAAAGCCTCTTTTTAAGTGCAAGTAGGCCTGGAAAGCAATTGGTGGTGAATGATGTCCTTTGCAACATCGTTTTTGCTTGAGAAGGCATTCTGTTTCTGACTCTTGTTAAGTCTTCTGTAATTGAACGCCCATTCTCATGGAAGCTTTTCTTGGGAGGACCCTTAGCTCCTTGGAATGAAGCTCTAGAACTGTTGGAAGTTCTGAGAGGGCAATGCTGGTGCCTGCTTGACCACTGCTGTTTCTGGCTTCAGGTGCATAGTAAGTGCTCAATAAATATTTGTTGAGTGATCTAGAGCCAGTGAAAGAATAGCATTGTCTCCTCTGCTCAGGGTCAACCCTGTGAGAGGAACCAAGTTTTGGTGACAAAGGCTGCCATCTGCAGGGAATAGGTGAAAAGGCATTATTCAGAATTGCTAAATCCTGAGGACAATGCAGTCAATTTCAAGGCAAGTTTAACACATATTTTCTCCTTTTGCTTTCTGCAAAATGAATCAACCTTATCTTGTCTTTTCCAATTAAGGAAACCTTAACCCTTTCTCATATAACTTTTTTTTTAGTTTAATAGACATTTATTCCTTTAGTTGAACCTCTACACAATAAAATGTATTACTTAAGATCTTTTCTTGAGAAGAAATTTAGGCCTCAAGAACTTTTATGAACTTGCTGAGTACCTCCTGGAAATCAATTAACTGAGCCTTTTGAAACCCCTAGAGAAGATAGGAGAAAACTGCGTTCAGAAAAATGAGCATTTAAATTAAGTCAGCAGTCAGAATTTACAGTTGGGCAATTTCCTGTCTACCTGTTTTTTCTTGACACTCAAATTCACCATGGAAAACAGTAGCCTAGCCTCCGGAAAGACATGAAGCAAACAAAACTGCATTGTGGTGGTATTGCTTACAGCCAAAGCGGGAGCACAGGTGATGGCCCAACTTTGTGGAATGCTATGGATTTTTAGGGTAGTTTGGCCAGGAACAAGAGAAATAACTGCAGAAAACACATACGGTTAGAAACCATGTACTCGGATGACTTTTCTTTAAGTCTATGGGAGTGGACACAGTGGGTAACCCAAGTTATTTTAAGACTGACTGGATGAAGAATGAGGAACTTCTAGCCAACTATTTTCCCCACCAATGTGACTGAAGGGGTTCATGATCACAAATTAGTGTTATGGTTAAGTATTTTAGGGTTGACTTCTAAGCTTACACTTGAAAGATATTTATCTGATGGTCACTGGCTGGCCAGCTTCCCACCCTAGCACTGATTACTAGCTTACCAACTTTGAGGCTAGTAACTTTATCTAACATTCAATTTCAAAACACACTGGTGTTAATACCATTACCAGTAACCAATGAATGCCATGAAGCCATGGCACTGAACCAGGAGTTTTATCTTTCATGTGAACTTAAGATGGTACTGTGGAGACCGAGGCAATTTTCTTCAGGCTAACCCAGATTTGTGCCCCTAATTTTCTAAATATAATCATGACATAGTTAAGATGTCATCCTCCCACCCTACAACTTCTAAAGCAAAGCCCAACTTAAAAAGCCTGTACCTGCCAAACTGAAATACAATCCCAGCCACTTTAAAGCAGCAGAGGATTGCCATCACCCCAATAAAGCTGCAGGTTTCATCACATGCACCAGACAAATCTACAGGACTAGTTTCAGTACTCTTCTTTTAAAGAGCTTATTTTAAATCTATTATACCACACAGTATGTTTTATACACTGACATATAACCCCCAATAAGATAAAGGAAAGACAAAAATGTTTATCTTATTAGAAACAACATATATCACGTATTGTCTTCAAACATTATTGTACTTTAACTTTCTTAATTTGACAAAGCCTTCATGAAGCAATCAGCAGACTAATTTTAACAGACAAAGAACACCTGTAAGCAGACATGACTGTCCTAAATTGTTTATTAGGTATGAATTCTACAAACTTTACTTATATTAGCAGTAACGGTGGAGCTGGAGAGTATTGTGCCTTCTCCAAGCTGCCCCGTGAGAACCACCAACAGTGTGGTGGAACTTATGGTCCTTTCCAAGGCCACAGCTCTTTCGGCCTGCAGATGTCAGCCCACGCATCTCCCTGTGCTTGCGGACTGGTTTGGTGATCCATTGGGTGTCAGGATTTCTTCTGATAGCTTTATGGGATGGATCAATGAGAATAACCTCAAAAAATTTGTATGTGGAATCTTCGCCAACCCAGTAGGAATTCAGGACTCTTAGAGCCCCACAGTGGTGTCCAGTTTGCTCCTCTGCAACAGACTGAAGTCTTCCAGCAAACTTCAGCTGGTTAACACCATGATGGACAGGCTTGCCGTAAGTTGCACCCTTAGGAACTGGGCGTTTTCGACCACCACGGCAAACACGAATCCTATATATAACGTAATCTTGCTTTGCCTTGTAGCCTGGTCGGCTCTCTTTATCAGGCCGGGTGTGGCGGGGAGCCCGTGGAGAGCAGAGAGCTGGTGGTACTGCCAGCAGCGGACCCTCAGAAGAAAGCGCATGACATCAGACTGCTTCTTTCTCCATAGCTCCTGGATGTACTTGTATGCACCCATTTGGCTTACCTGATGGCTGCCGCCAGATGGAAAGGGCCATATAACCTTTTTATACCTTTTCTTTCTTCT
>NW_016107323.1:7608089-7609262 GCF_001604975.1 Cebus imitator
TTTTAATAAATACACGTGTTTGGTGATTGAGGGGCAACAGAAGGCAGAGAGAGATGGCGCTGTACACACCTGGTATAGGCTTGAAGGTGGAACGCCGAGATACAGACACACAGACAGTCTGCCCAGCAGAGGAGGCCGGGCAGCATTCTGGGGCTTGTATTTGGTTGGTGGGCGAGAGCCGCAGGAGGGCTGGCCCGGGCTTGGAGGGGCCCAGGCACCCTGCAGGCTCCCGGGTCCGAGGTCCTGGGTGGCATCCGTGGTGGCGCCTGGGCTCAGCTCACATCATTCAGGGCCTTGCCGGCAAACTCGGGCAGCACGAAGGCGGCGCGGTGCACGTCGGAGTTGCGGCACTTCAGCTGCATCTGCGCCACCTGGTGCTTCGACAGCGGCTGCACCGGCTCCTGGAAGTTGGTGCTCGGGTTCTTGCTGCACAGCATGAAGCCGATCTGGCCCCTGGGGTAGGTGGGGATGGTGCAGTAGGCGTAGGCCACCACGGGGAACAGTGACTGGCAGAACTGCCGCATCCCCTTGATGAGGTCCAGGTGCAGCCACTGGCACTCACCCTGGCAGCAGAGGACGCCATCTTCCTTGAGGGCGGTCTTCATGAGCTGGTAATAGGACTCTTTGAAGAGACTTTCGGCAGGGCCCATGGGGTCTGAGGAGTCAGCGATGATCGCATCAAAGGTATGCTGCTTCTGTTTCATGAGCTCAAAACCATCACCCACATGTAGGGTCAGCTTCGAGCTAGAATAGCCAACAGCCATCCCTGGCAGGAACTTCTTGGAGACTTGGATGACATCCTCGTCGATCTCACACTGAGTCCACGGAGGGGTACTTCACCACCTCGCGCATGACACCTCCGTCTCCGCTCGCGATGAACAGCACCTTTCGCGGGTTGGGGTGGCTGCAGAGAGGCAGGTTGGCGATCATCTCCTGGTAGGAGAACTCATCCCTCTCTGTGCATTGGATGACGCCGTCCAACACCAGCACGTTGCCATAGGTCTTACTGCGGAAGACGAGGATGTCCTGGTAGCGCGAGCGCAGGTGGTGGAGCAGCTGTTCCACCTGCAGCGACAGGGCCTGGCCGGTCCACAGGCTGCAGGTCTCGCGGAACCAGCCCTCTTGGATGGCGGCGGGGCCGGGCCATCGGGGCTGGACTCCATGGCTGGCGAG
>NW_016107323.1:7609978-7611908 GCF_001604975.1 Cebus imitator
CAATTCTCCTGACTCAGCCTCCCAAGTAGCTGGGATTATAAGTGCACACCACCATGCCCAGTTAATTTTTTTTGTATTTTTAGTAGAAATGGGGTTTCACCATGTTGGCCAGGCTGGTTTCAAACTCCTGATCTTAAGTGATCTGCCCATCTTGACCTCCCAAAGTTCTAGGATTACAGGCATAAGCCACCGTGCCCAGCCTAGACCTTATTTTTTATTTTTAAAATTTTTATTTATTTATTTTTTTTGAGACGGAGTCTTGCTGTGTTGCCTAGGCTGGAGTGCAGTGGTGTGATCTCAACTCACTGTAACCTCCACCTCCCAGGTTCAAGCGATTCTCCTGCCTCAGCCTCCAGAGTAGCTGGGATTACAGGAACATGCTGCCACACCTGGCTAATTTTTGTATTTTTAGTAGAGATGAAATTTCACCATGTTGGTCAGGATGGTCTCGAACTCCTGACCTCATGATCTGCCTGCCTCAGCCTCTAAAACTGCTGGGATTAGCCGGGGGTGGTGGCTCACGCCTGTAATCCCAGCACTTTAGGAGGCTGAGGTGGGCGAATCACGAGGTCAAGGGATCGAGACCATCCTGGCCAACATTGAAACTTTTGTATTTTTAGTCTCTACTAAAAATACAAAAATTAGATGGGCGTGGTGGCATGCGCCTGTAGTCCCAGCTACTCGGGAGGCTGAGGCAGGAGAATGCTTGAACCCAGGAGGCGGAGGTTGCAGTGAGCCAAGATCGTGCCACTGCACTCCAGCCTGGCGTCTGGCGACAGAGGGAGACTCTGTCTCAAAACACACACACACACACACACACACAAAAACCAAACTGCTGGGATTACAGGCATGAGTCATCACTCCCGGCCTTATTTTTAAGAGCAGTTTTAGGTTCACAGCAAAATTGAGCAGAAGGCACAGAGATATATCCCCTGCCCCCACACAGGCTTCCCCATTATAGATCTAGACTTCCCCATTATAGATGTGAGCTTCTAATCATTTCACTGTATTACTTCTCCATGACTTATAGGAAAATGTTTACATAAAACAATAGAAATATGGCAGATTGAGCCCATGCAGTTATCCCTGCTGTCTCCTGAAATACTCCTAAAATACTAGTAAAGGAATCAAAGATGTATAAACTCACAAAGAATGTGAGAGAAGACTGCCCATGAGATATCTCAAAGTCTAATTATTTATTTATTTATTGAGATGGAGTCTCGCTCTGTGGCCCAGGCCAGAGTGCAATGACACGATCTCGGCTCACCGCAACCTTCACCTCCTGGGTTCCAGCGATTCTCCTGCCTCAGTCTCCTGGGTAGCTAGGATCACAGGTGCACGCCACCACGCCTGGCTAATATTTGTATTTTTAGTAGGGATGGGGTTTCACCATGTTGGCCAGGCTGGTCTGAAACTTCTGACCTCAGGTGATCAACCTGCCTCAGCCTCCCAAAGTGCTGGGATTACAGGTGTGAGCCACTGCGCCTGGCCTCAAATCCTTTTTAGAAGATAGAATATAGATGGGTGGTTTACCTAGGAGGAGAAACCCTAGTTTTTGCAGGAAATGCTAATGAGTATCAAGGCAGTTAGAGTTGATAAACGCCAGAAAGTCTCAGGAATTGGTCGAAGGCCCCTGTGCTGAGAGGTGGGATCGAAAACCAATTATTTTTATTTTTTTATTTTTTATTTTTTGAGACGGAGTTTCGCTCTTGTTACCCAGGCTGGAGTGCAATGGTGTAATCTTGGCTCACCGCAACCTCCGCCTCCTGGGTTCAGGCAATTCTCCTGCCTCAGCCTCCTGAGTAGCTGGGATTACAGGCACACACCACCATGCCCAGCTAATGTTTTGTATTTTTAGTAGAGACGGGGTTTCACCATGTTGACCAGGATGGCCTCGATCTCTTGACCTCGTGATCCACCCGCCTCGGCC
>NW_016107323.1:7617433-7619049 GCF_001604975.1 Cebus imitator
CGCCTCGGCCTCCCAAAGTGCTGGGATTACAGGCTTGAGCCACCGCGCCCGGCCCGAAAACCAATTATTAATTGAATATAAATACCATCTGGGAAACTATTAGACCCCTGATTCTCCTCCTTGTCATTACCTTACCCCAATTTCTGCAGAAGATGAGATGTTTATTCCCTGGAGAATTTGAACCGAGAAGTTCTGGGTTCGGGGATAGCAGTCAGATAAAAACATGGAGGCGAGGAGATATCCTAAAAACAGAGGGATTAAATGAAAGTGTGCAGGCTGGGCACGGTGGCTCACACCTGTAATCCCAGCACCTTGGGAGGCTGAGGTGGGTGGATCATCTGAGGTCAGGAGTTTGAGACAAGCCTGGCTAACATGATGAAACCCCACCTCTAGTAAAAATACAAAATTAACTGGATGTGGTGGCTCACGCCTGTAGTTCCAACACTTTGGATGCTGAGGTGGGTGGATCACAGGGTAAGGAGTTCAAGACCAGCCTCGCCAATATGATGAAACCCCTTCTCTACTACAAATACAAAAATTAGCTCAGGGTGGTGGCAGGTGCCTGTAATCCCAGCTACTCTGGAGGCTGAGGCAGGGGAATCACTTGAACCCAGGAGGTGGAGGTTGCAGGAAGCCAAGATTGTGCCACTGCACTCCAGCCTGGGCAACAGAGTAAAAAAATGGAAGTGTGTAGCTAAAATTACTCTTAACGTATTTCAAATAATCCTGTGGTTGGGTAGTAGTGTTAGTATCATTATTCTGTATTATTAGTATTGTTGTTGGTATTGTTATTCTCTCTCGTTTTTTTTTTTTTTTTTTTTTTGAGACGGAGTCTTGCTCTGTCACCTAGGCTGGAGTGCACTGGTGTGATCTCAGCTTGCTGCAACCTCTGCCTCCCGGGTTCATGTGATTCTCCTGCCTTAGCCATCTGAGTAGCTAGGATTACAGGCACACACTACCACACCCAGCTAATTTTGGTATTTTTAGTAGAGATGGGGTTTTGCCATGTTGGCCAGGCTGGTCTTGAACTCCTGACCTCAAGTGATCTACCCACCTCAGCCTCTCAAAGTGTTGGGATTACAGGCGTGAGCCACCGTGCCTGGGCAGGTATTGTTATTCTTTCATTGGTATTGTTATTTAGGACCATGCTAAATGTGTATTTTAGGATAAAGCAAATAATAAATTATGTTGGGGTTGTTGAGAACCAAGCTTTATGGTGTGACAAGAGATACATACATAAGATGAATATGGTTAAGTGAAACCTCCATAGTATTAATTTTTAATTGGAAACATCAGTATGATGGATTTTATCTTGAAAGAATACATATTTCTGACCCGGCACAGTGGCTCATGCCTGTAATCCCAGCACTTTGGGAAGCTGAGGTGGGTGGATCACTTGAGGTTAGGAGTTCGAGACCAGCCTGGCCAACATTGTGAAAACCCGTCTCTACTAAAAATGCAGAAATTAGCTGGGTGCTGTGGCATGTGCCTGTAGTCCCAGCTAGTTAGGAGGCTGAGGCAGGTGAATCGCTTGAACCTGGGAGGTGGAAGTTGCAGTCAGCTGAGATGATGCCACTACACTCCAGCCTGGGCAACAGAGCAAGACTGCATCTCAA
>NW_016107323.1:7619123-7621392 GCF_001604975.1 Cebus imitator
GCCACTGCACTCCAGCCTCCTGGGTGACAGAAGGAGACTCTGTCTCAAAAAAAAAAAAAAAAAAAAAAAAAAAAAAAAAAAAAAAAAAAAAAAAAAAAAAAAAAAAAAAAAAAAAAAGAAGAAGGAGAAGAAGAAGAATTTACTAATAGGCTGTAGCCGGTAAAAGGTTAAGTGAAAGAGGAACTATCTGGAAAGAATGAACACATATTTACAACACAGAAACAGGAACAGTAGTGGGGGAGGGGAGAGCAGGTCCTCAGTGGGACCAGGAAGCCAGCTCACTTTCATTTTTTGAAGCTCCTTATACACAGAAGAATAAACTATTTGTTCATTTCACATTTGACAAATACTTACAGCACCCCAAGATTAAAATGCAATGTAGATACGTGTTACCAGGTGATTGGATTTCTTAAAAGCCAGTTAATGAAACTGCAAGTGGAAACCACCATACACACCTATCAGAATCACTAAAAACAAAAACGAAACATAGCTGACCATTCCAAGTGCCTGTGAACATGGGAAACTGGGACTGTCATACATTTTTAGTGGGAATGAAAATAGGCAGTCACTTTGGAAAAAGTTGGGCAGTATCTTATACATTTAAACATGTATTGACCATACAACCCAGAAATCTCACTCCTAGGTATGTATATAAGAGAAATGAATTATTTTTAATCACCAAAAACCTAGAAAAATCCAAATTCCTTCAACGGATGAATGGATGGATTAATTGCCGAAGAGCCATTTTTGGAAAACTTGTCACCAATAAAAAGACTGGGCCAGGCACGGTGGCTCATGCCTGTAATTCCAGCACTTTGGGAGGCTGAGGCAGGAGGATCATTTGAGGCAGGAGTTTGAGACCAGCCTGGGCAACATAGTGAAACCCTATCTCTACAAAAAATAAAAATGAACTGAAAGAAATCTTTGCATATATGGCTAAAGGAGTTTCAACAAGATGCCAAGACTACGCAATGGAGAAAGAAGAGTCCATTCAACAAATGGTGCTGGGAAAACTGGAAATCCACATGCAGAAAAATGAAGCTGGTTCCTTACTTTATACCAGATACAGAAATGAATCCAAAATGGATTACAGACCTAAATGTAAGACCTCAGACTATTAAACTCCTAGAAGAAAACATAAGTGAAAAGCTTCAGGACATTAGATTTGGCAATGATTTCTTGGCTAAGAAACCAAAAGCACAGATGACAAAAGAAAAAATAGACAAATGGAACCATATCAGAGTAAAAACTTGTACACATCGAAGGAAAATATCAACAGAGTGAAAGGCAACCCAATGGAATAGGAGAAAATATCTGTAAATCATATATCTGATAAAAGGATAATTTCCAGAATACATAAGGAACTCCTACAACTGAGCAATCAATGACAATAAACAACCCAATTTAAAAATGGGCAACTGGGCTGGGCACAGTGGCTCACAACTGTAATCCCAGGACTTTGGGAGGCCGAGGTGGGCTGATCACTTGAGGTCAGGAGTTTGAGACCAGCCTGACCAACATGGAGAAATCCTGTCTTTACTAAAAATACAAAATTAGCTGAGCGTGGTTATGCATGCTTGTAATCCCAGCTACTTGGGAGGCTGAGGCAGAATAATTGCTTGAATCCAGGAACTGGAGGTTGTAGTGAGTCAAGATCACGCCATTGCACTCCAGCCTGAGCAACAAGAGTGAAACCATCTAAAAAAGAAAAAACAGGCAACTGACTTGATAGACATTTCTACAAAGAAGATATACCAATGGCCAACAATCACACAAAGAGATTCACAACATCACTAAGCATTAGGGAAACGGAAACCATGAGATATCAACTTATACCCATTAGGATGATAACTATGAAAAGAACAGAAATTAAGTGTTGACAAGGATTCGGAGAAGTTGGGACACTTATGCACTGTTGTTGGGAGAGTAAAATGATACATTCATTACGGAAAACAACCAATTTTTTTACTTTCATAGAGATGGGGTCTTGCCAGTGGCCTAAGCCGGCTTATGAACTCTTGGCCTCAAGTGAATTTCCCACCTCTGTGTCTAAAAGTGCTGGGATTACAAGCGTGACCCTCACCTACATGTTCTACATCTTGATTGTGGTTGTGGTTAACATGACTGTATGTGTTTGTTAAAACTCGTAAAATTAGGCTGGGCACAGTGGCTCATGCCTGTAATCCCAGCACTTTGGGAGGCCTAGGCAGGTGGATCACTTGAGGTCAGGAGTTCAAGACTAACCTGACCAACATGGTGAAACCCCGTC
>NW_016107323.1:7623425-7625200 GCF_001604975.1 Cebus imitator
CATGAATAATGGAAGCACTGTGGGTTGTACCAACTAATGCCTTCTTAACAGATCCAGAGAGAAAACTCTGTTCAAACTTCTCCAGATAGTGGTGACATTTTTCAGCTTGATTTGGTAACGTGATTGTGACCTTCAGACAGCAAAAATATGTGTGCCATCTCACATGTAATTTCTTATAGACCCAGCTTGGGTCTTCTCCAATGTCTCCTGTTGGAGTTGTACCTGATTTTATTACTAGCTTTCATCTGAATCCACTGGGGAATGGGATGATTTTGCTTTTGTTTCTTGGACAGGAATCACTTAATCCTGAAAGTCTTGTGAGAAGCCGTGGCAAGAAACGGAGTAAAGCACACACCAGGATGGCGGAGAAAGGAAGAGAGAGCTTGTATTTGTATTTATTTATTTTTTTGAGATGAAGCCTCACTCTTGTTGCCCAGGTGGGAGTGCAATGGCACGATCTGGGCTCACAGCAACCTCCGCCTCCTGGGTTCAAGTGATTCTCCTGCCTCAGCCTCCTGAGTAGTTGGGATTACAGGCATGCACCACCATGCCCGGCTAATTTTGTATTTTTAGTAGAGATGTGGTTTCTCCATGTTGGTCAGGCTGGTCTCAAACTCCTGACCTCAGGTGATCCACCTGCCTCGACTTCTCAAAGTGCTGGGATTACAGGCATGAGCCACTGCACCGGGCCTTATCATTTATTTTTTCTAGAAATGAGGTCTCAGTATGTTCCCATGCTGGTCTCCAACTCCTGACCTCAAGCCATCCTCCCACCTCAACCTCCCAAAGTGCTTGGATTACAGGCGTGAGTCATCACACCTGTCCAGATACTGAATTTTAAACAGGCTAGAAGCCATGACTTCAGCATAACAACAACAAGAATAGTAACCAAGTCACCTCAAACCACACCAAAGAGCAAGACAGAGTGGTTGACACTACCTTGTGAAGTCAGCCTTAGTTTTCTTCCCTACCTACATCCTCCTCCTATCTTTTAATTTTTTTTTCAGGCTCCTAATATGTGGCAGCTTCTTGGCACAGAATTCTAAAAGGCTGAATTGTCTTGATCTTCCCAACGTCAGCACACCCTATAAGGAACTGTGAATGCCAATAATCCTGGAGAAACAGATGGATATTTAAAATCACACACATTTATGCACAAACCAAATGTTGAGGTTTTGGGCACAATATGGAACTTGATCTTAGCCACTTTTGTGTCCTTCCATCCTAATGAGGGAACCTGCTAAGGCCAGGGGCAAACAGAAGGGAGAAACGGTGCTCTGGGTTGAAAGATGAAAACAGGCTAGCAGAAATTAGTTACCTGTGAAATGAAAAGTTCTAATGTTCCTAAGGTTTGCAAAATGTATCTGGGTAGGTGCAATCCTCATTCAGAGTCAAATGTCTTAAAATTACTTTGGAGTCATCTACCAAGTGTTTGTTTGAGATTGGACAAAAGAGGTAATCCATATCATAGCAGGTCTTGTTTGGAATAATGGGATATTAGACTTGAAGAGGACCTCAGAGGGCCCATAACCATAAAGACAAGAATTATAAAACTGGACAGGAGTGGTGGTTCATCTGTAATCCCAGCACTTTGGGAGGCCGAAGTGGGTGGATCACTTGAGGTCAGGAGTTCAAGAACAGCCTGGCCAAATATGATGAAACCCCATCTCTACTAAAAATACAAAAGTTAGCCAGGCCTGGTGGTGCACATCTGTAATCCCAGCTACTTGGGAGGCTGAGGTAGAAGACTTGCTTGAACCAGGAAGGCGGAGGTT
>NW_016107323.1:7625840-7634234 GCF_001604975.1 Cebus imitator
AGAGTCTTGTTCTGTTGCCAGGCTGGAGTGCAGTGGTGAGATCTTGGCTCACTGCAACCTCCTCTTCCAGGGTTCAAGTGATTCTCCTGCCTCAGCCTCCCAAGTAGCTGGGACTACGGGTGTGGAACACCAGGCCCGCCTAATTTTTGTATTTTTAGTAGAGATGGGGTTTTACCATGTTGGCCAGGATGGTCTTGATCTCTTGACTTCGTGATCTGCCCGACTCGGCCTCCCAAAGAGCTGGGATTGCAGGTGTGAGCTACTGCGCCCAGCCTATTTTTGGTTGTTTTTTTTTTTTTTTTTTAAAAAAGGGGAAGCATTTCATCAGATATTAAAAGCAGTCCAGAGTTTCAGTCAGATGCTAAAGCAATCCTTTGCAGAGAAAAGGGAAATATCTGTCTTACACATTTGAGTGATTCAATTATATTTTTATACACTGTCTCTGGAATGCCACAGGAAGGTGCTAAAGATATCACTCTGATCATTCAGTTTTGCTAAATACATTTAATAAACTAGATATATACTATTTGGCATTCTATATATATATATAGATATATACTGTTTGTCATTCTTCTGAATTGATAAATACATTTCCTGAATAAATACTGTTTAAGGTATGAATAAATACCTAGTATTTGAATAAAAACATAGTATTTGAATAAATACTATGTTTAAGGTTTTTTTGTTTTGGAGTGCAGTGGCACGATCATGGCTTAGTGCAGCCTCAACTGCTCCGGGCTCAGGTGATCCTTCCACCTCAGCCTCCTGTGTAGCTGGGACTACAGGCACCTGGCTAATTTTTGTATTTTTTGTAGAGATGTGGTTTCACCATGTTGCTCAGGCTGGTTTCAACTCCTGGACTCAAGCGATCCTCCCAAAGCACTAGGAGTACAAGTGTGAGTGCACCTGGACAAGTTTAAGTATTTTGGCATCTACTTCTGAATTGTAAGAAGATTAAGTATCAAAGGTGCAGCCAACATCTCTGGGCTTGGGTACCTCCTAAATAAGCCCATTCAGAATGGAGAGGCTTTCCTAAATCTTAGAGTCTCCAGGTCATTTTGCAGTGTTACAGTGGATTTGCTTTGTTTTCTTCTTTAAGACATCTAAATTATTTTACTTAATTTTTGTAAAATACTTTTGTCTTTAAAAAAGTTCTTGGCTGGGTGTGGTGGCTCATGCCTGCAATCCCAGCTCTTTGGGAGGCCATGGCAGGAGGGTCACTTGAGGCCAGGAGTTTCTGACTAGCCTGATCAAAACAGTGAGACCCCCATCTCTGCAAAAATAGAAAAATACAGTGTTCATTTGTCCGCTTTATCACAATACAGCAAACAGAAGTTATCTAATGACCTCGTGAGATGCAGCTAACACAAAAATGGTGAAGCCAGTGTTGACAGAGTCAGGGATAAAAAGAATTCAGGGACAGTGATCTGACAGATTCTTATGCTCCTTCAAAACACCCACATTAGTGGTGGGACAGCGCTTCTCAAATTTCCGTCCAGCTCATCTACTTGTGTTGGGACGTTTGTTAAAAATATTTATTCCTCAGCTGGGCACCGTGGCTCACGCCTGTAATCCCAGCGCTTTGGGAGGCTGAGGCAGGCAGATCACCTGAGGTTGGGAATTTGAGACCAGCCTGACCAACATGGAGAAAACCCTGTCTCTACTAAAAATACAAAATTAGCTGGGCATGGGGGCACATGCCTGCAATCTCAGCTACTTAGCAGGCTGAGGCAGGAGAATCGCTTGAACCCGGGAGGCAGAAGTTGTGGTGAGCTGAGATTGCGCCATTGCACTCCAGCCTGGGCAACAAGGGTGAAAAAATATACATACATTTATTCCTGGTTGAAAGTGGTGGCTCATGCCTATAATCCCAGCTACTCAGGACTCAGGAGGCCGAAGCAGGCGGATCACTTGAGCGCAGGAGTTTGAAACCAGCCCCGGGCGATGGAGGGAGACCTCATCGCTATAAAAAAATAGAAAAATTAGCTGGGTGTGGTGGCACGTGCTACTCAGGAGGCTGAGGTGGAAGGATTATTTGAGCCCCAGAGGTCCAGGCTGGAGTGAGCCAAGACTGCACCACTGCACTCCAGCCTGGGCGGCAGAGAGAGTCTCAGTCTGTTGCCCAGGCTAGAGTGCAGTGGCACCCTCTTGGCTCACTGCAGCCTCCACATCCCGGGTTCAAGTAATTCTCCTGCCTCAGTCTACCCAGTAGCTGGGACTACAGAAAATCCGTATTTTTTTTTTTGAGACGGAGTCTCGCTCTGTATTTTTGTATTTTTAGTAGAGCCGGGTTTCTCTATATTGGTCAGGCTGGTCTGGAACTCTCGAGTGCAGGAGTGCTCAGGAGCACTGGAGTGCAGTGGTATGATCTCGGCACACTGCAACCTCCGTCTCCCGGGTTCAAGTGATTCTCCTGTTTCGGCCTCCTGTGTAGCTGAGATTACAGACATGCACCACCATGCCCAGCTAATTTTTTTGTATTTTTAGTAGAGGCCGTGTTTCACCATGTTGGCCAGGATGATCTCAATCTCTTGACCTCGTGATCTGCACGCCTTAGCCTCCCAAAGTGCTGGGATTACGGGCGTGAGCCATCGCGCCCGGCCAAACTCCGCATTTTTTAAGCAAGCGCCGTAGACCCATTGGAAATTACACATGGGATTTACACGCCCCTCGTTTCCGCCAGCCTGGCACCCGCCAGACTCACGCTCGCCCCCTGTGCCTGCCTAGGCTGCCTCACCCAGGCTCCGCCCTCCTGCCTCATCCGGGTTCCGCCCCTGGGCTCCGCCCCCTGCATCGCCCAGGCTCCTCCCCCGCTCGTCTCCGGCTGCTTCTCGCGGCTTTGCGAGCTTCTTCCCATGATGCCCCGCGCCTGGCTGTCGCGGTTGCCCGGCAACGTGGGGTCCCTGGAGCTGGCCTCGCTGGAACCCGCTGGGCGATGAGGCCGCGAGGTGTTCCGCCGCTTCTGGTGGTGCTCCTGGGCTGCTGGGCTTCTGTGAGCGCCCAGACCGAGGCCACCCCGGCGGTGGCGACAGAGGGCCTCAACTCCACCGAGGCAGCCCTGGCTACTTTCGGACCTTTCCCATCGACCAGGCCCCTGGGGACCCCCAGGGCTCCAGGGCCCACCTCGGGCCCCAGGCCTACCCCGGTCACGGACGGTGGGTACCATGTGCCAGCTCCTGGGGTCCACAGTGATCCAACCTGAAGAGGGGAGCCTGGGTGAGGACGTAATAATAATGATAGCTAACGCTTATTGAGCACTCACTGCGTGCAGACGCTGCTGAGAGTTCCATAAACGTCAGTTCTCTAAACAATAACCCTGAGAGGTAGAGGTTACCATCACTGTCATGTAAATGAGAAAACCGGGTCTCAGAGAGTGTAAGTGGGACGGTATCAAATCTTTGAAAATGCTTGAAGTGGTCCCAGACAAGAGTAATGCAAAGAGTAATAATGAATGAATCCTTGCAGCCCAAGACGAAATTAAATCGTTTCTAGACAACGGTGGAAATTAATGCCTCCGCTGCAGTGAATTTTCATTTATTTAAAGAGATGTCAAAGGTCTAGCATACTAAATGTGACTAAGTTAAGACTCTTGTCTGTTGACCTGAATTCTAAAAACCCAGGATTCCTCTTGGGTTGAATTGGAGGTGGGAAGGTATGGAGGGAGGGGTTGTGCTCACCTCTTAGGATTCTTATTTAGGAATAATTAACATTTTTTTCAGAAAATGATTGTCTAATCCTGGAATTACACGTTTAGTGAAAATATTTTATAATCTAATTTGACATTTGGCTGGAACGGTTGCTCACACCTGTAATCACAGCACTTTGGGAGGCCAAGGCAGGTGGATTGCTTGAGGTCAGGAGTTTAAGATCAGTCTGGTCACCATGGCAAAACCCTGTCTCTACTAAAAATGGAAAAATTAACCGGGCATGGTGGTGCATGCCTGTAATTCCAGCTACTCAGGAGGCGGAGGCCGGATAATCGTTTGAACCCAGGAGGTGGTGGTTGCAGTCACTACCACTGCACTCCGGACGGGGTGACAGAACAAGACTGTCCAAAAAAAAAAAAAAAAAAAAAAAAAAAAAAAGAAAAAGACATGGATAACTTCGGAGAATGTGACCCCCTAAGATTGAGCACAAAACTTTGTGAATATGCCTTTTCCTGAGATGAGAGTTCATAGCCGATTCTCCAAGTGGTTCATGATCTCAAAAAAATTTTTAAAGTTTTCTCTTAGTGTAAATTGAGAGTAACCCCAGCAGATATACAATACTTTTAATCTTTTTTAAACTCCTTTTTTTTTCTTTTTTTTTTTGAGACAAGGTCTCGCTTTGTTACCTAGGCTGGAGTGCAGTGGCACGATCATGTTTCTTTAGCCTCAATCTACTGGGCTCAAGGGATCCTTCTGCCTCACCCACCAGAGTAGCTGGAACCACAGGTGAACACCCTCAGCTTGCTAATTTTTTAAATTTTAGTAGAGATGAGAGCTCGCTATGTTGTTCAGGCTGATTTCAGACTCCTGGGCTTAACTGATCCTCCCACCTTGGCTTTTCTAAGTGCCGGGATTGCAGGTGTGAGCCCCTGTGCCTGGCCTATCCCTTAAGATCTTTTCCACCGGTCACGGTGGCTCACATTTGTAATCCCAACACTTTGGGAGGTCGAGGCGGGCAATCACGAGGTTGATCGTGACCATCCTGGCCATAGAAAAATTAGCTGGGCGTGGTGGCGTGCACTTGTAGTCCCAGCTACTCAGGAGGATGAGGCAGGAGAATCTCTTGAACCTGTGAGGTGGAGTTTGTAGGGAGCTGAGATCACGCCACTGCACTCCAGCCTGGCGACAGAGCAAGACTTTGTCTCAAAAAAAATCTTTTCTCAAATTGATTTATACTCAGTATTAGTTAAAAAGTCATCCTTGGCTGACATCCTGAACTCTAGGACTTACCTTCAGCTACTGAACCTTTATTTCTCCAAAAGTATTCTCCTCTCTTTTTTTTTTTCGAGGCGGAGTCTCGTTCTGTCACCCAGGCCGGAGTACAGTGGCTTAATCTTGGCTCACCGCAACCTCTACCTCCCTGGTTCGGGCAATTCCCCTGCCTCAGCCCCCCGAGTAGCTGGGATTACAGGTGCATGCCACCATGCCTGGCTAATTGTTTTTGTATTTTAATAGAGACGGGGTTTCACCATGTTGGCCAGACTGGTCTCAATCTCCTGACCTCATGATCCACCCGCCTCAGCCTCCCAAAGTGCTGGGATTACAGGCATGAGCCACCTCGTTTAGCTGTGTTTTATATTTAAATTGTTGATTTGATGCATTAGTTGGGAAGTTAAATTAGTGACAAACTGGGACAGAATAAAGCCAAGTATTCAATGCCTGAAATTCTCTAAGGTTTTTGGACTGGATTGTCATTTGTTCATGTAAGTACTCCATCTGTTTATGCATTTTCTCTCCAAAATAAAGCTATGCTTGAAATATTATTTTAGCATGCGTTCAAGGCTGTTTTTCCTGTATAGGGGATGAATTTGTACTTGTCCTTACACTTTTTATTTTTTTGGATACAGGGTCTTTGTTATTCAGGCTGGAGTGTAGTGACATGATTACAGCTCACTGCAGCCTCGACCTCCTAGGCTCAAGTGATCTTCCCACCTCAGACTACCAGGTAGCTGAAACTATAGGTGCACGCCACCATGCCCGGCTAATTTTTTGTAGAGATGGGTTTTGCCTTGTTGCCCAGGCTGGTCTTAAACTCCTGGTCTCAAGTGATTGCCTGCCTCAGCCTCCCAGAGTGCTGGGATTACAGGCATGAGCTACGGCACTCTGCCTGTCTTCACTTTCTAAAAAGACTCCTCTTTAGACTTGTGACAGTAATAATAACTCATTTGTTAACTGTTTACTGTGTGTCAGGCACTGTGCTAAGTATTTCACCTGTGATGTATCTCATTTAATCTTACAACGACCCCATGATGAGGGGACTGTTATCTCCATTTTTCAGGTGGGTAAATTATTTGCCTAATTTTAGGACACAACTTGTAGATATTGGAGCAGGAGGCTGACTGAGTGGAGAGCTGGATGGAAAATTGCAGATGGCTTGAAGGCAGTGTTGATGGAGAAGAGTGATAATCCTTCATCTTGAATCCGGGCACTTTCATTAGTACCTTGCTCTACAAGGCACCTGTGCAGACGCAGACACACTAGGAGGCAAGAGCAGCTGAGTGCTGCTTAGACCTGACAAGGGCTCAACAGCTACTTGTTGGATGATTAAGTGCACTCACATCCTGGGTAGAGACTTTTTTCCCAAGTGGAGTTATTAAACACTATTGCTTTGTCCTTCGTCATCTTACAGCTACCTACAAGGGCTTTAAGTTTTGAAAACAAAGCAAGATAGTAATTTTCAACATAGAGGGAACCTAAAGCACATTTTATTATTATTTTTTTGAGACCAAGTCTTGCTCTGTCACCCAGGCTGGAGTGTAGTGGTGAGATCTCAGCTCACTGCAAACAAACTCCACCTCCCTGGTTCAAGCGATTCTCCTGCATCAGCCTCCCAAGTAGCTGGGACTACAGGCATGTGCCACCACACCCAGCCACATTTTTGTATTTTTAGTAGATACGGGTTGCACTGTGTTAGCCAGAATTGTCTCCATCTCCTGACCTCGTGATCTGCCCACCTCGGCCTCCCGAAGTGCTGGAATTACGGGCATGAACCAAGGTGCCTGGCCCCACTTTTTTTTATATTAGCGTGCATAACTTGTATCATTTTACTAAGCACATAGGAGAGTTCTCTACTAGAGAGAAGCACTGTAAACTTTAGGGGGAAAACTTTTGTGTCTTAGAAATCATTGCATATTAACAAAGCCTTCCCCTTTACCTCACACTTTTTTCCAGAGTATATTATACCTTTTATGGGGTAGTTTTTTTTTTTTTTTAGAGGGAGGCAGAGTCTCACTCTGTTGCCCAGGCTGGAGTGCAGTGGCGGAATCTCAGCTCTTGGAGATTGAGATTCCACCAAGAGAATCTGGCAACCCTGCACCTCCTGGGTTCAATCAATTCTCCTTCCTCAGCTAGGTTTTTTTTTTTTTGTATTTTTAGTAGAGATGGGGTTTCACCATGTTGGCCAGGCTGGTCTTGAACTCCTGACCTCAGGTGATCCACACTTCTCAGGCTTCCAAAGTGCTAGGATTACAGGCGTGAGCTATAGGGTACATTTTTCTAAAGCTCCTTTTTATTGTGAAATAATTCATATGTACAAATAAGAATGTTGGGTGGACACTAGCAACATTTGCTTCAGATTCCTTTTTCATTATTGTTTTTTGGCTTGAGAGTTTTTTTTTTTTTTTTTTGGTATTATGGCGTCTTGCTCTGTCTTCCAGGCTGGAGTGCAGTAGTGGGATCTTGGTTTACTGCAACTTCTGCCTTCTGGGTTCAAGCAATTTCTCCTGCCTCAGCCTCCCTGAGTAGCTTGGATTACAGGCACCCACCACCATGCCTAGCTAATTTTTGTATTTTTAATAGAGACAGGGTTTCACCATGTTGACCAGGGTGGTCTTGAACTCCTGACCTCAAGTGATCACCTGCCTCCCAAAGTGCTGGGATTACAGGCGTTAATCACAGTGCCTGGTCTTGAAATCTTCTTTTGAAAAAGAAAACATTACAGGTAAAATTGAAGGTTGATGTTATTTCTTCCCTTTCAGCAATAATCAAACCATAAATTTATTATCTGCTATTTCTTTAAAGGGGTTTTCCTTATTTGACAGAATAAAATAATTAAAAATCCATATAATCATCTTTGTTAGAAGGCAGCAAAGAAAAATCATCCTTATTAATAATTAAAAGTTGGCCAAGATCGGCTGTTCATGCCTGTAATCCTAGCACTTTGGGAGGATAAGACTGGCAGATCACTTGAGGTCAGGAGTTCAAGACCAGCCTGGCCAACATGGTGAACCCTGTCTCTACTAAAAATACAAAAAACATTAGCTGGGTGTGGTGGTGCATGCCTGTAATCCCAGCTACTCAGGAGGCTGAGGTAGGAGAATCACTTGAATCCAGGAGGCGGAGGTTGCAGTGAGCCAAGATCAGGCCATTACACTCCAGCCTGGGCGACAAGAGCTGAAACTCTGTCTCAAAAAGGCCGGGTACGGTGGCTCATGCCTGTAATCCCAGCACTTTGGGAAGGTGGACGAATCTTGAGGTCAGGAGATTGAGACCATCCTGGCTAACACGGTGAAACCTTGTCTCTACTAAAATACAAAAAATTAGCTGGGCATGGTGGCACACACCTGTAATCCCAGCTACCTGGGAGGCTGAGGCAGGAAAATCGCTTGAACCTGGGAGGCGGAGGTTGCAGTGAGCTGAGATTGCACCACTGCACTCTAGCCTGGGTGACAGAGCGAGGCTCCGTCTA
>NW_016107323.1:7634439-7636066 GCF_001604975.1 Cebus imitator
TATATATATATGACACTTAAAAGTTGCGATGTGGGGAGATTCCTACCCTGCCTTTATTGTCTAAATCACCAAAGACATTCTAAGCACCTGAGCCAGTTTGATTCTTGGCCAAGGGTCTGTGAATATCAGTTCAGCTTCAAAGCAGCAGGTTATAGATGAAGAGAGGGTCAAGGTTGAAAAACCTCTTTCCAGAAGGTTTAAGTGGGCTCTTCCTCTGAATTGTAATCTCCAGAGGAGGGGTTTAAGGACTTTGCAGTTTTAAACGGGTGGTTCTTCTGGTCAGGCAAATGGTTTAGGCATGCTGGTTCTTAAACTTGTCTAATTATCAGCATCACTTGGAAAGTTTCTGAAAATTGCAGATGCCTGGGTTTCATATTTAGCTTACGAAATCAGCATCTCTGTAGGTAAAACACTAACAGAACTTTCCAAGCGAGTAGATCATTAGCCACTTTGGGGAAGATTCTGATTGTGGGGTGCTCAAACTGACTCATTTCTGCTTCACAAATTTCCCCCAAAGTGCAACAGGAAAAATGACCTTTTGTATGAAATTGACTTATGGTACACTGTGGTGGCAGGGGGCAGTCACTGCCTGCTGATACTCTGGATCCTACCCCTCTTTTTTCTGCAGTTGCTGCTCTGTGTGTCTGTGACTTGTCCCCAGCACAGTGTGATGTCAACTGCTGCTGTGATCCCGATTGCAGCTCTGTGGATTTCAGTGTGTTTTCTGCTTGTTCAGTTCCAGTTGTTATGTAAGTTTACGTATAACACATACAATTTTGATGAAATTTGACCAGGATAATACAATTTGGGGAAAGGGAAGACTTTCCCAGGCTGAAAAACTGAAACCTGATTTCCTATATTTTGCATCATTCCAAAGCCATGCTGTCTAAACAAATATGTAAAAAAAAGTAGCTGTCCCTTAGCTGCATTCAGCCAGGTGACTGTGCAGGCAAAAGAGAAGAGAGAATGTATATTAAAAAATGTAATGAAGCCCAGGTATGGTGGCTCACGCCTGTAATCCCAGCACTTTGGGAGGCCAAGGTGGGCGGATCACGAGGTCAGGAGTTTGAGGCCAGCCTGACCAACATGGTGAAACCCTGTCTCTACTAAAAATACAAAAATTAGTTGGGCGTGGTGATGTGCACCTGTAATCCCAGTTATTCAGGAGGCTGAGGCAAGGGAATCGCTTAAACCCAGGAGGTGGAAGTTGCAGAGAGCCAAGATCGCACCACTGCATTCCAGCCATTCCAGCCTGGGTGACAGAGTGAAGAAAAAAAGTAAGGAAACCTCTGTGTTTGGAGATTGAATTACATTTCAGTTTGAATTGTAAACAGACAGTGGTCACATTTTTTGTATCAATGAATTAGTATAGCCTAGGGTGAAAAGTGCAATTTAATTTTACAGCTTTTATTGTGGACATAGTATTTGTAACAAAAAATTAGATAGAAAGCTTTGTTTTTACTTTTCTGATATGTAAATCTACCAGGAATTCTCACAGTTTGCCTTGTATAGAACAATGGAAAATGACATTCCCAGCTGATTATAAGGTAAAGAAATAATCTGTTTTGAATGATCTCTTCTCATGATTGAGATTTCAAGGCTTGTTTTTTCCTTTTTTTTTTTTTTT
>NW_016107323.1:7636644-7654473 GCF_001604975.1 Cebus imitator
TTTCCCCCTGAGACAGAGTCTTTCTGTGTCCCCAGGCTGGAATGCAGTGGGGCGATTGTGGATCACTGCAGCCTCTGCCTCCCAGGTTCAAGCAATTCTGTCTCAGCCTCCTGAGTAGCTAGGACTACAGGTACATACCACCATGCCTGGCTAATTTTCATATTTTTAGTAGGGTCGGGTTTTACCATATTGGTCAGGCTGGTCTCAAACTCCTGACCTTAGGTGATCTGTCTGCCTCAGCCTCCCAAAGTGCTGGGATTAT
Organism: Cebus imitator; assembly: GCF_001604975.1. Classification (NCBI taxonomy): domain Eukaryota; kingdom Metazoa; phylum Chordata; class Mammalia; order Primates; family Cebidae; genus Cebus; species Cebus imitator. The sequence continues at coordinate 7,636,907 of NW_016107323.1, forward strand.
AGGCATGAGCCAATGCTCCTTGCTTCAAGGCTTTTTGAAAAACTAGCAGAGCTTAGAAGAGGCTCACTAATTCAGGGTGGGACCAACTTAGTATTCAGCGATAGCTAATTTAGCCTTACAGCAAATTTTAGCAATTGATACTTCATAGGTGAACCGTTTTTAGAAGTACAATGGATTTTTCCTGTGAGAAACTATTTTATTGACCAACGGGAAACTGAGTCTATTTCTAGTATTGTAAAAATGCTCAGGGAACAGGGCATTGTAGTCAGATTAATTTTCTGGCTACCTGGCCTGTAGCATGTTTCAGTATTTGTTGAAAATCATTCTGTTTTCCTCCTTTAGTAAATACAGGAGCCTGAAAGTGAGATTTCTGCTCCAACTTGGGGCCATTTTTTAAGAATGTCCTTTTTTTTTTTTTTTTTTTTTTTTTTTTTTTTTTTTATTTTTTTTTTTTTTTTTTTTTTTTTTTTTTTTTTTTTTAGAGACAGGGTCTCGTGCTGGCCTACTGCTGGAGCTCAGTGGAGTGATCATAGCTCAGGGCAGCCTCAAACTCCTGGGCTCAAGTGCTGCTCCTGCCTTAGACTTCCAACCCATTATGCCTGGCTAATTTTTCTTTTTCTTTTCTCTTTTTTGTGGTGTAGGTATGGTCTTGCTATGTTGCTCAGGCTGGTTGTCTTGAACTCTTGACCTCAAGCAACCCTTCTTTGGCCTCCCAAAGCACTGGGATTACAGACAGGCATGAGCCACCATGCCTGGCCACATTTTTTTTTTTTTTTTTTTAATTTTGCTTGTGACTTTCTGCTAAATATGGAAATAACCATACCAAGAGTCATAATCCCAATTAACTGGGTATTCTTGTTATGTAAGTTCCAATTCGTAAAATGTTTATATTTATTAAACCAACAATTCTGTCATCTAATAATTTGTAAATTTATTGGTAAATTTATTGGATTAGTGCCTGTTTTCCCCATTAGATGGAAGCCTCATGAATGTCAGAAGAACTGTTTTCTTTACTTCTTTACCACTAGTCCCTAGTAGAGCTCCTGCTACATAGTGGGACCTCATTAAGAATATGTGGAGGCTGGGTGCTGTGGCCTGAGCCTGTAATCCCAGCACTTTGAGAGGCCAAGGCAGGCGGATCTTCTGAGGTTGGGAGTTTGAGACCAGCCTGACCAACATAGAAAAATCCCTTCTCTACTAAAAATACAAAATTAGCCAGGTGTTGTGGCACATGCCTGTAATCCCAGCTATTTGGGAGGCTGAGGTGGGAGAATTGCTTGAACCTGGGAGGTGGAAGTTACAGTGAGCTGAGATTGAGCCATTGCACACTTCAGCCTGAGTGACAAGAGTGAAACACTGTCAAAAAGAATAAATAAAAAGGCCAGGCACAATGGCTCATGCCTGTAATCCCAGCACCTTGGGAGGCTGAGGTGGGTGGATCACAAGGTCAGGAGTTCAAGACCAGCCTGGCCAAGATGGTGAAACCCCATCTCTACTAAAAATACAAAAATTAGCTGTATTTGGGAGGCTGAGGCAGGAGAATCACTTCAACCCAGGAGGTGGAAGTTGCAGTAAGCTGAGGTGATGCCATTGCACTCCAGCATGGGCAACAGAGCAAGACTCTGTCTCAAAAAAAAAAAAAAAGAGAGAAAAAGAATGAGTTGAGTGGATGAATGAATTTCTCCCCTCCGCCTCTGATTTTCTAGTGTCCCTTTTTGACTTCCTCTAGCATTAGTCTTTTAGACAGATAGCAGGCCAAAAACCTGGAGGCTCCCCTGACCCCTACCTCTTCTTTCCTTTTCCTGTCTCAGCAGTCTTTCCCTTCTCCCCAACCTTTCTTGAGCACCTCCTGAATGCTAGCACCAGGGACATAAAGATGAGTTAGGTATTCTCCTGCCTTCAAAGGGCTTACCATCAAGTAAGGGAGACAGAGGAGTGGAGTTTCTGCATCAAGCACGGTGAGAAGGCAAAGGAATGGTGTCTAACTCAGCCTCACTAAGGAATACTCCTCAGAAAATGGGAGCTGAGCTGAGTCCTGAAGGACACATGGAAGATGGTTAGCATGGACTGAGGGGAAGGGTATTCTAGGCCAAGGGAGCTACATGGGCAGAGATGGGGGGATGTGGGATGGCTTGCTTACTTAACTACAGGTAACTCAGTGTGGCCAGAGAGGGGTGGAGTGAGAGGAGTGTAGTGAAGAGATCAGGGATCAGGTCCCCAGGGGCCTTGTGTGTATGCTGAGGGGTTTGGACTCTTCCCTAAAGTCCCCAGGGGCTGGGTTGTAAGAGGATCAGATTCCCATCTTACATAATTCTGCAGCAGCATGTTTGGTGGATCACAAAGGCAAGCCTGGTGGCAAAGAACCAAGTAAAAAGCTATTGGAGACAAGGATTAATGGTTACCTTCTCCGCCCCTCCCCAAAAGCTGTGACAGTGGAGCTAGGGAGAAGTATCTAGATCAGGTGATGATACTGAAGTACTGCACAGGACTGGGGAGCTGGCTGACTAGAGGGGAGTTAAGGAGTCCCATTCTCTGGAGCCTTCCGTCACTGTAGCCCTCATGGTTGTCCATCCCTACCCCAGCTATATGAACTCATCATATCTCATCCTATCAGGCACTCACTGAAAGACCTTCAGAAGTTGTCATTACCTGTAGACTCCCTAGCCTGGATTCAGATTCATTCCCACCTTCTTTCAGAACGTATCGCCTGCTATTGTCTGTCTTGAATCCACTCCAGCCCAACCTTGGTACTCAGAGTTTCCCAAAGACCATGAGTTATTACCCAGCCTCCACCATTGCTGTTCTTGCACTTGGATTTGCTTCCCATTCCTGTCTGATTTCTACTTACCTTTTAAGGCCCAGTAAAAACTGAATGGTAATATCCAGTCTTGGCAAGAGTACAGGGAAATAGGCATTCTTACCACAGTGTTGGTGAGGATGTGTATTTCACCCTTCTAGAGGGCAATCTGGCAGTGTGTCTCAGAAGCCTGAAATAATGTTACCTCCCTTTTGGTTTAGCAGTTTCACTTCAGGGAACATATCCTAAGGAAATAACTGGAGACACTCATAAATATGTATGTAGGCCAGGCACAGTGGCTCACGCCTATAATCCCAGCACTTTGGGAGGCTGAGGTGGGTGAATCATGAGGTCAAGAGATTGAGACCATCCTGGCCAACATGATGAAATCCTGTCTCGACTAAAATACAAAAAATTAGCCAGGCACGTCCCAGCTACTTGGGAGGCTGAGGCAGGGGCATTACTTGAACATCCAGGAGGCAGAGTTGCAGTGAGCCGAGATTGAGCCACTGTACTCCAGCCTGGCAACAGAGCAAGACTCCGTCTCAAAAAAAAAAAAAAAAAAGATGTATGTATAAGGATATCATTACAGCATTACATATAATTGGGGAAAATTAGAAACCTAAACCAACAGTAGAGAATTGGTCAAACAAATTGGGAGATATTATTAAGCTGGTATACAATGAAGCTACTTAGTATAATACTGCAAGTGCATATTAGGTATTATATATTGAGAAAAGCCTTAAAACAGTATGTAGAATATGGTCCCATTTTTGTTATGACTCTACATACCATTTATCTGTCTGTCTGTCTATTAATCCAATCGATCTATCTGTTTATTTTTTTTATAGAGACAGGGTCTTGCTTTGTTGCTCAGGCTGATCTTGAACTCAAGTGATCCTCCTGCCTTGGCCTCCCAAAGTACTGGCATTGTAGGTGTGAGCCACCGTACCCAGCCTCTATATTTTTTTGAGACAGGGTGTTGGTCTGCCATCCAGGCTGGAGTGCAGTGGCAGGATCATAGCTCACTGTAACCTTACTCCTGGGCTCAAGCAGTCCTCCTACCTTAGCCTCTCGAGTAGCTATAACTATGGGCATCTGCCAGCATGCTGGGCTAATTTTTTCTTTACTTTTTGTAGAGATGGGGGTCTTTCTGTGTTGCCCTGGGTGGTCTTGAACTCCTGGCCTCAAGTGATCCTCCTCAGCCTCCCAAAGTGCCAGGATTACAGGCATGAGCCATGATACTTGGCCTATACCATATCCATATCTATAGCAAATTGATTGGGGTTTGTCAAATCTGGGATTGGTTAAAGACTTAACTTATAACTTTTTTGTTGTTGTTAACTTATAACTTTTTTGTTGTTGTTCAAGATGGAGTCTCACTCCATTGCTCAGACTGGAATGCAGTGGCACAATCTCAGCTCACTGCAACCTCCACCTCCCAGGTTCAACTAATTTTCCTGCTTCAGTCTCCTGAGTAGCTGGACCTGCAGGTGCGCGCCACCATGGCTGGCTGATTTTTGTATTTTTAGTAGAGACAAGGTTTTACTACGTTGGCCAGGCTGATCTTGAATGCCTGACTTCAGGTGATCCACCTGCCTTAGCTTCCCACAGTGCTGGGATTACAGGTATGAATCACTGTGCCTGGCCTTGTACCGTAACTTCTAAGCATTAAACCTTCCAGATGACTCTTACTCTCAAAATCATTTGAAGACAGCTTTATTCTATAGACAAGGAATTTGGATCTATTCTGGGTACTTACAAAGAATCTGAAGGTCCGCAAAATTTTTTCTAATTGATGCTATCAGAGTTTATAAGGTTCATTGATATCAAAATTATATCCTGATCTACATTCTTGACAAGATTTCCTTAAAGTTTATTCTACTTGCTTTAATTTTTTTTTTCCATTAGAAGGAAAAGTTCTAAATACCAAACTTTTTTTCTCTCTTAAAAAGAGATAAGGGTCTCACTGTGTTGCCAGACTGGCCTTGAACTCCTGGCCTCAAGTGATCCTCCCGTCTTAGCCTCCTGAGTAGTTGGTACTACAGGTACATGCTACTTTGCCTGGCCCAAATGCAAAATATTTTAACACAGAATAACTAAATAAAAATGGATCAGCTGGGTGTTGTGGCTTATGCCTCTAATCCCAGCACTTTGGGAGGCTGAGGCGGGTGGCTCACCTGAGATGAGGAGTTTAAGACCAGCCTGGCCAACATGGTGAAATCCTGTCTGTACTGAAAATACAAAAATTAGCTGGGTGTGGCAGTGCACACCTGTAGTCCCAGATATTCAGGAGGCTGAGGCAGGAGAATTAGTTGAGCCTGGGATGCAGAGTTTGTAGTAAGCCAAGATTGTATCACTGTACTCTAGCCTGGGTGACGGAGTGAGACTCCATCTCAAAAAAAAAAAAAAAAATGGATTCAATTCTAATGTAATATCATGCTTTCATAAATATCCTCCACATAACTGTTAACATTATACAGTGCAAGCATCTGACAATTTATTTATTTATTTTTTTTGAGACGGAGTTTCGCTCTTGTTGCCCAGGCTGGAGTGCAATGGCGCGATCTCGGCTCACTGTAACCTCCGCTTTCTGGGTTCAGGCAATTCTCCTGCCTCAGCCTCCTGAGTAGCTGGGATTACAGGCACACGCCACCTTGCCCAGCTGATTTTTTGTATTTTTAGTAGAGATGGGGTTTCACCATGTTGACCAGGATGGTCTCGATCTCTTGACCTCGTGATCCACCTGCCTCGGCCTCCCAAAGTGCTGGGATTACAGGCGTGAGCCACCGCGCCCGGCCCGCATCTGACAATTTTTAAATAATCTTGCTAAGATTGTGTGCTTATGTCTTGTAACTTTGTATTTTTTTTTTAATTTTCAGGGGTGACAACCAGTTTTGTAGTCAAAAAGCAGCCATCTATTCATTGAATTTTACAGCAAACCCACCTCAAAGGGTATTTAAACTTGTTGACCAGATTAATCCATCTATTTTCTGCATTTATACTACAAACTGTAAGTATTTGACATTGACGTGAAACTCTGGACAGTTTTTCTCAAAGTAATGGAAAAATGTCTCAGATTTATTGTATTATTATTATTTTTTGAGATGGAGTCTTGCTCCGTCATCCAGGCTGGAGTGCAGTGGCACAGTCTCGGCTCACTGCAACCTCTACCTCCTGGGTTCAAGCAATTCTCCTGTCTCAGCTGCCTGAGTAGCTGGGATTACAGGTGTGTGCCACCACACCCGGCTTATTTTTGTGTTTAGTAGAGATGGGGTTTCACTGTGCTGGCCAGGCTGGTCTCAAACTCCTGACCTCAGGTGATCCACCCACCTCAGCCTCCCAAAGTGCTGAAAATTACAGGCGTGAACCACCGAGCCAGGCCCTGTTTTATTCTTTTTTCTTTTCTTTTTTTTTTTTTTTGAGACAGAGTCTTGCTCTGTGGCCCAGGCTGGAGTGCAGTGGCATGGATCTTGGCTCACTGCAACCTCTGCTTCCTGGGTTCAAGTGGTTCTCTTGCCTCAGCCTCCCGAGTAGCTGGGATTACAGGCACCCACCAACATACTTAGCTAATTTTTGTATTTTTAGTTGAGATAGGGTTTCACCATGTTGGCCTGGCTGGTCTCAAACTCCTTACCTTAAGTGATCCTCCTGCCTCGGCCTCCCAAAGTGCTGAGGTTATAAAATCTGAGGCCTTGCCCAGCCTTCAGATTTAAAACAATTATTCTATGTTTTGGTATATGTATAGTGTATATCTTTAGAGACCATGTCACAGGTTACAGGAAGTAACTTTATAGACCTGTGGGCATGCACATTTTCTTTAAAAGTAACTATGCTCGTGTAGTTGTCTTTTGAAACCTTATACTTATCTCAAAGGTGTTTATAATATGCAGACATATATAGGAATCCAGGTTTCTATATATACATGTGTTTTTTTTAACTTTATTTCCTCCTGGTTTAATGGTTGAAAATCAGGTTCAGCTTTGAACATTACCTGTGGTTTCTATTTCCTTTTTTTCTTTTATTTTTACTAAGAATATTTGCATGAAAACAGGATCTTTATTTTTATCTGAGAATTTAGCTCAAATATATGTCTTGATCCAAAGTACATGTACGTGTAAAATGTTATCACGATATCAAAGATCAGAGATATGTTTATGCTTTTGTCAATTAAACTCTGTCATATTTTCAGAATATTTTTATAGATTTTGGTTTTGTTCTCTTGTGATTGAAAACAGGCTCTGTGCTCTGTATGATTTGTAATCTGAAGTGATAACTGGCCAGGGACTGTCAGGTTCTCTACCATAACACCAGCCCAGTGAACGTGCCAGCCTCTCGTGTACATAGCACATTTTGCTTCTGGGCTTTCATGGTGGCTGTGTGAGAGTAGAAATTGGATTCTTTCATTCCCATAGCCATCTGGAGAGAGCTTCTCCTTACAGGTTAATACAGCAGACTCATCAGTCCAGAGGCTGGAGAAATAGATTATTAATGGCTTCTGATGTACTGTTTACTTGTAGGTGCTAGAAACTATTGCTTTCCCATTATTAGAAGAAGCAGACTGAGTCTGGAGGTCCTGTTTATTTAATAAGCTTAAAAGATCCTGGGAGAAGTGAATATGGTAAAGGACACTTTGTTTTGTTTCTTTTTTTTTTTTTTTTTGAGACAGTCTTCCTCTGTCGCCCAGGCTGGAGTGCAGTGATACCCTCTCAGCTCACTGCCACCTCTGCCTCCTAGGTGCCAGCGATTTTCCTGTCTCAGCTGCCCAGTAGCTGAAATTACAGGTGCGTACCACCACGCCCAGCTAATTTTTGTGTTTTTAGTAGAGATGGGGTTTCACCATGTTGGCCAGGCTGGTCTTGAACTCCTGACCTCAGGTGATCTGCCTGCCTTGGCCTGCCAAAGTGCTGGGATTATAGGCGTGAGCCACCGCACCTGTGCCAATATACTATTTTTTTTTTTTTTTTTAACATCAGCCTAGTGCTACCAAAAACTGTTTCCAAAACCTATATACAGATCATACATATTATACATATATTTTATACTGATTTAAAATACTGTTTTTTTTTTTAAAAACAGATAAACCTGCATTGTCCTTTATTAATCCAGAAGTGCCTGATGAAAACAGTTTTGACACATTGATGAGAACAGCTGATGGTTTTACATCGAATGCTGAATCAGATATTTCTTTCACAACCAAACTGGATGTTCCTTCTACTGCTAAATATGAGGTGAGCCTGAACTTGATTGATTCTTTTCATCCCATCGCAAATATCTTGTCCTTGTAAGTTAATTTCCAAGGTTACTAGCAGAACTGGCTTCTCTGAGACATAGAGTTGATATTATAGACTAAAAAACTTAATGTTCATGCCTGCAAATCAAAGATCATGAAAATTAAATCTGAATATTTGAATTCTGAATAGGATTTAAAGTTGTTTATTCTGTGATAAACTTATATTTTTGTCTCTTCAGAGTTCTTTGTTCACCTCAACCTTAAAAGATATAGCCAAATGCTGAGATCTTGGAGTAGATTAGTTGGATGCCTGGTCATCTTCTCCAAATTGTATTTAGTTTTACAGATTTTGGAAGATGTTGCTGTTTTATGTCTATTCAGTAGTACACCTTTAAATGTGACATATATTAACTTTGAATGAACCTTAACTTTTTTGGAAGCATCTTTTTTTCAAAGTAAAATGTAAAAGCAACATGTACTAATTCTACAAGTTCAAAGTATAGAGGCATATAAGTAAAAGTTGAAAGATCCCTGTATCCATTAAAATTCATACTGCAAATCACTTTGAAAAGATTGGTATGTATTCTTCCTGATTTTTAAATATGTCTATTATAATGTATATATGGTATTGTATAGAAGTGGGATTTATAGCTATCCACATTGTTCTAGAAAATTCCTTTTTCAGTGATAAATCATGTGCATCTTCCCACGACAATGTAAAAGTTACCATTGAGCATTTTCCATGTGCCAGGCACTGTGAAGAGCTTTTCAGGCATTACTTCATGCACCCCCCTGGGAGGGATGCACTATTGTCTCCATTTACCTGATGAGAAAAACTTAAGCACAGGAAAGTAACTTGTCAGAACTAGTTCTGATAGCTGCATACTTTTTTTTTTTTGAGACGGAGTCTTGCTCTGTTGCCCAGGCTGGAGTGCAGTGGCGTGATCTCGGCTCACTGCAACCTCTACCCTTCAGGTTCAAGCGATTCTCCCATCTCAGCCTCCTGAGTAGCTGGGATTGCAGGCATTTGCCATCACGTCCAGCTAATTTTTGTATTTTTGTAGAGATGGGGTTTCACCATATTGGCCAGGCTGGTCTCAAACTCCTCGCCTCAGGTGATCTGCCACCCTCAGCTTCCCAAAGTGCTGGGATTACAGGTGTGAGCCACCTCGCCTGGAGCTGCAGTTACAAAATATTCTTGGCTGGGTGTGGTGGTTGATGCCTGTAATCCCAGCACTTTGGGAGGCTGAGGTGGGCAGATCACTTGAGGTCACAAGTTCCACATCAGCCTCCACAATATAGTGTAACCTTGTGTCCACTAAAAATACAAAAATTAGCTGGGTGTGGTGACACATGCCTGTAGTCCCAACTACTCGGGAGACTGTGCATGAGGATTGCCTGAACCCAGGAAGCAAAGGTTGCAGTGAGCTGAGATTGTGCCACTGCATTCCAGCCTGGGCAACAGAGCAACACTCCATTTCAAAAAACAACAACAAACAGAATATTCTTTTTCTGTGTATGTATCTGAGCTGTTTCAATCTTATCAGGCATGTTTCCAGTTTTTGCTATTATAATCCACAATGAACATTCTCATATGTACATATATTTTTGTACACTTCTCTGATTAATTCCTGTGAATGAGGTAGTTTGGTAAAAATGAATGGAAAACTTAAGTATTGATACCAAATTGCCCTCCAGAAAAATTGCAGTGCTTTACACTCTCAGCTCCAGTGAGTGGAAGGACTTGTTTCCCATACTCCTCCTGGCACTAAAGCATTTGGATAAACTTTCAAATTTGAGGAAATTGGCTATAAGCCTAATAGATATCAATTTTAGTTTTGAAGATTAATTTTGCGGAGTTTGGTTTTGGGAAAGAAGGCATTCTTTCATAAAATTGACTTATAAAAAATGATTTTTATGATTTTAATGTATACTGTGTTATTTAAATAATTAATGCTAGTGAAAAATAATTCTCACCCCTGTGTTGAGTCACTTGGTGCCTGTCTGCTGAGGCAAACCCTTATGTCAGTGTCTCATGCACTCTTCCAGAGGAATTCCATGACTAAGAAGCCTACAAATACAGTAACATGCACACACAGAAACACACATCCTTATAAAAATGGTGAACATAGCTAGATGTGAACTTCTTGTGGGCAAGAACCACATCTGTTTTTTGCTCATCACTGTGTCCCTGACGCCTGCAGTGCTGCTTGGCACACTGTAGATGCCCGATAGTGTTGAATGAATGCCTAATTATGCCATAATGACCGTTGGTTGTGTTTGCAGTATGGAGTTCCTCTGCAGACCTCAGATTCGTTTCTGAGATTTCCTTCGTCCCTGACGTCATCTCTGTGCACTGATAATAACCCTGCAGGTAAGAAAGTGGCCATTCTTCTCTCCCTAAACATTTGCTGTTATTAGGTTGGTGCAAAAGTAGTTGTGGTTTTGGTCATTAAAAGTAATGACCAAAACCAAAATTATTTTTGCACCAACTTTACATTTATAGTAGTCATAATTAAATAGGCCTCATAACTAGAAACAGAATCTTTGGGTTAAAAGAGGCCTCAAAGTTCATGTAGTTCAATTCCCCACCCAGGGCCAGTCTTTCTACCACATGCAGTCACTGCTTGAGCACTTGTAGTGATGGGGAACTCACTACCAGAAAACAGCCTTCTCAGTTGTTTAACACTTCCAGTTGTTGGAAAGTTCTAAAGTGTATCAACAGCTAACAATTATTAAGCACTTACTGTGTGCTGGGTATTGTGTTAAGTGCTTGCGTTTGCTTTCCCTTAAAGCCTCACTATAATCCCTTGAGGCCAGGTTAGTGTCTCCATTTTTTAGATCAGGAAACAGAGATGTGCAGATTCTTGCTTAGGTTCACTTAGGCAGTGGGGAAGTCGGGATGGACCCCATGCAGTTGGCCTGCGGCCTGTGCTCCCTATGCTCCTCTCTCTTCAGGAGCCTCCAGTAGTTTGCAGAATGGACCCCTAGGCAGTGGAAGGCAGCAGGCTTGACTCTCCTATCCCCAAGGGGCCTCCCTGTGAAGAAGCTAAGTAATGGACAGTAGGAAAATGTATTCTGCTGAGAAGACAATCTTGCACACACCAAGAACAGTGTATGTTAAACCCAAACCAAAGTGTGGATGAAGCAGCTAATGCCTATAATCCCAGCGCTTTGGGAGGCTGAGGTGGGTGGATTGCTTGAGACGAGGAGTTTGAGCCAGGGCAACATAGTGAAACCCTGTCTTTATATAAAAATTAGCCAGACATGGTGGTGCACATCTGTAGTCCCAGCTACTCAGGAGGCTGAGGTAGGAAGATTGCTTGAGCCAAAGAGGTGAAGGTTGCAGTTGCACTACTGCACTCCATCCTGGGTGACAGAACAAGACCCTGTCTCAAAAAGGAAAAAACAAAACAAACCAAGACAACCCCCCACCCCCTGCAAAACCAAAAAACCAAACCAAACTGAGATACTGTTTTCCCCTGTCAGATTGGCAAAGCTCAAAAAAACTGAAGCTGTGGGGAAATAGGCACTCACCTACATAGCTGGTAAGACTGTAAATTGGTACAGCCTTGGTGAAGGGCAGCTTAGCAATTTGTATCCAAATTACGAATGAATGTGCTTTTCAACCCACCTGTTCTATTTCTAGGAGTTGATCCTACAGAAATTTTGGCCCATATGAGAAATACTAGATTGCTGTATTGTTGGTGATAGCAAAGATGGAGACAACTTAAATATTCATTAATAGGGAACTGGTAAAATAATTATGCCACATCTATAATATATTAATTATCCCCAAGAAAGGAGGAGCTGCTTCATGTAGCAACAGGCCAATCTCCAAGATACATTGTTCAGTGAACAAAATGAAGGGCAGAATAGTGTGTATATTGTACATTTGTTTCCAAAAGGGGAAAGAAACAATAATTCAAATATATGATGTTTTTTACATATATATTTGCTTTTATTTGCATAGAATATTTCCAGAAAGATACACAAGAAGCTTCATACCAGTTGCCTCTGGAGAAGGGAACTGGTGGTAGCTGGAGGGTAGGACGGTGATTGAGGGGGACTTTACTCATTATCCTTTTGTGCTTTTTGAATTTTGAATCTCATAAATGTATTACCTATTTGAAATCTAATTTAAAACCCTGTTTAAAACATTGTATGCCAGGTACAGTGGTTCATGCCTGTAATTCCAGCACTCTGGGAGGCCAGGGCTAGTGGATCACTTGAGGTTAGGAGTTGGAGACCAGCCTGGGCAACATGGGGAAACCGTGTCTCTCCTAAAAACAAAACATAAACAAATAACAACAACAACAAAATTGTATTTCTGTGTTGTAACTTATTTTACAGTTTTACTTAGATTACAATTTTTTTTTTTTTTTTGCCATTGGCCAATTGAAAAATTTCTTCTCTTTTGTTTTTCTTTTTCCTTGGGAATGTTAATGATTTCCAGCATTTCTGGTGAACCAGGCTGTTAAGTGCACCAGAAAAATAAATTTAGAACAGTGTGAAGAAACTGAAGCCCTCAGCATGGCTTTTTACAGCAGCCCAGAAATTCGGAGGGTAAGAATTATTTTGAAGTGGAACTGATTCATTAGGTATGTTTCTGTTCTTTGTGCCCTTTTAAAATATGACAAGTACAGAATAATTTCAGTACGTGATTGACACTTGAGTTTAAATTTCTCCAGTACTTTTGTATCAGTGATTGTTGAAATAATCCTTTAAATAATTTTTATTTTTATATAGTTAGCTCATATTTTGCTTTTGTTGATTTTTTTCTTTCATTCATTTTGATGGTAACCAATAATATCTGTCTCCTAAATAAAAACAAATCTTTACTAATAACTAAAAACTTTAGAAATCATCTTCATGTCTGTGACAGAGATCTTCAGAAAACATATTCATATCTGTGACAGAAATAATCTTATTAGCCCCAAAAAGGGATCTCTCTCAGAAGCAAGCCAGAAAATAAGAGGAAATCCACTTTCTGGTTGGCAGATGACACAGGCTGTCAGGAAAGAACAGGAAACAGGAGAAGAAGGCATGGTGGTGAAAGGGCCCCTTTTCTCTGGTTGCAGTGACTGAACCCTAAACTGAAGAAATGAGTGAGGCCACTGGCCAGCATGACAGTTGAGATGGAGGGTGGCAAGGGAAGATTTTTTTCAATGATTAAAAGCCATATGATAGGCCAAGGCAGGAGGATCACTTGAGGCTAGGAGTTCAAGAACCAACCTGGGCAACATAGTGAGACCCTGTTTCTACAAAAAATAAAAAACTAGTGGGGCATGGTTGGGCACACCGGTAGTCCCAGCTATTCAGGAGGCTTAGACAGGAGGGTTGCTTGAGCCTAGGAGGCCGAGATTGCAGTGAGCTATGATTGTATTCCAGGCTGGGTGACACAGTGAGACCTGGTCTCTCAACCAAACAAAACAATCCCCCTGCCAGAAATATATGATTATTGTTATAAGGGTCCCCTTCCCAATTTCCTTTTTATGAGGGGTATAGGAGTAGAGTGGTTCATGGCACCATTATTTATCTGGACTTCAGTTTTTTGTGTGTTTTTTTTTTTTTTTCTTTTTGAGATGGCATTTCACTCTTGTTGCCCAGGCTAGAGTGCAATGGCATGATCTCGGCTTACCGCAACCTCTGCCTCCTGGGTTCAAGTGATTCTTCTGCCTTAGCCTTCCAAGTATCTGGGACTCCAGGCATGTGCCACCACACCTGGCTAATTTTTTCTATTTTTAGTAGAGATGAGATTTCACCATGTTAGCCAGGATGGTCTTGATCTCCTGCCTCTTGATCTGCCCGTTTTGGCCTCCCAAAGTGCTGGGATTACAGGCGTGAGCCACTGCGCCTGGCCTGTAACCGTCTCCTCTTCCCTCCTTTTATCTCTCTCTCTCTCTCTCTCTCTCTCTCTCTCGTGTAAGTCAGCCATCTAGGCTTGTGAATTCTTCCGGTTAGCTTGACCTCACAGTTGTCTTGAAGTAGTCCCTCGGGCATCCAGGTACAGCTCTTTTTCAGCACAGGTTCCTCCAAACATGTCTATTTGTTTCCCTCCCCACATCTCCCAGTGGGCCCTTCAGAAAGACAGCTCTGGCTCTACTGGGGAGGCAAGAGTTTGTCATCAAGGAGGCTTGGGCCAGAGGCAGGAAGACCAGTTAGGAGGCTGTGGAAATCGTCTGGTCAAGCAGTGATGGCCTTTCAGTATGGACAGGTACAGTGAGAGTGACCAGGAGTGCAAGAACTGTGCTTTCTACAGTGCTTATGGCAGTGAGGCCATGTGGAAATACAGAATAATGACCTTGGAGCATGGAGGCTTCCTGAGGCTAGTGTGGTGAGCTTCCACCTGGAGGAAATGAAGATAGAAGGAAAACGCAGTGTGACCTCTTTGATTAGGACATGGATTCAAACATATGCAAGTAGGAAGTCTTGATCAAGGAAATTCTGTTTTCTTCTTTGTGAAACCTTTAATAAGGTGAATATACTCTTTAACCCAAGATCTGAAAAACCAATGAAAATGCTTCCTTTTGTTGTACTTAACACAATTTTTTGTGATTTCTTTTTATCTAGGTACCTGATTCAAGAACAAAGGTAAGAGTATTTTATAATGGAAAGTAAGATAGTTTATGATACTTTTATTTCTGAGCCCTTTTAAATGAATACAGTTACAATTAGAAGGGGGCCTTGTTGCCAATAACAAGTACATTTGTGAAAAGCAGGCAGAAGTGCAATAGGGAAACTCCTTGGTGGGAATCACACTTCCGGGCTCTCCAGCTGCCTCCGTTGTTATGGTTTTGTGCTCTTCTGTGGTTCAGTGACACCACTGTCATGACCAGCAGTGGGTGCGATTGACTTTTGGACATTCAGGCCGTCCCTTGCTCTCTTCTTGGTCTTTTGTTGAGAAAGCTGGCCAGCTCCCAGGTTGCTGCCTGTCCAGGGAAGAAGCTGTAAACACTTTGCCCAGTGGGTGTCCACACTGTGTGGGAGGCATGCTGCGCAGTGTACCTTCAGGGCTTGATTTGAGGGTGGGTTCTTTTCAAGTCCTTATCACCCCAGATGTGGGGTCTGTCTGGTTGTGGTCAGGATGCCAAGGTCTCTTTGTGGCTATGTCAGAAGGAATGTGGATCCCTCACCCCTCAATCTAGGCTCTGTGCCAACACAGTCCCCAAGGAGGCCTGAGTTTGTGGCTTTGTCATAGTCCCCCAGCCTGTGGAACTGGCCAGCCTAGGTTCAAAACTCAGCTTTGCCATTATTTTCTTGTCTGACTGACACCACCATCTCCCTTTGTCAAGTGGATGGTAAACGTTTGCACAGAGGCATGATGCAAGGTCGAGTGGGAGGAGCACATGGGGTACTGGTGCGGAGTCTGCATAAGGGACGCACTCAGGATGGGGACGCATCAGTTGTGATTCACTTAATTGATGCTCTGGACACAAATGTGTATGAGGGAGACGTTTGAAAAGGGTTGGAGGGAGGTGAGAGCTAGCCCATTGCATGACTTTCAGACTGCATCCCCAGGAGCCCTAGGGTTCCACGTGACTTTGGATCTCACATGATGGTGGTGGGGCTGGATCCCCTCTTCTGTGAAGGTGTTTTCAAACTTGTTTTAGTTATAGAAACCCTTTCTCAAATGCAGTCTGAAGCGGAAACCTCCCTAGAGTATAACAGACTAAATCTGAAGCTCTGCTGGTTAGAGCAGGGATGGGGCCTGAAGCCTTCCACCTGCCCAGCCTCCTTCTCTCTCCTCTTTGTTCCCAGTGAAGAATGCTAGGGCTCCCGGGAATGCAGTCTGAAAGTTATGCAGTGGGCTAGCTCTCACCTCCCTCCAACCCCTAGAGAGTGCTTGGATTCTACCATTCAAAACTGGAACCATCTGTGGGGGGCAGCAGCCCATCAGCTTTATTTGTGATATATCCTTATTTCTTTTTTTTTTTTTTTTTTTTTTTTTTTTTTTTTTTTTTTTTTTTTTTTTTTTTTTTTTTTTTTTTTTTTTTTTTTTTCTGTTCTCCCTGTTAACCTCTGTTTTTCCTTATTTCTTTTTTTTTTTTTTTTTTTTATACGGAGTTTTTCTTTTTTTTTTTTTTTTTTTTTTTTATGGTGCGGTCTCGGCTCACCGCAACCTCCGCCTCCTGGGTTCAAGCAATTCTCCTGCCTCAGCCTCCTGAGAAGCTGGGATTACAGGCACGCGCCACCATGCCCAGCTAATTTTTTGTAGTTTTAGTAAAGACGGGGTTTCACCATGTTGACCAGGATGGTCTCGATCTCTTGACCTCGTGATCCACCCGCCTCGGCCTCCCAAAGTGCTGGGATTACAGGCTTGAGCCACCGCGCCCGGCTATATCCTTATTTCTAAGGCAGCATCCAGTATGTACTGGGCACTCAATGAGCTATGTATTTAGTAATGAATGTCCTGGAGGCTGGTCCAGTCAGGGTGGGAAGACCAATTATGAGGAATGATGGCTATTACTGGAATGCTTGGAGCAGGTGCCAGGCACTGTTCTAAGTGCTGTACATGTCTGATGTCTTCAAATCCTTTTGGCAGTCTTAGGAGGTAGGTTCAGTTATGTCACTCTGTGGCAGATGAGTCACAGGGAGATGAATGAGCTTGCCCACGGCTGCACAACTGGGAAGTGGCAGAGCTGGGACAGGGATCCAGGCGGTCTGGCCCCAGGGACCTTATACTTTTCCACCATGCTGGGTCAGCTCTACTCTGTGAGCCCACGTGGCAGGCTTCACACACCTTCCTTCTTTGCATCCTGTGGCCACACAGGATGTGGCAGATTGGAACTTGGGCTTCCAACTTACGTCTGTGTGACACCAAAGATTGTGCTCTAAAGGACAAGCATATAAACTAATAGTAGGGATTTGTTTGAAATTTTCTTAAAAAGCAGATTTTAAGGTTAGAGGATCAGGAGTATAGAAATTGGGTCTAATCTTGCCACTAAGTGAAGATTGCCTGGAATCATTGTCAGTATCTGTGGAGCCATCAGCGAAAGATTCCAGAGTAGCCCTGTAGTTTTGTTGAGTATGCTGGAGTTCTTTACTAGTGGTGTGGTTTGGGGATAGGATGTGATGGAAGAGGAATCAAGGAAAGCAGCACGGCCCTACCGTTTCCTTTTTGTGACTATTGAGTGAGCTGTTGAGATGAGGGCAGCTCCTGCCATTGACACCAGGACTTTCCAGAGCTCTTTGACATGGAATCCTTCGGTTTTTGCCAATTCCACCCACATACCATGGAAGTAGCTCTGACAGAGTTTGGTATGGCAGGGTATGCTCTATCCTGGAACCCAGTGTCATTGCTGAATCAGGAACCACTATGCTCAGAGTTAAGGAACCCAGGGTTGCCCTTGTGTTAAACAGGAGCTAATTGAATCGCAGCCTAGGACCTCCTTCATGCTGAAACCTCTTGGTGTGGTGTGTTATGCAGAGGACCTCGTGGTGACTGGCAAGTCCCTTCTGTCATTCTCATCACATGACAGCTTATATCTTTGTTACTGAGTCATGTCACATTCTTTTTTTTTTTTTTTTTTTTTT
>NW_016107323.1:7660948-7666413 GCF_001604975.1 Cebus imitator
TTTGAGACAGGGTCTCCCTCTGTTGTCCAGGCTGGAGTACAGTGGTGTGATCAGGCTCACTGCAGTCTTGGCCTACAGTCTCAAGCAATCCTCCTGTCTCAGTCTCCTGAATAGCTGGGACCACATACGGGTACTACCACACCTGGCTAATTTTTAAAATTTTAGTAGAGATGAGGTCTCCTTATGTCTCCAGACTGGTCTCAAACTTCTGGGCCCAAGTGCTTCTCCTGCCTCAGCTTCCCAAAGTGTTGGATTATAGGTGTGAGCCACCACATCCAGCCACCATTTACGTTATTAGTTCTGATCCATTTAGACCAGCATTTCTCAAAGGGAGGGGGTTCCATGGAATACATTTCCATGAGATGTCAGTAGGAGTAGGTCTGTGGTCCAATATGTTTGGGAAACACCAAATTAAAGTTAACACAGTGGTTCCTTCCTGTAGTACTCATCATAGCCTTTAATAGGCAAATGTGCCTCAGGACAGACATGGGGACATGGAGGTTCAGTGCTTCCCCAACTTTGGCCATGAAACTCTTCTTGTACAAAGCTTCAGTGGAACACAGTTTGGGAAACATTGTTTTAGACTCATCATCTCGCAGGTCAAGATTTTGCAAAGTTAGAGACTTTTTAGCTTCTGACAGATAATCCCGTTTGGAGAGTGAGAAGATAATGAAACTGGAAAGGCATGCATGTGATCAAGGCCTTTAAAAACTGCTGATGGGGCTGGGAGTGGTGGCTCATGCCTGTAATTCCAACACTTCGGGAGGTGAGGCAGGCGGATTACCTGAGGTCAGGAGTTCAAGACCAGCCTGGCCAACATGGTGAAACCCCCATCTCTACTAAAAATACAAAAAAATTAGCTGGGTGTGGTGGTGGGTGCCTGTAGTCCCAGCTACTCAGGAGGCTGAGGCAAGAGAATCACTTGAATCCGGGAAGTGGAGATTGCTGTAAGCTGAGATCATGCCACTGCACTCCAGCCTGGGCAACAGAGCGAGACTCCATCAAATCAAAAACCAAAAAACTACTGGTGGGCTAGGTGTGGTGGCTCATGCCTGTAGTCCCAGCAGTTTGGGCAGATCACATGAGTCCAGGAATTTGAGGCTGCAGTGAGTTATGATGGTGCCACTGCACTCCAGCTTGGGCATGAGAGTGAGACCCTGTCTTAAAAAAAAAAAAAAAAAGAAAGAAACTGCTGGTGGATGAACAACGGCCTCATTCTGTTGACTTTTTTCTCCTTCATGAAGACTGACCGGAGCTCTCCCATGTCGGCTTGTAGCACAGAAGGTGGAGAGCCTGCTGTGGGGGCAGGGTTTTCCAGATTACGTGGCCTCTTTTGGAAATTCTCAAGCCCAGGATGTGCTGGACTGGGTGCCCATCCACTTCATCACCCAGTCATTCAACAGGAAGGTAAAGGGGAGAAGGCGTAGGTTCTATGCTAGCAGTCTCTCTCTTCTAGGTGGGGTGATGAAGGCAGCCAGGGAAGCCAGCTGTTAAGGAGGTGGGATTGCCCTGAGTGGGAGTGTGGGCTGAATCTTGGATACTGATTTTTGCCCCTTGTTAGCAATGTTGCCTCTGGCCAGGAGTTTTATGGCTTTGAGCCTCTGTTTTCATCTGTGAAATGGGAACGCTAGTCATAGTGGGTGAATGGCCTCATGGGGCATTGAAGGGGTTAAGTGAGGTAACATTTTTATGGCCCTGGGCATGGTACCTAGTGGTCCATAAATGGGAACCACTGTGATCCTTATCCTGTTGCTACCATCATTGTGATTGTTGGTGTCCTCTGAGCCCTCTCCAGGTATCTCATGACACTATAGATGAATGTGAATCCTGTATCAAAGACTGAGACTTCTGTGCACATGGCTGTCCCTCCCATTGTCCCCTGGTGTATACAGGCAGCCCGCACCTGAGAGTTTTCACTGCCACAGTTCCTCACAGAGTTGAATGGAAGCAGACAATCCTACAGATAGGTTCTTGGTCACATGTGATGCTTATGCCCAACTTTTTCCTTTGTCTTAGCAGTCAGTGTGTGGGCCTGCCTTGGCCAGGAGGCGTGCTCTCCATCTTAGCCTGTAATTGCCCAGCTTGTTCTTGTCATGGTTTCTTCAGGCCTCTCATTATCCACTCCGGATATTTCTAGCATGGGCATAATGGGGGCAAGGACTGCTCACTGCTCTGATCCGCCTTCCCACCGAGGCCAGCAGAGACCTGGGATTACTCAGTCCCTACCATTCCACTGCGAAGTCTTGGCTCGGCTCTCCCGCCAGAACCAGGCACATTGCTTCTGGCTTCTTGGCTGAGTGAAGACATCCAGTTATTACTCCCCTCAGAAGGCAGGACACGGGTTGGCAGGAGAGGCAGCAGTGCACACAGGGCACCATCAGGGTCTGTGCTGATCCTGGGTGCTCAGAGGGCCTACTGCAGTGGCTTTTGTACCAGCCCTGCCAGCACCCCAGGTAGAGGCAGAGCATGAGCACCTGCTGAGCTCTTTCCACTAGCTGCATGCTGCATCTTCAAAGAACAGGATATTTGAGAGGATTATTCAGCCTGCACGGTTTTTAAAGGCAGTTCCGAGCTAAGGAATTCCATCAATGCTTTTTTGGCAGCCACCAAATTTAGCAGGCCTGTGAAGTTTTCATATCTTGAAGAGATGTATTTTAAAACTTTTTTTAATGAAAAAATGTCAGACATACACAAAAGTAGAACTGTACCATGGAGTCCCCACGTACCCAGCCTGCAGCTTCAATAGTTCCCACATTTGCCAACTGGAGAGACAGCAAAGGCAGGAAAAAGCCCTGGAAGGCCCACTGCCCCTTGTTCCCTTGGGGCAGAGGCCTCAGAGCTGGCTCCCAAAGCAGCCAACAAAACAGGCAGCTCCTTCATGGCACCAGCAGTGTTCCTGGTGCAGATGAAGAGTTGTTGTCTTTGACAACATACAGACACTGCCTGACTACCCAAATGTCACCTCTTAATTGCCAGTTGATGAAATTAGATAAATGAGAAGAAGGCACTTACATTTCTCCTCAGCATTTTAACATGACATGCAATCAGGTTTTATTTGCTAGTAATTATTTCTCCCCACTCTATCCCTCCCACCAGTTTCTCTCCCGAAGTCTCTCTGAGGCAGGTGTAAAGAGATAGATGAAGGTACGGCAGTTATGGCCTAAAGGGTCCACAGTTGGGTATTGGCACTACCACAGTTTCAGGTGATCCTGGCCTTTTTAGAAATAGGAGGGGATGGAAAAATTACGCTTCAGCTGTTAAAAATATTTTTGGGGCATTGAGTTACTTTAAAATACATACTTTCTCTAAGCCGTTTTTATCTGGACTTCTAGAGTCTATTCATTTTCTTGTTCAGAACATTTTGTAATATGTGAAACCTTTTATAATTAAAACTCTGCACTGCAGATTAAGTCTGACTTGTGGTTGTGTAAGATTCTAATGGATTAACAGCATTTTGTTTTGCAGGATTCCTGCCAGCTCCCAGGGGCTTTGGTTATAGAAGTGAAGTGGACTAAGTATGGATCCCTACTGAATCCACAGGCCAAAATAGTCAATGTAACTGCAAATCTAATTTCATCCTCCTTTCCTGAGGTAGGCCTAACCTAGTTTAAAGGCATAGGTTAAGATAGAAGTCTAGACACAACTCAAGTGTGGTAGGTGACAGGTATTACTTTGTGAAAAAGATGACAATTTAAACCATAGGGGTTCATGAAATACTTCAGCAGTCATTCTTTTGCCTAGAAAGAAACACTGACGATGGTTCTATTTACATTAGCATCCTGGTTTAGATTGGATCTTTAAAATTCTCATAGAAATTATGATTGATATTCATGTGTTAATCAGACACCCTGATAAAATTGTTTCTCTCATCCAAGTTAATGGCCGGTCAGTGCTCCAGAACCTATCAGATTCATGAAGTGACAGTGGTTGAGTGAGGAAGAGAATGAAAAGTGTCTCATTGTTGTCATTCTGGGAGCACACTGGAGGGTGGGCCTTGCATCTGTTTATTACAGGCCAACTCAGGAAATGAAAGGACGATTCTTATTTCCACTGCGGTTACTTTTGTGGACGTGTCTGCACCTGCTGAGGCAGGCTTCAGAGCTCCGCCAGCCATCAACGCCAGGCTGCCCTTTAACTTCTTCTTCCCGTTTGTTTGATGTAAGTCATTATTTGAGGAAACTATGCCCCTCTTCTGAGGTCATCACCTTTGAAAAGTGTGCACATGGGTGCTAGAAGTCCCTAGGGGACACTGCATTTTATACTTTTTGAGATAGAGTCTCGCTTTGTCACCAAGGCTGGAGCACAGTGGTGTGATCGTGGCTCACTGTAGCCTTGACCTCCTGGGCTCAAACAATCCTCCCACCTCAGCCTCCTAATAGCTAGGACTACAGGTGTACACCAAAACACCTGGCTAATTTTAATATATTTTGTAGAGACAGGGTCTCGCTGTGTTGGCCAGGCTGGTCTCAAACTGCTGGGCTTAGGTGCTCCCCCTGCTTCAGCCTCCGAAAGTGCTGGGATTACAGATGTGAGCCACTGCGCCCGGCCTTATTATACCTGTGACCTTTGAGGTTGCCTCCAGACCAGCACACTACCCTTCCCCCCTCCCTTCCCACCTTTGTTCCTTTTGGAAATGTTATTCTGTTTGACTTTTGAATGGGGAATATGTTCAACACACAGGTCATAGATGGAACCCAAAAAGTCTTTGGGGAGATGGTAAAGAGAATGAACAGACCCTGAAGCAGCAGAGGCACAGGGGATTTGGCCAATTCACTCATCCCCTGCTTTGAGTTATTTTAAAAATACTGTTTTTAATTAAGGATTTTTCATTTTTAGGTTTGGTTGAAATTAGTATAGAAATAGCAAAATATTATATAAAATCATGTGAATAGAGTACACAGCCTTATGAAGGGATTGTCCCACAATTGCCATGTTAATTACAGTGGAGTCTTGGGTCTAATTGCCGTTTCTGCATGAGGCACTGTAGCTAGCTTGCTCCCTGACTGGCAGGCTGGTATGGGTGCCACAGAGGAAAGAATACAGTAGGAGGGTCCAGGGGAAAGAGAGTGTTTATTTTATACAGTAATTGTACAGTAATTGAGGGAAAATGTCAGGTGGCAGAACACGGTGGAGCCAGCTAGAGGCTGGCTGATGCAGCTGGGGCACACAGAGCAGCAGCCTGGGTACCCCTTTTGGGGAAACTGAGACAAGGGAAGCTATTTAGAGCAGCTTGAAAATAAGACTTTTCTAGAGTGGGGTGGCAGCTAAAGTAGCTTCTTTTTCTTTCTTTCAGAATGCTCATATGAAAGGATACATTGGTTCCTTAATATAGATGTGAAATTTGAAAACTGTACATTCAATGAGATTAAATTTTTTTTTTTTTTTTTTGAGACGGAGTTTCGCTCTTGTTGCCCAGACTGGAGTGCAATGGCGCGATCTCGGCTCACCGCAACCTCCGCCTCCTG
>NW_016107323.1:7667568-7671667 GCF_001604975.1 Cebus imitator
GTTTCTTCATGTTCGTCAGGCTGGTCTCGAACTCCCGACTTCAGGTGATCCACCCACCTTGGCCTCCCAAAGTGCTGGGATTACAGGCATGAGGCACCACGCCCAGCCCCCCAGATGTGTCTTCTTACCTTCTCAGAGCAGCTGAACTCAAGGTGTTGAATCTTGGCAGCCAACTGTACATTCATCTGTTTTAACCGTAAGAGTTGCCGTTCTGAACGTGTCTTAACTGAGATGATAATCCCTGAAATAAAATTGGGGGTCTCAGTGATACTGGTTTCTAACTTGACCACTCAGGAAAAAAAATCTATATTCCTACGCTTGTATAGAGTTGAGAAGAGCGGTGACAGACACGCGAAACAGTCATCACTTCAGGGCATCAGAACTGGGAGGACAGGGTTTTACGTCTGAACTACTTTTAGTACCCAGTAACACAGTTATCTCTCTAGCTGGCATGGTCGAGAAATCCTTAAAAATAATCACTGACAAGATGAGCATTAGGCTCCTTAACCTAGAACCTGTTCACAATCACATGGGTGCATAGCAAGCAGCAGTGTGCCCAGGTGCCACGAAAGCACAGGCTGGGAAATGCCCTTTTCCCACAACAAGCATCTTCCGTAGGAACTCAAAGGCTTTTTTTCTTTCCTTTAACAGGGTCCAAAATTTTTTTTTTTGAGATGGGGTCTCACTCTGTCACCCAGACTGGAGTGTGGTGGCACATTCTTGGCTTACTGCAGCCTCCAAATCCTGGGCTCAAGCAATCCTTCCACCTCAGCCTCCCCAGTGGCTGGGACTACATGTGTGCACCACCACACCCAACTGTTTGTATTTTGTTTTGTAGAGACAGGGTTTCACCATATTGCCCAGGCTGGTCTCGATTTCCTGGGTTCAAGCGATCCTCCTGCCTCTGCCTCCCAAAGTGCTGGGATTATAGGCATGAACCACTGCGCCCAACCTGTTTCGTTTTATTTGCTTTAATTGCTTGATGTAAACCTGCTCATACCAGCTCCTAAAGGGCTGAAGAGGAAGAAAGTAGGAGAGGGAGGAGAGGAGGGGCAGAGAGGAGGCCTCCATAATGGGAGCCACTGTGAACTCAGGCGCCCAGAGTGACTGTGCATCCAGGCCTTGGGTGCATGCCTGAGCCTCGCTCTCCATCCACAGCCTGGGAGTGCAGGAGACGTACCGTTGATGATCCGGGCCACCCGCCACAGCCGGAGCAGAATCAGCAGGCCAAGAGCCTCAAAGTCATGCTCCCGGAACAGGAGGACAATGTCGAGGACGAATGAGACCACCACCACGACAGCATCCAGGATCTCAAACTTATGGTGAAAGAACTCCAGGCGGAAGACATATAATTTAAAGATAATCTCCATCATAAAAAAGCCCAAGATGGCGATGCTCATGTAGTGGAACACCTGAAGGGGACAAGGAACCACAGTCAGGGGAGATTGGGCCTCTGGGAGGTCAAGCTGCCCTTGCATGTCCCTGCTTGGTCACCAGCAAGAGAATTCATCTGTTGGACAAATCCAGATGCCACCAGACGCTGTTCTTGATGCTGGAAACAAAGCTGTGAACAAAGCAGATGAAGCCTCTGCTCTCTGAAGGGCAGTTAGGCAATGTTGGAATTAAAACATCCTCCAGACCCTTTGGACCAAAATTGCATAACTAAGAACTTATCCTATAGCTGAGCTCCCATATACACAGGGACTAAGGATATTTATTGCAGCCTTGTTTGCAGAACAAACATTTTCTTTATTGTTTGTAAGACAACAGAAATGTCCAATAAAAGGCACTCTTGAAATAAATGGTGGCACCTCCATATGGGGCCTGAGGGACACAATTGTTAAAAAGACGAAGCTGGGTGTGGTGGCTCAAGCCTAGAATCCCAGTTACTCAGGAGGTTAGGTGGGGCCTCCTGCCCAGAACCCAGTTTGAGGCCAGCCTGGGCACCACGCAAGACCCCATCCCTAAAATAACTGAATGAATGGAGGCAAATCCATATGTTCCAATTAGGAGCAATTACCAAGGTAGATGAAAAGTGAAAAGCATTCTGAGATCTTGACTTATAAATACTAGTCCTGGCTGGGCACAGTGGCTCATGCCTGTAATCCTAGCACTTTGGGAGGCTGAGGTAGGCAGATCACTTGAAGTCAGGAGTTTGAGACTACCTTGGCCAACATGGTGAAAACTCGTCTCTAATAAAAGAAAAAAAAAAATAGAAAAAGCTGGGTGTGGTGGTGCATTCCTGTAGTCCCAGCTACTTGGGAGGCTGAGGCAGGAGAATTGCTTGAACTCAGAGTAGAGGTTGCAGTGAGCCAAGATCACACCACTGCACTCCAGCCTGGGTAACAAGTCAAACCCTGTCTCAAACAAACATACATACATACATACATACATACATACATATATACACTAAGTCCTCCTCACAGGGAGGGGAGCATCGTACACTGGGGTCTGTTGGTGTTGGCTGTAGGGGGGACAGCGGGGGATGGGGAGGTTGGGGAGGGGTAACATGGGGAGAAATGCCAGATATAGGTGATGGGGTGATGGAGGCAGCAAACCACATTGCCATGTATGTACCTATGCAACAATCCTGCATTATTAACATGTACTGCAGAACCTAAAGTACATTAAAAAAAAAAAAAACCACCAGTCCTCACACTAAGGTAACCATTTCCAGATCTGGGACAGGGAAAGTACAATGTGGGCAAGGACGTCTTGTGCCAGAAAGCAAGGAAGTCTTCAAAGACATCACAGAGTCGTGTCAACAAGACCCAGCAGTCAGCTTGGAGAGGCTCACAGTGACAACATTTGGGACAATCTGAACATTGAAAAGAATGACTACGATTGATTGTAACAGTGAATAAAAAATTCACAGTGTGGCATATACACCCACGCACACACACACACGTGGGAAAACAGGGAAATGCCTTTTTATAGATTACTGACTACTAAATGTAGAAGGAAAGATAGAAAATCACCATTTTGCATCCCCCAGTGTAGTCACTAACTCAGGCAAGGATCACCAACAGATGCCAACTGGGGGAAGAGGAAATTTGCATGCTACCAAAGTAGTACCAGGCAGATGATTTACCAGTGCAACGGGAAAAGTGTCCCCGGCCAGTGGAGCAGGCCAGCATTCACTACCTAAATCAAGTGACCCAACTGAGAGGGACTCCTGGCGTGGTGTGTCTCCTGAAAATGCCACATCCAGAACATCGCCCACCAATGAAGATTGCCTGCTAATCGAGCCCTGGACCTAATAGTGGTGTGCAGGAAATAAACAAGGCAGGGGACCTCAAAATCATCAGACAAATCCAGAACATGGGACATCCTACTGGCTGGGATCTTCCAAGAAGGAAAAAGAAAACGAGGAGGATTTTTTTTTTTTTCTTTTTTGAGACGGAGTCTTGCTCTGTCACCCAGGCTGGAGTGCAGTGGTGCGGTATCATCTCACTGCAACCTCTGCCTCCTGGGTTCAAGTGATTCTTCTGCCTCAGCCTCCTGAGTAGCTGGGACTATAGGTGTAGGCTACCATGCCCAGCTAATTTTTGTATTTTTAGTAAAGATGTAGTTTCACCATCTTAGGGTGGTCTTGAACTCCTGACCTCATGATCCACCCACCTCGACCTCCCAAAGTGCTGGGATTACAGGCATGAGCCACTGCGCCTGGCGAGGATTTTTCTAGGTTAAGAAAGCCCAGGGAGGCCGAGTGCAGAGGTTCATACCTGTAATCCCAACACTTTGTTGGGCCAAGACAAGAGGATCACTTGAGCCTGGGAGTGCAAGACCAGACTGGGCAACACAGGGAAACCCTGTCTCTACAAAAAATTTAAAAATTAGGTGTAGTGGCACCTGCCTGTGGTTCTAGCTACTCAGGAGGCTGAGGCAGGAGGATGGCTTGAACCCATAAGGTCCAGTCTGCAGTGAGCTGTTTGTGCTACTGCACTCCAGCCTGGGTGACAGAGCAAGACTCTGTCTCAAGGAAAAAGAAAATTCCAAGGAGACATAACCAAATAGAATATTAGAATTTTCTATCCTAGTTTGAAAAAAAGTGCCATAGAAGACATTCTTGGGCTGGGCACAGTGGCTTGTGCCTGTA
>NW_016107323.1:7672897-7694741 GCF_001604975.1 Cebus imitator
CTATCGGCTCACTGCAACTCTGCCTCCTGGGTTCAAGCAATTCTCCTGCCTCAGCCACCTGAGTAGTTGGGATTACAGGCATGCGCCATTATACCCAGCTATTATTTGTGTTTTTAGTAGAGATGGCGTTTCATCACATTGGCTAGGCTAGACTCGAACCCCTGACCTCAGGTGATCCACCCGACTTGGCCTCCCAAAGTGCAGGGATTACAGGTATGAGCCAACATGCCTGGCCAGAGATGCATTTTTTTTGTTGTTGTTGTTGAAAACGGGATCTCGCTATATTGCCCAGGCAGGTCTCAAACTCCTGGGCTCAAGCTGTCCTCCCACTTCTACCTCCCTAAGAGCTGGGATTACAGGCGTGAGCCACAGCGCCTAGCCCCAGAGATGCTTTTAATTATCCTGATCTCCTCCCTTGGCACCGAGGCAGGGTGTGTCCACCACCCCTTGGGTGAACGTCTGGGATGGGCTCAGTAACTGAATCAATGAATAAACAACACATCCTCTGATGACCCAGCATGGGTACCATGCAGACCATCAACGGAAGACAGGAGAAATGCCCCTCCTGCCCCAGAGATGGCAGAGTGGATCCACCCCACACGCTCCAGCTCACTAGCCTAGCATTGCCCAGGATTCCAGCCATCATGTGAAACAAGGTTTCCTGCTTGTAGTAAATGCTTATCCATAATCTGGAAAGGAAGATGAAAACACCTATTAAACCACCACAGACCTTGCTACTCCAAGCGGTGTGTCAGCTGCCCCATTCTGCACCCCTTCTGTGCATATAAACATAAGCAAAACATACCTGAAAGACCACAGAAGAATGGCCAGTCGCCACCCTGGTGGCATTGTTATTCTTGTGAGGCTGGGTGATCGTCAGGTCCAGGATGAGCTCAGCAAGCACCAGGAGGGCGTCCAGAACCACTAAGCAGATGATGATGACCTGCAGATGAGGGAAGGCACCAGAGACTGTGAGACCCACATGGAGGCCCTCCCTCTTCCCATCATTAAGAGCTGGCTTGGAAGCACATGGGTGAAACTGCTGGGCAAAGCCATAAAGGATGGGAGACCATGACCACAGCTCTCCAGAGCTGCCCCTCCCTTTTACCCCCCTGTTAGGATGGAGGCTGTGCAGGGCCAGCTCCTCTTCGGGAGAAGCCGCCAGCCTCCTTTCTGCCACCCTCCCAGCCGGCTCTGCCTCCAGGCGGTGACCCCCTTCCCTGCCTTCCCAGAACATCTTTGGCTCATTTTCTGACCCTTGGTCACTATTTCTGAAATACCACCTCTCAAGCCAAACTGCCCATGTCTAGATGCAACAAATAATCATTTTTTTAATTTGTATTTTTCTTACTTTTTTTTGTTGTTGAGGCAGAGTCTTGCTCTGTCACCCAGGCTGGAATACCGTGGCATGATCTCGGCTTACTGCAACTTCTGCCTCCTGGGTTCAAGCAGTTCTCATGCCTCAGCCTCCCCAGTAGCTGGGATTACAGGCACGTACCACCACCAAAATAAGTTTTGTATTTTTAGCAGAGACAGCGTTTCACTAAACATGTTGAGCATGTTGGCCAGGCTGGTCTTGAACTCCTGACCTCAGGTTATCCACCCACCTTGGCCTCCCAAAGTACTGGGATTACAGGCGTGAGCCACCGTGCCCAGCCAAATTTGTATTTTTTTATTCCTGGGGACTGCTGTTGCTGGGGTGCTCATAGAACAGATGCTCAATAAATAACACGGTCCCACCTCAGCAGTCTGACTCCTGGAAGGGACCTTGGGGACTGCCTACTGCAGGCCATTCGGCTATAGGGACAGCTGCTGTGCTCACAAACCAGCTTGTGCCCAGAGATGTGAGATGCCTGCCCCAGCTCACGTGTGCTCACAGTGGGTGAAGAGGGTGAAGGGGAGAGGAGTCCTGGGTGTCCTGGA
This sequence comes from Cebus imitator, assembly GCF_001604975.1. Taxonomy (NCBI): domain Eukaryota; kingdom Metazoa; phylum Chordata; class Mammalia; order Primates; family Cebidae; genus Cebus; species Cebus imitator. The sequence goes on from NW_016107323.1 coordinate 7,674,821, forward strand.
GAATTGAGGAGAGCTGCTATGGGAAAGACAGCCTCTTGGGCTTTGTGATGGGCTGACAGAGAACTGATGGTGGCTATGGGAAGCAGCTGGCAGTGATGGCAGTCACAGTGACAGCTGATGATGATGTTGGCAAGGGCACTGATAGCAGGGTGGAGGTGATCAGCATTGGGGATACCATGGTGGCAGTGGAAATTCAGCAGTGGGAGGAGCCCCAAAGGACCTCGAGTGACCCCTCTCTTCCCTTGGAAATTCCATATCCTCACTGTCCTCCCCCTGGGTTTAGCCTCTCACGCTCTCAGATCAATAGATTCTGGCCTCTGAAAATTAATATGCCATTATTTTGGTAGTTTCTGCAGTTTCAGGTTAAAATTAAAGAAGTTCAGGTCTCTGCAAGAACAGACTACTAATCCTTTCATCCTTTCAGCCTGTAGGTAATTATTTCAGTAATTAAAGTATTTGATGACGTGGTTTATTGTGAAAATTGCATGGCACATTGCTTTGTAATGAAGTTTTCACACATATCCAAATTCAGCAAGCTTAATAAAGGTGCAAGCCTCTAGTGGGGTTTTTGTTGTTTTTCCTTGGATTTATTTTGGAACTAAAGGGATCTGAGAGCTCATGTGATGTAAAACCAAGCCACAGAGCTACAAGGGACAGACCTGATATTCAGCCATGAAAAGGATGAGGTTCTGACCCATGCTACGATGAAATTGTCATACTTAGTGAAAGAAGGCAGACAGAAAAGATCACACACTATGTGATCCCATCTATATGCAATGTCCAGAAATGGCAAATCCAGAGGGACAGAATGCAAGTTCATGGTGGCCTAGGGCTGGGGGAGGGGTAATGGGGAATGGCTGCATGACTGCTGATGGGTACCAAGTTTCCATTTGAAAATGCTGTGGGGCCAGGTATGGTGTCTCACACCTGTAATCCCGGCACCTTGGGAAGCTGAGGCAGGCAAATTACGTGAGGCCAGGAGTTCGAGACCAGCCTGGCTAACATGGTGAAACACCACTTCTACCAAAAATACAAATAAATTAGCCAGGTATGGTGGCACATGCCTGTAATCCGAGTTACTTGGAAGGCTGAGGCAGGAGAATCTCTTGAACCCAGGAGGTGGAGGTTGCAGTGAGCTAAGATCACGCCGTTGCACTCCAGCTTGGGCAACAAGAGCAAAACTCTTGTCTTAAAAAAAAAAAAAAAGAAAAGAAAATGCTCTGGAAGTAGATAGTGGTGACTTGTACAACATTGTGAATGTATTAAATAAATTCCATGGAGTCATTCACTTAAAATTGATTGTTTTGTGAATCTCACCTCAATTTAAAAAAAGAAACAACACAAAAGAAAAATGAGAGACCAACCCAAGGTCACAAAACTACGATGCCCAGATACCAACCCTGGCCTCTGTGAAAACTCGTCCCTGGGGCACTGAATCTGCCAGTTCACAGGCAGTGCTGCTTCTGAGGGGAACCAGGTCACAAAGAAAAATGCTGAGAATTCAGAGAAGCTGCTTCATTCCAAATCCTCACCCTGGCAAAGACTGCAGGGTCCATGCCGTGGGGTGGCCAGTCCTGGGCTCAGCTCCCAGCTCCCTCATCTACCTGGACCTTGGGCACATCTCTCAATGCTGGAAGCTTCAGCGTCCTCTTGGGGAAAATAGGGTCTACCCCAGAGCGACAAGGGGAGCATGACATGAGTGAAATGTGAAGAGCGTTTAGCACAGGGTTGGCCTGCAGTGCATGGGAATGAAAGCGAAGCTCCCGGACCCCCAGGACCGTCTTCCCTTCGCTCGACTCTGTCCTGCCCATTCATGGCTTCCTTGGGCTCTGAATCACCCCATATTCTCGCCCTGGGTTGTGCTGTCCCATCTGAGAAGGGACTGCAGTTAACTTTTGATATATTAAGCACCTTGGCCATCTCAAACCACCCAAGTAAGGGATCCCAGGACCTTCCTGCCAATCCTACCTGCAGAGACCACAACCCTGAGCCTTCTCGCCTACTCCGGTGTGGCCTTGCTGCTGCCACCAAGTCACTCTACAAATCTGATCCCCAACTCATGCACTTAGAGCCTTAGAAGGCAGCCCATGGCCCATGGATGACCTTCCCTGGCCTCTTCTCTTGCTAAGTGCCTGCTGGCGACATCCACACCCGAGCCACGTGTATCCTTCTCAATTCCTCCAATGCTGCAGGCCTTTGGCAACCAAAGCCCCTCTACCTGGAAGGTCCCCCCACCACCCATCCATGGGGCTCACTCCTGCTTGGCATGCAGGTGTCGCCTCCTCCAACTCCAGTCGCTGATCAGGTCCCCCTACCCCCAGGACTTCTCAGAGCCTCTCTCCTCCCCGCGGAAGGCTTCTCTCCAATTGTAATCAGCGTGTTTCGGTTATTGCTCCTGTCATTCCTGCCTCTCTGCAGCCTGCCAAATTCTCTGTAAGGGCAAAAATGTGTCTGCCACATTTGTCAACTGTACATGACTGGTGCTCAATAAGTGACTGTTGGGTGGGTGGATAAACCCCTCCACTCACTTTGTGACAGGGATTTGTCTTTCTCCCCACCAGGAATGTCTCTGGGGGTCCTGGCTCAGGGGCCAGCCCCCAACCCTAAGCCCAGGCAGGATGGGGACATCTTGAGGAGGTGGCCCAGGGCTCCCCTTACAGCTGCAAGGAAGCTGGTTCCTTCCTTCTGCTCCTGAAATTGAGGGTTTGGGATTTCAACCCCAACAACTTAATACCACGTTTCCTTTCCCGTCACAGCCACAGAGGAGCTGGGCCTCCGGGCGCTCTGGCATGGCAGCTGGCTTGCTTCTCTGCTTTCAGCCACACAAGAGCGGGGAAAAAAAAGACCAAAATAGTTTTTCTCTCTTTTACCCTGGAATAAAGTCAGTGATGGAAGAGACAAGGGCTGCATCTCTCTGCTTCCCGAAGGGGGACAGGCTTTAAGGAGGGACAGGTCTATTTTGGTTGGGGCCATCTGCAGCAGCATCCCCCAAATGCCAGCCTTTGAGAATTGTGTGCTTCCCTGTCATCCCCAGGCCTGTGCCCTTCCAGGACTTGAATGTGCTTCCAGTCACTCAGACACAGGCTCTGCAACCTTGGGGATGGGGATGGGGTCCAGAGAGGGCTGACCAGTCTCTGCCTGCTTTTGTCCTTCAAAATCAGAAATGTCCATCTGGGTATGGTGGCTCACGCCTGTAATCCCAGCACTTTGGGACGCCAAGATGGGAGGATTGCTTGAGACCAGGAATTAGAGACCAGCCTGGGGAACATAGCAAGATCTCTTAAAAAAAAAAAAAAAAAAAAAAGCCCTTTTAAATGGCAGGCCATGGCTAGGCATGGTGGCTCAGCCTGTAATCCCAGCACTTTGGGAGGCTGAGACAAGCGGATCACTTGAGGTCAGGAGTTTAAGATCAGCCTGGTAAATATGGTGAAACTCCGTCTCTACCAAAAATACAAAAATTAGCCAGGCATGGTGGCGGGCGCCTGTAATCCCAGCTACTCGGGAGGCTGAGGCAGGAGAATCACTTAAACCCCATAGAAAGTTCAGTTACCTTTGCTCATCTGTAAGGACCGCCCTGCTCGGCTTTCTCCCTGTAATCACATCTGGAGGCCAGCAGTGGGTTAAGGCCAGGACAGGCAGGTGTTCTGGGCATCACTCCACCAGAGAGACCGAGGCCCCAGTGCGATGCGTCTCTGTGAGGCAGGGGAGCCTCTGGCACTGAGTTTCACAGAGTGAACGGGTATTTTTTCTGTCTCCATTATCTACCCTTTATTTACTTTTTTTGTGTGTGGTAAAATTTGCATAACGTAAAATTTACCATTTTTAAAGCTGGTGTAAAGTTCAGTGGCATTCCGTCCATTCACAAGGTTGTGCAATCATCGCCACTAGAATTCCAGAACATTTTCATCACCTCGAATGGAAACATTCCCACCTGTGGCAGCAGCCAATCTGCCTCCTGTATCTGTGGATTTGCCTGTTCTAGACATTTCGTATCAATGGAATCTTACACTCTGGCCTTTTAGTCTGGCTTCTTTCCCTCAGCACCATGTTTTCAAGGTTCATCCACATTGTGCCATGGGTCACTTCTTTGCCTTTAATGTTGGCATCATATTCTACTGTACGGACCGAACACATTTGGTTTAATACTCATCCATTAGTGGACCTTTTACTTTTGGATCATGGTTCTTTGCTCCCTGACAACTCAGAATCTGCCTACCGCATGCCCAGCATGGTACAGGGTGCCTGGCACATGCTAGGTGCTGGGAAAACACTTGTAAAATGAATGAGGCAGGGGCCAAGATGGGCTCAGCCCTGCTGCCCGCCTCACATTCTGAGAGCTCTCCAACCAGCCCTGGGCCTCCCGGACTCCGGCCCCACCTACCTGAAACCTGTGGGAGCTGAACAGTTTCCTCAACGTGCCCCTGAAGTCAAGGGGGGTCCTGGGCGCGGGGCCGGGGGCAGTGTCAGGGGCTGCAGCTCTGCCTTCCTCGCCTGAGGCTGGTGTGGGTGGCGGCTGCTCTTCCTCCTCCTCGTCCTCTTCATTCTCCCATTTCTTGTAGTTGATGTTCCAGGCCTGGTAGTCGTCCCCCACGACCGTGAAGTGCCTTAAGAGCTTGCTCATCCTCTTGGCGGGAGCCACCTTGGCCCTGCGGGTGACTGCCTAGAGGGCAGGAACAGAGAGCAAGAGCTTCAGCCAGGTGGCCCTGGGGCCCTCTGGACCACTCAGAGCCCACATGGCCCAGGCCGGGCCAGGCCACCACGGGTGAAGACAGCCCCGGGTGCTCAGAGCCCCCTGTGAGCAGAGACCATGAGGTCACGGTGGTTTCTCGTGCTTTTATTTTTGGAATCCAGGGTCTCAGTGTCTGTGAGGTAACAGGAAACTCTAGCCCCCAGCAGGCCTGTCACCGTGGTCTGCTTGGCAGTAACCAACGGAATCAGTACTGCAGCCCGTTCCAGAACACCCCCCATGGGCCCATGCTTGAATATTGGAAGGACCGCCCCAAGGTTCAGAGACGTCACAACCCAGAAACCGGAAGGGACTGTGGGCAGGGCGTGGGGAGGGGAAGCCAAAAGTAAAAGTACACAGAGTTTCACAGAGAAGTCGCGAGATCCCCACCCATCACGCCACACGTCAGACTGGACAGGCACGTGGCAGGTGGACATTTTCCAAGTTCAGCCAGTGCTATTTCCGTGGACAGCAGTTTAAAGCAAAAGCAAATATCCCTGTGCCCTCTCTCCATTTTGCTCAACTTGCCCTACCAGGAACCAAATTTTACATACATTTAAATAATTAATATGCATAGGTATGAGTGCAAAAGCAGGCTACATGACTCTTGGAACAGGAAGAGAGAGCCCAATGTCCTTGTGGGAGGCTTGAGGAGAGGGGGTGGCAGTCCAGATCCATGGGAAAGAAAGGCTGGGGAGGCTGGGACGCCTAGCTTTCTCAATAGGAAAAAAAAAATCCAATCCCCACCTTGCCCCACACATAAAATACATTTCAGATGCACTAACATTACTGTGTAAAGTATATTAAAAAAGGAACAACTTAAAAAGTCTTAGAACAAAATATAGGCAAGTAACTTCATGAGCTTAGGATAGGGAAAGATTGCTTAAATAACAGAAAACACCACAAAATAAGTTGGGCACGGTGGCTCACACCTGTAATCCCAGCACTCATCCCTGGGCTGAGGCAGGTGGATTGCTTGAGATCAGGAGTTTGAGACCAGCCTGGCCAACATGGTGAGACCCCATCTCTACAAAAAATATAAAAATTAGCTGGGCATGATGGCACATGCATGTAATCCCAACTATTCAGGAGGCTGAGGCCCCAGAATTGCTTGAAGCTGGGAGGTGGAGGTTGCAGTGAGCCAAGATCATGCCACTGCACTCCAGCCTGGGCAACAGAGACCCCCCCACCAAAAATGAACAACACAAAAACAAACACAAAATAGATTTGACTCCATCGAAACTAAAAGCTTTACTATGACACACACACACACACACACACACACACACACACCCCTACAAAGTTAGAAGACACACCACAGACTGGGATATTTGCGATGTATTTGATAGACAAAGACTTAGTATCCAGAATATACAAAGAAATCTTATAAATCAAAAAGATTGAGGAGAAACTCCATGGGAAACTGGGCAGTGGCTGTCAATAGGCAGCTTGTGTAAGAGAAAACCCAGATAGCCAAGATGCTCATCCCCACTAATACTCAGAAAAACGCAGGGTCAAGTAACAACCACACAACTTTTCACTCCTCAGGTTGACAAGAGTCTTAAAGTCTACAACATCAAATATTGGTGAGGGTGGGAAGCAGCGGGGTCTCTCGAATACTGAAGATAGACATAGGTACCAGCACCATCATTTTGGGAAGCAATTTGGCATGGTCTTGTCAAGTTGAAGTTGTGTATATCTTTCTGAATGATCTAGTGATTCCATCCCTACATCCAAAGAGAACTTGGACACATGTGCTCAAACAGGTGACATGTTTAAGAATGTTCATGCAAATATTCACCTAGTTGGCCAAGTGTGGCTCACATCTGTAATCCCCACACTTTGGGAGGCTGAGGTGGGAGGATTTCTTGAGTCCAGGAGCTGAGACCAGCTTGGGCAACATGGCAAGACCCTGTCTCCACAAAAACAAAAAAAATTAGCCAGGCATGGTTACACACACCTGTAGTCCCAGCTACTTGGGTGGCTGAGGCAGGAGGATTGCTTGAGCTTGGGAGGTCCAGGCTGCAGTGAGCCATGTTCTTCAGCCTGGGCAACAGAGTGAGACTCTGTCTCAAAAAAGAAAAAAATAATAATTCACCTAAATGTGGGAGACAGAGAAATGAATATTCTCTGTTCATGTGAGGGGACACTACACAGCTGTTAAAATGAATTAACTGCATCTCAGTAGGTCACTGGTGATGCCTGTGAGTACCTACTTGGCAGCATGGGACACAGTAGACCACTCCTTTCTTCAAACACTTCCTTCATTGGCTTCTGGAATGCCGCAGTCTCCTGGTTTTCCCGCTACCTCCTACCAGTGGTTGTTTCTTGCTAGTTTCTTTTTTTTTTCCTTTTTTTTCTTTTTTGGAGAACAGAGTCTCGCTCTGTCGCCGGGAGCCAGGCTGGAATGCAATGGCGAGACCTAGGCTCACTGCAACCTCCGCCTCCCGGGTTCAAGCAATTCTCCTGCCTCAGCCTCCCGAGTAGCTGGGACTATAGGCGCGTGCCACCACGCCCAGCTAATTTTTTGTATTTTTAGTAGAGACGGGGTTTCACCATGTTGGCCAGGATGGTGTTGATCTCTTGACCTCGTGATCCGCCCACTTCGGCCTCCCAAAGTGCTGGGATTACAGGCGTGAGCCACTGCGCCCAGCCTCTTGCTAGTTTCTTTTGGCCAGTGAATACCTTAGAGGAAGACCTTACATTTAATTTTCTTTTCTTTCATTTTTTTTTTTTTTTTTTTTAAGAGACAGGATTTCACTCTGTCACCCAGGCTAGACACAGGAGTGTGATCATAGGTCACTGCAGTCTTGAATTCCTGGACTCAAGCAATCCTCCTGCCTCAATCTCCCAGGTAGTTTGTACTATGGCACACTATACCATGCCTGGTAATTAAAACAAAATTTTTTTTTAGCGATGTGGTCTTGCTATGTTGCCCAGGCTGGTCTTGAACTCCTGGGCTAAAGCAACACTTCTGCCTCAGCTTCCCGAGTAGCTGGGATTACAGGTACATGGCACTGTGCCTGGCTTACATTTAAGTACACCCAGCACCTAGAACAGTGCCTTGCACTTAATAGACACTCAAAAATACTGAAATGTTTGTTAAGCAACAATGAATCTAGCAATGTGGGTAGCTCCTAAAAAATGTTGATTATAAAGGAAAGATATGGAAGAATATGACCAATGCCATACAACTTAAGTAAAAATGTTAAATATATGGAAAATATTATATATTATTTTGGAATGTATAAAATAGTGTAAACATACACAAGAATGAGATTTCTGCTTCTAGCCTTACTACACTATAGAGTAACTAGTAGCAGATTATCCCTCTTGACATGACGAATTATAAAACTGGATAAAATATGTGAAATTTACTGTGATCCCTTAGAGAAATGAATGAGGCAAATCCCACAAGCACCCTAGCTTTGTGCCTGAAGGTACTTGCTGGACTGTGAAGGCAAAGACTATGGTTCAGAGCTATCTCCCTCCCCTCAGGAATCTGCATGGCAATGTATCAGAAATAGAAAAGCTACGCAGAGGAGGAGATCCAAAAATATGGACTTTGGTTCAGTCCTAAACGTCATGTGTGTGAAACAAGATTTCATGAGGCAGGGAAAAATACAGCTTTCAGGAAAAAAAAACCCTTGGGGTGCTGTGATCTGAACAACTACCAGAGATTACAAAGGACAGGGTTGGGAGATATGTGAGCTCTCAACAGGCAGAGTAGAGAGACCTCATTGGACACCTAAGCATTCAGCAGGGATCCCAGAAAAATCATGCCTTATAAGGAGACCTAATCTAGCCTTACAGGAAGGACCACATTGCACTCATCCCAACAAAGCTTAAGAAGAAGCCTTGACCAGCCTGGCCAACATGGCAGAACCCCGTCTTTACTAAAAATACAAAAATTAGCCAGGTGTGGTGGTAGGCACCTCTACGCCCAGCTACTTGGGAGGCTGAAGCAGGAGGATCACTTGAACCTGGCAGGCAGAGGTTGCAGTGAGCCGAGATCATGCCATTGCACTCCAGCCTGGGGGACAAGAGCAAGACTTTGTTTTAAAATAAAATAAAACAAATTTTAAAAGCCCTGAAAAGAACAAGGTGATCCCTAGGTAAATTAACTGTCTGTTGGAACAAAACTTAATACTCTGTTAGAAAGACAACACCACAAAGTCAACATCGTAGATGCATACTGTCTAGCATACGGTAAAAATTAATAGACAGATAAAGCTAAAAAATGTGGCCCACAACTAATAGAAAAATCAGCTAATAGAAGACTCAAAATGGTCAGAGATAATGGAACTGGCCAACAAAGACTTGAAAACAGATATTAAAAATATATTCAAAGATTTCAAGGAAAACATGAACTTGATGAGGGAAGAAATAAGAATCTCAATAGAGAAATGGTAGCTACAAAAAAGATCCAGATGGATATTCTAGAACTGAAAAGTACATATAAGAAATGAAAAAAACACTGGATGGGCTTAACAGCTGATAACATACTACCAAATAAAAGATCAGTGAACTCTTAAAGACAGGGCAATAGAAAACATCAACTGGAAACACAGAGAGAGAAAAAAGCTGAAAGGAAAAACAAACAGAGACCCAGGGACCACAGCTAGTAGTCTAACGTGTGTGCACCTGCAGTGCATGGCCCTCCGGGGACTGGCATCTCTCCTTCCCACAGCTTCCTCGTCACATTCCAGCCACCCTTCCCTCCCTCTGATGCTCCACACCGAGCCATCACGTGGGCTGTTCCCTCAACCCGGAATGCTCTTCTTCCCACTCCGAGCTTGGCTCACTCTTACTTATGCTTGAAACTTCAGCTAAAATGTCACTTCCTCAAAGAGGCCCTCCCTGACCCCTAAAATCTAAATCAGCTCCCCTCCCATGTATAACCTCTCCTCGCACTTTTCCTTCAAGAGCCCTTGTCCTAGATCTAACTAGAAACTGCTTGTGCAGCCATTTATTTAGTCCGTCTTCCTCCTCACTAGCATTTACCCTGCATGAAGGCAGAGTCTGTCCCCAGAGTCTCGTGTGACACCTCAACTTCAGCAGAAGCCCATCATGTACCTGTTGGCTGGGAGCGCTGGTACCCCATCTCCTGTGCTGGGCTCTGGGCTTGTCTCAGTTGGACCAAACATCTCTGGACTCCCAGGGCTCGCCAGGGCCAAGGGTATACTGAAGCTCTCCAGGCAGCCACCGGCCATAATTCCCTTTTTTGAGACAGGGTCTTGCTCTGTCACCCAGGCTGGAGGTCTCTATAGCCTTGACCTCCCGGGATTAAGTGATCCTCCCACAAAAGCCTTCTGAGTAGCTGGAACTACAGGCACACACCATCACATTCAGCTAATTTTTTGTATTCTTTTGTAGAGGCAGCGTTTTGCTATGTTGCCTAGGCTAGTCGCAAACTCCTGGACTCAAGTGATCGACCTGCCTTGGCCTCCCAAAGTGCTGGGATTACAGGCATGAGCCGCCCTGCCCGACCCCATACTTTCCTTTGGAAACAACTCACCTGGCAGACAAGAGCAGCCTGTCCTCTTTCTCAGCGGGGTGGGAACCTCAAGGTACTTTGCAAAAACAGCATTTATATTTTATAGAAGAGGAAATTTTTCTTTCTGAAACCTTGCAACCAGTGAAGAAGCAACTTTTAGTAATTTGGGATGAAAATATCTAGGGCACTCAGCAGAGCAGAAAACATTTCTGGTTTTCAGTCAAGAGTCTGTCATGCCAGAAGCAGAAAAGTTCCAGAAAAGGGCAAAGATAGGGTTGATCATGAGAATGTGGTGGCCTCAGCAGCTTCCCCATGCACCCCAGGCTTCTGGCATGTGTGGAAAGACTGAGTCAGCATGGTGCACAGAGCACCTTCCTTGGTGCCTGGCTTGGAGTAGCCCCCAGCTCTGGAAGTGCCAGCTATGATTATCCCTTAACAACAAAAACTTGTCTGAGCCTCGTGGCTCGCACCTGCAATCCCAGCACTTTGGGAGGCCAAGATGGGCGGATCACTTGAGGTCAGGAGTTCAAGACCAGCCTGGCCAACATGGCGAAACCCCATCTCTACTAAAAACACAAGAAATAGCCATGCATGGTGGCAGGCACCTGTAATCCCAGCTACTCGGGAGGCTGAGGCATGAGAATTGCTTGAACCAGAGGTTACAGTGAGCTGAGATCACGTCACTGCACTCCAGCCTGGGCTACAAAGTGGGTCTCAAAAAAGGAAAACAAACCCCCAAACTCCTCTCCTCCAGCCTTATCGCCATCCTTAGATATTTCATTTCTCTGCCCACTGCCTGCCTCTGCAACCCTCAGACTGTTAAGTTACATGAACTGATACAGCCACTTTGTGGCTTAAGGGACAATGAGCTGTGTTTCTGTCACTTATAGCCCCAAAAGTCTATAGGTGAAGTTGCTGATGCAGGACACCCCCACAGCTCCATCTCCTGTGCAAGAATCCCTGTGGTTCCCACTGTATCCTGATGCTCCTCTGAGGTCACCTTTCCATATCAAAGCCTGTGACCATGACTCCAGCCTACCTGACTGTCCCACACTCTTTGATGCTGTTCTGCTCTGCTTGGCAATTTTGCCCCCTGCTTCTCCTCCTATCTCTGGCGGCCCTCCTCAGCCTCCTGTACCATGTCCCTGCCCCATGCCAGGAGTCCTGACCCTGTCCTCGGGCTGGTGACTCTCTCTCTTTGGGGGTCTTAGCATACCTGTGTTCTCAGTGCTGTTCACGTTCAAATTAAAGACTCCAGTCTGATGTTCAAGATCCTGCTTGGTTTGCTGTGACCCAAATTGAACTGATTTCTTACCTTTTTCCCCAAATCCACTCCTCCTTCCACATCCCCTAGGGCATGCTGTCACATCCACCTGGCTGCCCAGGCTAAGAACAGAAAGCAGTCCTTGGCTCCTCCCTCTCCCTCACGCCCCATCAATGTCACTTCCTGAACCCAGCTGGCCCTCCATCGTCCCCTCCCCGTCACCAGGACCTACCCTGACGCTCCCTCCACTCTGCGGACAGGGTCCTCCTTCTCCAATGCCAACCTGACTCCTTTCCTGCTGTGCAGCAGCCCCCACACCCACGACTGCCTTCGGGATCAAGTCCCAGCTCTCTTGGCTTCTCTGGGCCCTGGTCTCCCCCGCAGCCTCATTCCTGCCCCTGCCACACTCAAACTTGCAGTTCTAGCGCGGACCACACTTTCTTGCTTCCAGGACTTCGCGTGTCCCCTTCCCATCTATCTTCCAGGTCGTACACCTAGATTTTACCTTCCTTGGGAGGCCTTCCTTAATTGTCCCCCACCCCGGTTGGGATGTACATCATACCCTCTTAACAACCACTGAGACACCATCCCCACCACACTTGGCTGTGAATGCTGGGAGGGCAGAGATTCTTCCTCAGTCACAGGGAGAGACTCAAGAAATGGAAAATAGGCTGGGCGTGGTGGCTCATGCCTGTAATCCCAGCACTTTGGGAGGCTGAGGCAGGTGAATCAGTCAGGCCTCCATGTGCAAGCCTGAACCCAGAAAGTCTAAAGTCCTGCCTGCCTCAGCTGATCACCCTCCACCCTGCCTGTGTTTGCCATTATGTGTGATCCCCGGAGCTTCCCTGGACATAAGATATCCCCCCCCCGCCATCTTAACTCCTCTTATCCCACCCACCATTTTAATTAAACTTATGGTAATGTATACTCCTTGCCCCTACCCTCAGCACTGTAACTGATCTTACTCTGTAACTTTCCACACTGCCCACCCTAAACCTACGAAACCAACTCCTATCCCACTGTTCTTTGTTAACACCCTCTTCGGCCTTGGCCCACCTGCACCCAGGTGAATTAACAGCCATGTTGTTTACACAAAGCCTGTTTGGAGGGGGTCTCTTCATTCAAAGCGTGCGTTTTCAACAATCACCTGAGGTCAGGAGTTTGAGACCAGCCTGGCCAATGTGGTGAAACCCTATCTTTACTAAAAATACAAAAATTAGCCGGGCATGGTGGCGTGTGCCTGTAATCCCAGCTACCCGGGAGGCTGAGGCTGCAGTGAGCTGAGATCGCACCACTGCACTCCAGCCAGCCTGGGTGACAGGGTGAGATTCCATATCAAAAAAAAAAAAAAAAGAGAGAGAAAGAAAAACAAAGAAATGCTTAATAAATGAATTTACAAAATCTCAGGCACTGCCCCTGCAAGTTGAACATTGCTGACCTCTCTCTTATAGGTATTACACAGAAAAACTACCACCTGGGGGAGAAGGGGAAAGTGAAAAAGACAGGCCTAGAAGTGAAGGAGAAAAAAGCGTTTTTGTGGATGCCTATTTTTATAGGCTCAGAAGCTGCCATCTGTGGGAGGGGGAAAGTCCCTAGTTCATGGTTATCCAACAATAGCAGAAAAAGGTACTTTTTAAGAAAGTCAGCCGACTCCCAATTCCCATGGCATGATGTCCCTTCAGTTTCCATTTCCCTGTTCCCTCCCAGAGCTATTTTTGGGGACTTGATTTGCATATTAACTACCAACCTCATCCCCAAACTCCAAGACACGGTGGCAGCAACATGTATTACTACAGTTGCTTATTCGATCGGGGCTCCTGTCATCTTAGCGTGCTGCTAACTTCCTTCCACACGCTACCGCATTTCAGCTCCTAACAACCCTCTCAGGTTAAGGCCATCCGGGTGAGGGGGGACTTGTCCAAGGTCACACATTGTGGGGAACTGGAAAAGCAGAATCTGCTGCTGAGCTCCATGACCTGGAGACTATGTTCTAGAATACACAGTTCACAGAAAGCCAGGCAGCCAGCAACTGGACAGCCACTTGCTCAGAGGGCAGAGTGGGTGGAATTGTGCACCCCCTCTAATTCCTGTCCCCTGGAACCTTAGAATGTGACCTTATTTGGAATGCAGGTCTTTGCAGATGTAACCAAAGATCTTAAGATGAAGTTGTCCTTATAAAGAGAGAAAAGGGGTATCCTTATGAAAAGAGAAAAGGGGCTGGGAGTGATGGCTCACGCCTGTAATCCCAGCATTTTTGGAGGCCAAGGCAGGTGGATCACGTGAGGTCAGGGGCTTCAGATCGGCTTGGCCAACATGGTACAACCCTGTCTCTACTAAAAATACAAAAATTGGCCGGGCATGGTGGCTCATATCTGTAATCCCAGCACTTTCGGAGGCTGAGGCGGGCAGATCACCTGAGGTCGGGAGTTTGAGACCAGCCTGGCTAAACATGGTGAAACCCTGTCTCTACTAAAAATACAAAAATTAGCCGGGCATGGTGGTAGGCGCCTGTAATCCCAGCTACTCAGGAGGCTGAGGCAGAAGAATCGCTTGAACCAGAGAGGCTGCAGTGAGCCAAGATCATGCCAGTGCACTCCAGCCTGGGTGACACAGTGAGACCCGAAACTAAACAAAACCAAACTCAGAAATGAGGCCAGAATGTGGCAAGTGCCTGTAATCCCAGCTACTTGGGAGGCTGAGGCAGGAGAATCACTTGAACCTGGGAGGAGGAGGCTGCAGTGAGCCAAGATCGCGCCATTGTACTCCAGCCTGGGGGACAAATTGAGACTTGGTCTTGAAAAAAAAAGAGAAAAGAACATGCAGAAGGTAAGGTCACGTGAAAGTCACAGAGGTCAGAGTGATATGTCCACAAGCCAAAGACTGCCAGCAACACCGGAGGCTGGGACGGAGGCCTGGGACAGATCTCCCCATCCCAAAGCCTCCAGGGGCCAATCCTGCCAACACCTTGATTTTGGCTTTCTGGTTTCCGGAACCGGTGAGTGTCTGTGGTTGACACCCCCGCCCTCAACCCCCAGTTTGTAGTAATTTGTTACAGCAGCCACAGGAAACCAGGACAGAGGGTTTGTGCCCGAGCGAGCCAGGATGGTTCATAGGACAGGTGCTGTCTTTCTCTTTATCTTTCTAGACCACACATTTGTCCCGGCCTCAAGGAGAAAGCCGAACTCTCCTTGAGCCGCCCAGCCAATTTTTGTATTTTTAGTAGAGACAGGGTTTTGCCATGTTGGCCAAGCTGGCCTCGAACTCCTGACCTCAAGTGATCCAAAACCACTTGGGGAAAGCCCGATTCTGCAGCCAATCCCAGCAAAAGTGGCTCCTCATGCTCAGAGCTCACTGGTCACACCACCTGCTCTCGCTTGATGCTTTTACTGCTTCTAAGAAGTAGGCAGGCTGGGTAGGCGCAGTCTCTCCATTCTGCAGAAGGGGAAACTGAAGCCTGGGAAGAGAGACCACTTGCCTGAAGTCACACCATGCCACATACTGTAGCAGGGTGAGAGAGGCAGAGGGAGGTGGGCACTCCTATGCCAGCTGATGGGCATGTAATGGGTGTGCCCTTCCTAGGAGGGTAACAGGGCAGTTCCTTTCACCTTTTGAAAAAATATTTGAGACTCTCTCATGCGCCAGGCTTGGGGATAAGAGAGGATTGGCCCTAAACCAATTTATATCAAATTTTTATTTTATTTTATTTTCTGAGGTGGGGTCTCATTTTGTTGTTCAGGCTGGAGTGCAGCCTCAAACTCCTGGGCTCAAGCAATCCTCCTGCCTCAGCCTCCCAAGTAGCTAGGATTACAGGTGCATGCCACCATGGCTGCCTTAGTTTCTATCAACATTTAAAATGTCCTTATTGTTTGACTTGACAAGACATTCCCACATGCACACAGGTGCTTGCTCCAGTCCTGCTTCAATAGCCCAAAACTGGAAACCACCTCACAGTCTGTTGCCTAGGACACCGTGGAAGAAGGCCCACACCACAGCACCACGCCACTGTGCGGCAGGCCTGTAAACTCATGCACCCACAGGGAAAGGGCTCCTTGATCTACGGTTATGGGAAAACGGACAAAATCAATCCCAACTCCCAGGAAGAGAGAGGGACCGGGTTGGAGGGTGAAACTTTCTATTTTTTTCTAATAGGTTTCATATGGTTTGGCTGTGTCCCCACCCAAATCTCAACTTGAATTGTATCTCCCAGAATTCAGGTACCTGAAAATGTGGAAGCAACTTTGGAACTTGGTGTCAGGCAGAGGCTGGAACAGAAGAAGACAGGAGAAGGTGGGAAAGTGCGGAACTTCCTAGACACTTGTTGAATGGCTTTGGCCAAAATGCTGATAGCATCTGGACAATAAGATCCAGGCTGAGGTGGTCTCAGATGGAGATGAGGAACTTGTTGGAAACTAGAGAAAAGGTGACTTTTGATATGTTTTAGCAAAGAGTTGGCAGCATTTTGCCCCTGCCACAGAGATTTGTGGAGCTTTGAACTTGGGAAAGATGATTTAGGGTATCTGGTGGAAGAAATTTCTAAGCAGCAAAGCATCCAATGGCTGGTGTTAAAAGCATTCAATTGCATAAGGGAAGTAAAACATAAAAATTTTGAAAATCTGCAGCCTGATAATGTGATAGTAAAGAAAAATGCATTTTCTGGGGAAAAATTCAAGCTGGCTACAGAAATTTGCATAAGAATCAAAGAGCCCAATGTTAATCCCCAAGACCTTGGGGAAAATGTCTCCAGGCTATGTCAGAGACCTTCACGGTGGCCCCTCCCATCACAGGCCCAGAGGCACAGGAGGAAAAAGTGGTTTCATGGGCCTAGGGACTTAATGCCCTGTGTCCTAACTGCTCCAGCTGTGGCTGAAAGGGGCCAACATACAGCTCAGGCTGTGGCTTCAGAGGGTGGAAGCCCCAAACTTTGGCAGCTTCCATGTGGTGTTGGAAGTCAAGAATTGAAGTTTGGGAACTTCTGCTTAGATTTCAGAAAATGTATGGAAGCACCTGGATGCCCAGGCAAAAGTTTGCTGCAGAGGTGGGGCCCTCATGCAGAACCTCTGCTAGGGCAGTGCAGAAAGGAAATGTAGGGTGGGAGCCCCCATACAGAGTCCCTACTGGGCACCACCAAGTAGAGTTGTGAGAAGAGGGCCACAGTCCTCCCGACCCCAGAATGGTAGATCTACGGACAGCTTGAACTGTGTGCCTGGAAAGCCTTTGACACTCAATGCTAGCCCATGAAAGCAGCCAGGAGGTGGGTTATAAGCTGCAAAGACACAGAGGCAGAGCTGACCAAGACTATGGGAACCTATCTCTTGCATCAGCCTGACCTGGATGTGAGACATGGAGTCAAAGATGATCATTTTGGAGCTTTAGAATTTGACTGCCCCGCTGGATTTCAGACTTGCATGGGCCCTGTAACCCTTTTGTTTTGGCCAATTTCTCTCATTTGGAAAAGCTGTATTTACCCAATACCTGTATCCCATTGTATCTAGGAAGCAACTAGCTTGATTTTGATTTTTACTGGCTCATAGGTAGAAGAGACTTACTTGCCTTGTCTCAGATGACTTTGGACTGTGGATTTTTGGGTTAATGCTGAAATAAGCTAAGACTTTGGGGGACTGTTGGGAAGGCAAAATTGGTTTTGAAATGTGAGGACGTGTGATTTGAAGGGGTCGGGGCAGAATGATATGGTTTGGCTGTGTCCCCACCCAAATCTCAACTTGAATTGTATCTCCTAGGATTCCCACATGTTGTGAGAGGGACCCGGGGGAGGTAATTAAATCATGGGGGCCAATCTTTCCTGTGCTATTCTCGTGATAGTGAATAAGTCTCATGAGATCTGAAGGGTTTATCAGGGGCTTCTGCTTTTGCTTCTAATTTTCTCTTGTTGCCTCCATGTAAGAAGTGTCTTTTGCCTTGCACCATGATTCTGAGGCCTCCCAGCCATGTGGAACTGTAAGTCCAATTAAACCTCTTTTTCTTCCCAGTCTTGGGTATGTCTTTATCAGCAGTGTGAAAACAAACTAATACAAGGTTTGACCTTAAGAAACTGCCATTTTTGGAGGGAGATCCAGCCTGCAGGGAGCTAAGTGGTTAATAAAGTATTTAGTGGAGGTGGGAAGAGAAACCAACATACACATGACTGGAATCTCTGAATAAGGAAACGAGTTTAACAGACTAGAACAAAGATATAATTCAAGAAAACTTTCCTGATATAAAAGAGGACTTAAGAAATGCCATCTTTGTAGATAAAAACCAGAAGAAGTTGACAATTTCCTATGATTCAACCTAATATATAACTGTTTGCTATTTTATTATGCCAAATATATGTTCATATATGGTTGTTAAAAAGCAAATATAAGGCTGGGTGCTGTGGCTCATACCTGTTATCCCAGTGCTTTGGGAGGCCAAGGTTGGTGGATCACCTGAGGTCAGGAGTTCAAGACCAGCCTGGCCAACATGGTGAAACCCCGTCTCTACTAAAAATACAAAAATCAGCCAGGTATGCTAGTAGTGCATGCCTGTAGTCCCAGCTACTCGGGAGGCTGAGGCAGGGAAATTGCTTGAACTCGGGAGGCAGAGGTTGCAGTGAGCTGAGATCATGCCACTGTACTCCAGCCTGGGCAACGGAGTGAGACTCCATCTCAAAAAAACAAAAACAAACAAAACAAAAACCCCCATAGAACCGTAAGTGATAAAGCCAGCACAGGAACTCAAGTCCTCCAGATTGTTCTTTCCTCTGCAGACATGAAGAAAAAAAAGACACAAAAGATTTTTTTTTAAGCAACTAAAATGACATTTTAAGAGATGGGACTGGGTGCGGTGGCTCATGCCTGTAATCTCAGCACTTTGGGAGGCCGAGGCAAGTGGGTCACTTGAGCCCAGGAGTTCAAGACCAGCCTGGCCAACATGGTGAAACCCCATCTCTACTAAAAATATGAAAGTTAGCTGGGTGTGGTGGTGGTGGTACGTGCCTACAATTCCAGCTACTCGGGAGGCGGAGGTGTAATCATCACTTGAACCTGGGAGGCGGAGGTTGCAATTAGCCAACATCACACCACTGCACTCCAGTCAGGACAACAGAGCAAGACTCTGTCTCTAGATAAATAAATAAATAGCGGGGAATCAAGGTTCTGAGACGCAGTCTTTCCTCCTTAGCAGAGGAGTAAACTGAGGCCTGCAACGTGGTAACCACTGTCTGTCAGTGGACAGTCCGAAGACTTGTACCTGGGTGTGCTGCTTCCTGGTCCCGGGTCTTAATGCCACCCAAGCAGGGCCACGGCAGTTGTCCCCAGTCCTAGCTTCAATTCCCCTCCCTTATAGCCCTAACCAGCATGAAGCCTGGTGCATTTCAGCAACTAAATGATCCCTGATCTGCCACCTACTTCCCCTACACTTTGCCATCACCCTGGCCAACCCCCATCTCACTTGGAGGCTGTCACAGCTCCTCTCTGCTCTCTCCTTCCCCGCCGCATTCTCTATCAGCTGCAGGGGAGCATCCTTCCAAGCATGATCACGCCACTCCCTGTACAGAAAGGGGCCAGTCCAGCAGGCCCCACGCTGCCCTCCTCAGACAGGCCTGCCTGGCCTCCACTGGCATCTGGGAACGTGGACTTCTGGAAAATTCCCACTATTCCCTGCTAAGAGCAGCTCACTGTGCCCAGACTGCTTGTGGAAACAGCATGGTTTGTGCTGAACTCCTGCTTTCCTTTGGAGAGTCTGGAACTTTTCTAAGTGCCAGGCGGAGGGTGCCTCTGTGCCCAGCCCCAGTGAAAACTCTGGGCACTGGGTCTCTAAGGAGTTGCTCTGCTCTTGAAGACTTAACACATCTTGTCACAACTCCCTGCTGGAGGAATTAAGTGTGACCCCTAGGACCCCTGCCCCCAGCCCAGGAGAGGGCTCTGGAAGCTTGCGTCAGGTTTCTTCTGAACTTCACCCTGTGCGCATTTTCCCTTTACTGACGATCTTAATGTCAATCCTTTTGTGGCGGTTAGTCTAAGCCAGGAGCGCATCTGCATGTGAGTCCCATGGGTCCTTCTAGTGAGTCACTGACACTGGGCAAGGGGTCTCAGAACCCTGACACTTTCCTTTATTTAAAACTTTTGGCTGGGTACAGTTGCTCCTGCCTCCATGTGGGAAGTGCCTTTCACCTTGTGCCACGATCCCAGCACCTTGGGAGGCTAAGGAGGGAGGCTCACTGAGTTCAGGAGTTCAAGACCAGCCTGGGCCACAGAGTGAGATCCCATCTCTACAAAAAATCCAAAAATTAACCATGCATGGTGATGTTCACCTATAGTCCCAACTACTCAGGAGGCTGAGGCAGGAGGATCGCTTGAGCCCAGAATGTCAGGGTTGCAGTGAGCTGTGATCATGTAACTGCACTCCAGCCTGGGTGACAGAGCGAGACCTTGTCTCTAAAGAAAAGAAAATGGGA
>NW_016107323.1:7694811-7705876 GCF_001604975.1 Cebus imitator
ACACCTTCCAGAAGCCCACTCCTGTTCTGCGTGCTGTGGCCTCTGTCTGCCTATCTGGCCTCCCTTCTCACCTCTCCCCCAACTCTGGCCACATTGTCCCCTTTGAGCCTTTCATACTTGGCTGGTTTCTTCAACCACAGGGCCTTTGCATCCATGACTTCTTTCTCCTAGAATGTGCAACCCCTTTCACTTTGTCATCTATCTTCCTCATCCCAGCTCTCAGGGCCTGGCCGGGCCTTCCCCATCACACTATCATGGGGCCCAGCGATTCACAGCATGACCTCCGCGCCTGGCAGACCACAGGCTCCTGCTGAACGTGCCTCCTCCGGGATAGTGGAAAGAAACCCCTGAGCAAACCTCTTCTCTGGGGGAGGCAAGAGGACTCCAGGCAGCAGGCTCACCTGCCCCAGCACTTCTCCCCTCCTGCCTCAGGGGATCCGTGTTCTGAGGAAGGCCTATTTTTAAAATCAGGGAAGTCTTTAAATAAGCGTAGAAGCTTTTCCTTCTCTAGGGCGGGGAGGAAGTCTGAGGTTGATGAAAACCACCACCGTGACAGCTCCGTCACAGACCTTTAGCTCTGGCAGGAGGGCTGCTTACAGGCTGAGGAGTTTAACTGGTGGCCCAGGTCCCCCTAAAGCCATGGTCCCCAACTCTCTCTCCTTTTTCTATAGGGTTAGGAACCCTCCTGACTTGGTAGGTGAGCCGGCCAACCTGGCGAGATGATGGCGAGGCTGCACAGAAATGAGACGGGGGATATTTACAGGAGTGGAACTGTACTCATTCCAACTATCCCCGGAACACCCGTTTAATATTTTCTGAGTTCTGTGCAAAGACCTTCCTCACACACCGCAACAAGCCCATGAGGTAGGGACTGCAATGT
Organism: Cebus imitator; assembly: GCF_001604975.1. Taxonomy (NCBI): domain Eukaryota; kingdom Metazoa; phylum Chordata; class Mammalia; order Primates; family Cebidae; genus Cebus; species Cebus imitator. The sequence goes on from NW_016107323.1 coordinate 7,695,692, forward strand.
CTCTGTTTATGGATGAGGAAACTGAGAACAGAGAGGCCAGTGACTTGCCCCAGGTCACACAGCCAGCAAGAAGCACAGCTCGGATTCCAACTCAGGCTGCCCAGGCCAGCACCCGCTCCTGCCGTGGGACCCTTCATGAACACTGCCCAGCCCTGTACCCTGCTCACAGCTGGAAAAGCCCCATGCTGGGAAGGGATTTTGGAGCAGTGCTTCTCAGTAAGAAATCATGTTCCATGCCCTGCCTCTCAGTACACACTGCCTTGTGTACAAGCATTCTATAACCAGCACTACGGTTAGTAGGGGAGGCGCTCTTATTTTCCATTTCATTCTATTTCTTTTTTTTTTTTTTTTTTGGTGGCAGGGTCTCACTCTGCCACGTAGGCAGGAGGGCAGTGGCATGATTAGGACTCACTGTAGCCTCGACCTCCTGGGCTCAAGAGACCCTCCTACCTCAGCCCCAGCAATAGCTGGGACTACAGGTTTGCACCATACCTGGCTAATTTTTCGTATTTTTAGTAGAGATGGAGTTTCTCCATGTTACTCAGGCTGGTCTCAAACTCCTGATCTTCAAGAGCAGAAGTGATCCACCCACCTTGGCCTCCCAAAGTGCTGGGATTACAGGTGTGAGCCACCGTGCCCGGACCTATTTCATTTCTTAAAAGGTTGATTGTAGCTCACTCAATGGATTTCAGGAGCCACCAATGGGTTGAGTTTAGAGACACAGTTTTGCCGGGACATGCTCTGCCTATTTCCCTGGGAATGACTGAGAGGGGAGTCTGGTCCAAACCTGTGACATCAGTCATGTCATCCAGAAGCAGGGACTGTGCTATTTGTTTTATAAATGTGTAGAAAGAAAAAAGAAAAAGTTATCCAGGTAGAAATGTAGAGCTGCCACCCATGTGACTAGGTCCCCTGAGCCAATGTCTAGTGATGCTTTGGCCATGGAAACCACAGGACACAGTGCTCAGCCTACCCCTCTTTCCTCCCTGCAGAGGGAGGGGTCCCCAGGCCAGGCTGCATGTTGGAATCACCTGGCAGCTTTAAGGCACCTTGAAACCTGGGTCCCGGGCTCAGAGCTTCCAATTCAACCCCTCTGGGTGTGGGCTGGGTGCTGGGGTGGTCTGTGTGCCGCACAGGTGGGTGAGGAAGCCCAGCTGCACCTGGGGCCTGTGCACGCCTCATGAGAAATGAGCCCAGGAGCTGCAGGGAGTTCTACACACACCTGGCTCTCAGGTTCCCCAGAAGTGGCTGCTGAGAGCAGTACCCTGCGCTGAGGAACAAGGTCAGCTGATGGCCGAAAAGCCAGTCCATCCTCATGACAGAGCCAGCAGCTCCCATGTCTTCAGTGCAGGCTGGAGCTGGGCACCCGGCTGAGTGCTTTCCACACGCAATCTTGTTTAACCCTCACCTCAACTCTGTGAGGTATGTGATCGTTCCCATTTTACAAAAGAAGAAAACTGAGGCTCTGAGAGGTGGGAGGGGCAGCAAGGGGCTCTGAGGAGGTCAGGTGAGCCTAGCTCCGCAGCACTGCAAGCCAGGTCTGCACAAGGCTACAAACCCCACCAGTTTCTCTTCCAACACGCTGTTTTCCTCTCAGGAACTAGGAGAGCTGACGCTCAAAAAGCTCTGAAGTAATCTCATTGAGATGACTTTTTCCAAAACAATTAATTCCATAAGGGCAGATCATGAAAAGGAACATGTTCTTTAAACCAGTAAGAGGCTTATTTGCCACAAGTGGTCCTGGCCCTGTCCCCAGTTCCCCAACAATGCCCTCCTGACAACGCCCTCCCAGGCTAGCCTCGGTGTGATGACAAGCAGGCTCCAGGCCCTGGGAGTTCCTTCAGGTGAGTCCCTGGTTCTGCATTTCAATCCTTATCTCCCTTGCTGTCTCTATGCCCTGGTATGGGCTTCTGACAAGGTCCTCACCCCCCAACTCATCCCTGCAACCCCCAGACTCAAATGCACACCCCCAGCTTGACCTGCTGCCATTTACCCCATGAGCAGACCTTTAGCCTTGATCTATTTCTCTGAGTATTACTACGGTATTGTGAAAAGAGGAACAAAAGAAAGGGAAATAGATTCATAACAATCTCAGCTCACCAAACTTAGGTGTCATCTACCTGTCTACCTCTTTCTCTCCCATCTGTCTATATCTTTTATGATCATAATCAAAGACAGTAGGCCAGGTGCGGTGGCTCATGCCTGTAATCTCAGTACTTTGGGAAGCTGAGGCAGGTGGATCACTTGAGGCCAGGAGTTTGAGACCAGCCTGGTCAACATGGAGAAACCCTGTCGCTACCAAAATTACAAAAAAATTAGCTGGGGATGATGGTGCATGCCTGTAGTCCCAGTTTCTCGGGTAGCTGAGGCCCAAGAAGGGTTTGAACCCAGAGGTGGAGGTTGCAGTGAGTCAAAATTGTGCCACTGCCCTCTAGCCTGGGAGACAGAGCCAGGCCCTGTCTCCTAGAAAAAAGACAGCAAACAATTTTGTATCTTATTTTTTTTACCACTATATGCATTAAATTCACACTATTCAGAGGCCAGAAAACTTACCAAGGAGTCAAATGGTCTCATTATTGCATTTTGCATGGTTTTTATCCATTCTGCATGGTTTTATGGCTTTAAATCCAATTCTAAGACCACGTTTATCACATTTTAACGTCTCTGAAATCTGGATGGGCCTGACAATTGATCGGTTTCAGCCTTGTGTTAGTTTTTATCACAGTAAATGGCAGCACATGCTTGCTTTGCTTCTCTTCATGTTACGTAAAATAAGGCGCATCTACAGACAGCGTTGCCTCATGTGCCGAGAAACGTGGTGCCATAAATTATACTTTTGTTTTTTTTTCATAGGCGAGATGACCAGGCTTGATTATGGGTATCTTCAGTATTCTTGATACACACTGTCAAATTTTGTTTCTAGAGCAGTGACATGGGTTGACCCAGTCCCCCGTGCTATGTACGAATGAGCTGATTTCACCACAGTCTAATCATCATGAAGCGTTTCTGAATGTTCTTTTTGGTTTGTCTAATTTAATAGGGAACGACAAATGAAGGAAAAGCATCAGCAGTTCCCACTTAACTTCCATGCTGACTTTCTTATTAAGGGTACCTGGAGCTCCTGTGGCTCCTAACTCTTACACAGTTACCAGGGTCATCAATTTGATGAAATACACAATCACCATCATCATCATCCTGTGGTCCTTCTGATGCTCACATTTGCTTCTCAGACTCTGCCCCACTCACCCTGCTGCTGCCCTGAGCTTCCTGCTCTGCCCTTGCCAGCTTGGCTTGTCCAGGCCCCCAGAACCTCGAGGTGAGCAGCTGGTGTGGAATCAACACTTCGTTTCTACCTTGCCCCCAGTCTTCACCACCAGTGCCCCCAAACCCAATCTGTATCCCAGATATTAAAGACACAGTCTATTTTCTACTGGAAATGGCCATAAGATATGGGAGGAAAGCATTTCCTCTGGAGTCAGGCCAGGTTGAAATCTCAATTTCTTTTTTTTTTTTTTTTTTGGAGATGGAGTTTTGCTCTTGTCACCCAGGATGGAGTGCAATGGTGCAATCTCAGCTCACTGCAACCTCTGCCTCCCAGGTTCAAGTGGTTCTCCTGCCTCAGCCTCCTGAGTAGCTGGGATTACAGGTATGTGTTACCATGCCTGGCTAATTTTTGTATTATTAGTAAACATGGAGTTTCACCATGTTCTGGAACTCCTGATCTCAAGTGATCTACCCATCTTGGCCTCCCAAACTGCTGGGATTATAGGCATGAGCCACTGTGCCTGGCCTGAAATCCCATTAGACACTATCTAGCTGTGTGATCTTGAGAAGTGACCTTACGTCTCTGTGGCCAAGTGTTATTACCTGTAAAATGGGCACTAAGGGAAAGCCCTGTGTGGGCTCAGCACTTGCCTAGCATTCTGAGACCATTGTCTTTTCAAATCTTCCCGACAATCCTTCAGGGGCAGTGGTGGTAAATAATCTGTTCACTATTTTCCAGATAAGGAAACTGAGGCTCAGGGAACTGAAGGACACATAGTTATTAACATGCACACAGTTATGAAGGGCTGGGATTCAAATGGTCTGATGTGGATGATCAGGGTATTTGGAGATTTTGTCCGATCCTTTCCCAGCTCTTCGTCATTGTGATTTTAAGTATTTCAGTGTAATGGAAACACCTGAACAGGTGTGTTCTCCCTCTCCCGTCTGAAACACCAAACAGAGTTATTGTCTCAAGGCTGGGATATCCTCTAATGCTGCAAGAGCACAAAATCCATTTACCTTTTCGTCCCAGGTGGCCATGTCCCTGTTGCTTCTGGATCTGAAAAATAAGAAGACAGTTGTCCAGATCTGTCATCCTGCTGCCATCTACCTCGGTATGTGCACTGCAAACCTTTCTTACAAATTAGTTTTAAGTTAGTTTAAACTGTGTCTGAAAGTAGCGTAAAGTTCAAAGTGTATGTAGGAGGGCATACATCCTGAACATAGAACAAAATGAGCTGAAACAGGGACTCACACCAACGCGTATTTGTACGTGAAAGTTCATAGCCTTTCACAGCATTATTCTCAATAGCCAAAAGGTGGAAATGACTCACTTGTCCATCAAAGGATGAAAGGATCAACAAAGTGGGTCTATCCACACAATGGAACGTTATTCAGCTGTAAAAAGAAATGAAGCAGCAGGGCGGGGTGGCTCACACTTGTAATCCCAGCACTTTGGGAGGCCGAGGTGGGTAGATCACCTGAGGTCAGGAGTTCGAGACCAGCCTGGCCAACATGGTGAAACCGCGTCTCTACTAAAAATACAAAAATTAGCTGGGCATGGTGGCGGGCACCTGTAATCCCAGCTACTTGGGAAGCTGAGGCAGGAGAATGGCTTGAACCAGGGAGACGGCGATTGCAGTAAGCCAAGATCACACCACTGCTCTCCAGCCTAGGTGACAGAACAAGACTCCATCTCAAAATAAATAAATAAATAAATAAAAAGAAATAAAGCACTGACACTACAATGTAGATGAACCTCAAATACACCACGCTAAGTGAAAAAAGCCAGACATAAAATGTCACATATTGTAGGATTCCATTGATACGAAATGTCCAGAACAGGCAAATTCTATGACAGAAAGCAGATCGGTGGCTTCCAGGGGCTGAGGGCAGGGAAGAATGGAGAGTGACTGCTTCATGGATCAGGGGGTTTCCGTTTGTGGTGATGAAAATCTTCTGTGAAGCTAACAAGGTATTTTTTAAAAAGTAAAATGATGTATTATTAAATTTAATAAAAACAATGAAAATGTTCTGATAGAGGTGATGGTTGCACACTGTGACACATACTAAATGCCGCTGAATTATTCACTTTAAAATGGTTAACTGTATGTTATGTGAATTTCACTCCAATTAAAAAGAGACAGACATTACAGTGTTTACAGTGTTGGAGTTGCTCTGTAAAGCAGCAAAATCTTCTGAACATCCGCCACCAGCTACGTCAGCGAATGCACCTGCGAGCAGCGGAGCTGCTAGTGCTGTGGGGCATTCACATGTGGATGTGGTAAGATGCTGGCCACAGAGCAAGCAGTGGAGTCACATTACGGCAGAGTCTACAGGATGACCCCATCTACATCAAAAGAAATACAGACCCTTTTTTTTTTTTGGTCTGTAAGGATCAGTCTTCGCAGAGGTTATTTTTGGAAGAAAAGAGAGTGATCTGGGTGTGGGGTTTTCCTTCCCTGCTCTGGGAGGCGTGAACTTTTACAATGAGGTGGTGTTACTTTAAAACATTATTTCTAACGTAGATGATCTACGCATGTAGTAAAAAATTTAAATTATACAAAAAGATATTCTATGACAAGTCAGTCTCCCCTCTACCCATTCTCCTTCCTAGAAGCGGCCGCTCTGACCCATTTCCTACATCACCTTCTGGAGTATTCTATGCTCTCACAAGCACATGAGTATATACTCTCCCCAACCTTTTTTTTTTTCCGTAAACAAAAGTGAACCCACGTACTGCTCTGAATCTTATTTCCCTTTAGGGTGTGGTAGGCAAAATAATGCTCCCCCTCAGAGACTCACATGCCCTAATCCCTGAACTTGTATATTACTTTACGTACCAAAAAGGATTTTGCAGATATGATGACGTTGCCCCTCTTAAGTTGGAGGAAATGATACTGGATTAATCCAGGGGACCCAATGTCATCAGAGTGGTCTTTGATAAATGGAGGCAGGAGAAGAGATGTGAGGACAGAAGCAGGGGCTGGAGTCAGAAAGATCTGAAGATTCGATGCTTTAAAGATGGAGGATGGGGCCTCAATCCAAGGCATGTGGGCCCCTCTAGAAGTTGGGAGGGAAAGCAAACAGATTCTCCCCCGAGCCTGCAGCAGCAACACAGCCCTGCCTACACCTTGCCTTGAGCCTACCGAGATGGATGTGGACTTTTGACCTCCAGAACTGCAACATAAATGTGTGTCATCTGAAGCCACCAAGCTTGCGGCCATTTGTTAGAGCAGCCGCAGAAGACTAACACAGTATCTCAGAGGTGGTTCTATGCCAGTGCATCGTGCATGAGGTGCACGCCTGGTCACGGCTGCACAGGAGTCCCGTGTAGGAACGAGTTTAATCCCACTAGTGATGGACACTTAAGGTTGTTCCCAATCTCCTCCTACCCCAATGCTTCAGTGAATAACCTTGCACACCCTGTTTGTTTTGGAGTTGAGGGTCTTACTCTGTCACCCTGGCTAGAATACAGTGGTGCAATTAGAGCTCACTGCAGCCTCAAACTTCTAGGCTCAAGGGATACTCCCACTTCAGCCTCCTGAGTAGCTGGGACTATAGGCACACACTGCCATGTCCAAACCTATTTTTACAGAAAGGGGGCGTCTCACTATGTTGTCCAGGCTGGTCTCAACCTCCTGAGTTCATGTGATCCTCCTGCCTCAGCCTCCCATGGTGTTGGGATTACAGTTGCGAGCCATTGTGCCAGATCCCTCTATGGAACCTCTCTCTCTCTATATATATATTAAAATCTGAGACAGAGTCTCATTCTTTTGCCCAGGCTGGAATGCCGTGGTGTGATCTCAGCTCACTGCAACCTCTGTCTCCCAGGTTCACGCAATTCTCCTGTCTCAGCCTCCTGAGTAGCTAGGATTATAGGTGCCCACCACCATGTTCAGCTACTTTTTTTTTGTATTTTTAGTAGAGATGGGGTTTGGGTATATTAGCTAAGCTGGTCTCAAACTCCAGACCTCAAGTGATCCATCTGCCTCAACCTCCCAAAGTGCTGGAATTACAGGCATGAGCCACCATGCCTGGTCTAATTCTAAAAAATTATTTTGAAATAAACTTTCACAAAAACTTTTTAAAAAAGTTACTTCTCTCCCCACAGTTCCAAGCTGAGGGTGCAAGGGACTCTCGGAGTTTCTCGCTGGTTGACTGGCAGAGCAGCTTCTGCAGCCAGCAGAGTTCAGCTTTGCACTGAAAGTGTGTGGTCCCATACTAGCCCCCTGGGACCTTCAACCTGCTCTCACGGGAGGGGCTCAAGTGGAACCACCAGCACAAGAGGAGGTGAAAGGAAGAATTAAGGTGCCCTGGAGATTTCCTTCCTTTGTAAGATAGGAACTAGAACCAGCACATACGCAGAGAAACACTCAGCTTCAGCAAGTCAAGCAACAGAAAATTTAAAACTACCATACCCTTCTCCATTAAACTAGCCAAAACATAAAAAGGATAAAACCCAATGCTTGCAGAGCTGCAGGGAAATGTGCACACATTCCTGGGGATGATTTTTCTAAATAGCCACCTGGTCACAAGAGGTAAGTGCCTTCAAAATGATCCCACTCTTGACTTGCATACATCAGTTAGGAAACTGTATCTCCCAGAAGTCATTTGATAGCCAAAAACAAGCACAATATGGATAACCACATTTATAGCTAAGTTGAATATTATGGCTAAAACCTGGAAGTGGTTCTCAAGCCCTACTTTAGGGAAAAGCGGAGGAAGGCAGTGGGCTCTTGGGAGGAAAAATTCTGAGGTCTCTACAGAAATGGGCAGAAAAAATGCTGTCAAGCATTGAGAAGAAAAATAGACTGATGGCTGACACACTGCCTGCAACTATACAAAAATATCTGAGTCTTTTCTAGGTGCCTCAAGTGATCCATCTGATTTCTCAGGTTCTGGGAAATCCAAGGTGAAGAGGCAAAGGCAAGGTCAGGAATCCCGGTAGGCTGACATGTTACCTGGGGAGACAAGGAAGAAAGGAAACATACGAGACAGACCACACCCCCAGCTAAGCACTGGGAAGCAAGCTAGCCAGCCAGAGTAAGGGGCCAGGGAGCAGGCGGGGTCTCCTTAAGTTAGAACTTGCTGCTGGCCGAGACTGTGGGAAAGGGAAAAGGAGAGGGGGTGATTGGGGACAACACAACATTTATGGTGTCTCCTGAATTATAAGGGAGTATGTCACAGGTTGCAGAGAAGAGCATTCCCGTGAACAGGAAGAGCATATGCAGCATACACAGCCCCTGAGAGAGTAGAGAACTTAGGAGGAGGTGGCTAGGGACAGGAGTGGACAGGAAAGTGGCCAGAGGGAAGAATCAAGAATAATCGCATAGGGCCTGATCACAGAGAGGGCTTGGCAGGTGATGCTGGAGATTTGGGTGGGAGTGAGGGGTCAAGGATGATGAGGCAAGAGACGCTGGGGCGTGGACTCGGGGTGGAAGTAGTGGGTAGAGGAGTGGCCGGATTCAGGATATGCTTTGGGTTAGAACTTGCTGCTGGCCTAGACTGTGGGCAAGGGAAGCAGAGAGGGGGTGGTGGATGACAGCTCCCGGGGCCCAGTGACTAGGAAATGATCAAGTCTGGGACAAGAACGCTCTGGCTCCCTCCTTCTTGCTAAGCCAGGAGCAGGGAGGGCAGAGGGCCACGGAGCAGCTCTGGGCCTTGTGCAAGCAAGCCTCAGCCCAGAGATTTTCAAAACCCTGACCTTATCAGCCTTTCCCTCTGGGGAGTCAGAGCCAGAGAAGTTGCCTGCCCCCCCCCACCTCGGTCTTACTCAAGCACCTCCTAGTTGCTGGTGGGGCTGTCCGGAAATCCTGCAGATCTCAGACAGCGCTGAACAACCTGAAGTTAAAGGTGCCCCGGACAGAGAAGTACTCTCAGAGGGGCGGGAGGGAGGGTGCAGTACGGGAACCATGAACTTTTGGTAGTAACCTGGTGCCAGGGGTACACCAAGCATCTCATGTCATCTTCTCAGCAATCCTGTGAGGCAGGCACATGCTTAACCCCAGAGGACAGATGCAGAAACTGAGGCATAGACAGGCCAAGTCACTAGCTGAGCCTGCAAGAGCCCCCACACCCAGCACTGGTAAAGGTGGTTGGGAGAACGTTCCTAGAGGGGGTTCCAATGAGGAACTGCTCTCCCCTGTCTTGGCTCACCCTGGCCTCAACACTCTTGTTCCTCAGTATCTCTGTCTCCAAGAGGTGGGTGTTTTTAAAGTGTTTCCAGGGAAAACTTTGCTGCCCTGGGGCTCCTCCTTAAGGGATGGCCGGGCCCGCTCACTGCAGCCTTCTCCCGGGACACCCAACACTGCCCCTGTCCCTACTTCTCTCCCACAGTCTCCCGGGAGGGCGGCGGGGAAGGGACGATGCAACCGAGGACTTAGGGGACACAGACCTGGTTGTGAGTTCTGGCTCTGCCTTCTGTGGTTGTGTGACCCAAGGGAAAGGGCTTGGTCTCTCTGCGTCTTGGTTTCTTCACCTGTAAGAGGAAGACGACGATGGTCACCTGTGGTTGCTGCGCGGATGGTGAAGAACTGAAGGCACCTGGCCCGGGGAGAGTGAAGACCTGAAGGCACCTGGCCCTGGGCGGCGCGCAACACGAACTTTCAAGGTTGTGGGGGTGTCACTGGGGCCGGTGTCTCTCGCCTCCCCCTTCCCGGACTCCAGTCCCCGCGGAGGGGAAGCACTGCCCGCCCACGCCGCCCGCGCAGGCACACTCCAGAGCCGAGGACTGGGGTCCTGCCCGCGATCCGCTGCGAGGCCTGGACAGCGGAGATCCAAGGGGGTCCCCTCTTCTCGGAGGGATTGGGACAGGGGGTCTTGGAGAAGGGGCTGCACGCCAACAGGGGTACGCCCCTCCGCCGGCCCGAGAACTTACCCGTAGCCCCACCTGCCCGCGGCCACAGCAGCGACTGGGAA
>NW_016107323.1:7707416-7716008 GCF_001604975.1 Cebus imitator
CTTACACTTTTGCTGAATTTATTCCTGAGTATTTTATTCTTTGTAATGCTACTGTAACAAAATTGTTATTTTGTTTTTTAAGACAGGGTCTCACTGTGTCACCATACTGGAGTGCAGTGGTGCGATCTCGGCTCACTGCAGCCCTGCGTCCGAGGTTCAAGCAATTCTCCTGCCTCAGCCTCCTGAGTAGCTGTGATTACAGGCCAGCATCACCATGCTTGGCTGATTTTTGTATTTTTAGTAGAGACGGGGTTTCACCAGTCTCTGTCCAAAAAGTCAGGCTGGTCTTGAACTCCTGACCTCAAATAATCTGCCTGCCTTGGCCTCCCAAAGTGCTGGGATTATAGGCGTGAGCCACTGCATCCGGCAACAGTCTCACTTTGTTGCCCAGGCTGGAGTACAATGACACGGTCTTGGCTCTCTACAACCTCTGCCTCCCAGGTTTAAGCAATTCTCCTGCCTCCCAAGTAGCTGGGATTACAGGTGCCCGCCACCACACTTGGCTAACTTTTGTATTTTTAGTAGAGATGGGGTTTCACCATGTTGGTCAGGCTGGTCTTGAACTTCTGACCTCAAATGATCCGCTCACCTCAGCCTCCAGTGCTGGGATTACAGGTGTGAGTCACCATGCCCAGCCTGCTGCAGGCTTTCTTAAAAACATTTTGGTCCGATCTCCTGACTTCTCAGTCATGTATTATTACCACAGTTCCATGCCAATTCCTAAGGCATAGTCTGGTCCATTTTAAACATCAACTTCCTTATATTTTATTAAAAACTCTGCTCCTCCCCCAGGGCCAACTAGACATAGTGGAGAGGATATGGGGACTGCTCCTGACAGCTCCTGCTTGGTGTTCACTCCCCTCTGGTTGAGAAAGGGGAAAGGGAACAAGTATCCCATCCCCTAGCTGCACATCTTGAAGTTGCAGTCCTCTGTCTTAACGTCTGATCCCGCCTGTAGTTAGATGCTTAGTGCAGACAGGTGGTGGCCTCAACAGGCCCTGCAAGGCTCAAACCCCGGCCTGGCTGGACCCTCTGGCTGCCTTCCCCCACTCCTTCCCCTACAGAGGCATCGCTCTGTCTTCTCCAGTGTACTTGCCTCTGCTCCACATTGCAGTGGCCCTGGGAAAGTCTGCAGCTCCCAACCTTACTGATGCCCTGGGACCTGGGGCCACCAGCAGGAACCTATGTCCATACTTTTTGGGAACCAGGATCTCAAAGGGGCAGCTCAGCAACTCTAGAAAATTTGGTGATGTTCATAGCATTGCTGTGTTCACTGAAACCCTCTGACTGCTCAGGCATTTCAGTGGAGACGAAAGATCTCAAATGTGTTACATTGTTATGCCCAGGCACAGGGTTTGACCCATGGTAGGTACTTTACATTCCTATTGCTTAAATTAATGAGTAGTGAGCATAATAAGACTGGGGTGCCCTCCATCATTGCCACCATTCGATATTGCATTGATGATCTCAGTCAGTGCAGTAAGACAAGAAAACAGAAATACGAAGATTGAAAAGAGAAAGACTGTCATTTGCAATCTGTGTGATTGTCTACCTAGAAAATCCAAAAGACCTAACGGTTTAACAGGTGACCACCTACTGTGTGGTAGGCCCTTTCAAGGTACTAAGTATAAGATGAAGGAACAGGCTTTGTTCTTCGTGAGCTCCCATTTTAGTTGGGGAAGTGAGGCCAACAATATGAGGGGAGAGGGCTAGGCACGGTTGTTCACCCCTGCAGTCTGAGCACTTTGGGAGGCTGAGGTGGGAGGACTGCTTGAGCCCATGAGTTCAGGACCAGCCTTGGGGACAGACAAGACCCCATCTCTACAAAAAAAGTTTTAAAATATTAGCTGGGCATAGTGGCATGCACCCGTAGTCCCAGCTACTCAGGAGGCTGAGGTGGGAGAATCTGTTGAGCCCAGGAGTTTGAGGCTGCAGTGAGCTACGATTACACCACAGCATTCCAGCCTGGGCAACAGAACGAGACACTGTCTCTAAAAAAAAAAAAAAAACCCATAGGGAAGAGTAACCTGAGGTCCACAAAAAGAATCCAGGGGGTCCATGAACTTGGGTGGGGAAAAAATTAAGTATTTATTTTCATTAACCTATAACTGAAATGTATTAGCACTCTGTTTAGAGACAGGATCCTACTTTGTTGCTCAGGCTGGAATGCAGTTGCAGCGTGAGCACAGCTCACTGCAGCCTCAAATTTCAGGTTCAAGTGATACTCCTGCCTCAGCCTCCCAAGTAGCTGACACAGCAGGCATATGCCACTGTACCCAGCTAATTTATTTTTTATTTACTTTTATTTTTTGTAGAGACAGGGTCTTGTTTTGTCTCCCAGGCTGGTCTCAAACTCCTGGCCTCAAGCAATCCTCCTGCCTCAGCCTCCTGAAAATTTTTTTAAAAATTGGGATTATGGGCATGAGCCAGTGTACCTGGTCTTTAACTGAAATTTAATATTTCCTTCAATTATGAATATACGTAAAAAATGCAACTCTAGTTGCATTAAAAATATCACTAACTGGCCGGGTGTGGTGGCTCACACCTGTAATCCCAGCACTTTGGGAGGCCAAGGTGGGTGGATCACCTGAGGTCAGGAGTTCAAGACCAGCCAGGCCAACATGGTGAAACGCTGCTCCACTAAAAAATACAAAATTAGCTGGGTGTGGTGGCACATTCCTATAATCCCAGCTACTTGGGAGGCTGAGGCAGGAGAATCACTTGAACCTGGGAGGTGGAGGTTGCAGTGAGCTGAGATCANCCCCTACTGCCCGCAGCCCTCCAACGCTCCGCGGGCGTCTAGGCCTCGGCCCTCGCCCGGGTCTCAGTCCCCTTTTCCCTGCCTGTGGTCAGTCCACCGGTTCGTCCCCAACGGCGGCCTTCCGCACCGCAGGCTGGGCCTGGGCCTCCCGCAGTTCTGCAGACGGACAAAGGTCCCGCCCGTGGGGAGCGAATCGCGGATCACGAGAATCCTGCCCCGGGCCAGCCTAAGGGAAGGGTGGGCGGAGGGAACCACTTCCTTCCTCCGCCGGCTGGAGCGGGTGAATCCACCCCCCAACCCCTGTAGGGGGGCTTCTGCTTCATCCCGCCGTCTCCGGGCCACCCCTGCCTCTGGGTCTCCTGATTCCTTGGGTTCGTCCGCTGGACAGTTTCTGCCACGCAGGGGTGGAGGGTGGGCAGCATGTTCTAAGGAGTGAGCAAACCTCGCAGCCCTCAGGACTTCCCTTGGTTGGGGGCCTGAGGCTGCTCAGGGGATGGTGTTGGTAAAGGGAGCCTTCCCGCCTGCAGCCCCTGCCTGGCCTGGGCTACCTTGCTCCTGGCCAACTTGTACTGCCCCGCAGGCCCACCTCTGAAGTCCCTTCCCTGTGGGCCCTCCCAGCAGCCTGTTTAGCCAGTGGAATCAGTTCTGCTAGCTTCTGTCTTCCCTCAGAGACCATTTGTCCCAAACATCCTGCAGAACCGTCTTCTGCACACCTCTCCCTTCTGGTTGGGTCGGGGCTGTGGGGAGGCTCACCTCCTTGGGGTTGTATTAGTTTCCTCAGGCCGCTGTAACAGATCACCACAAACCCAGTGGCTTCACACAAATATGTTACCTTACAGCCCTGGAGGCCAGATGTCTCAGGTGGGTCCTACGGGGCCAGAATCAAGGCGTGGGTGGGGCTGTGCCTTTGGAGGCTGGCTCCAGGTTAGTGTGTTCCTTGCCTTTCCAGGCTTTGAGATGATGCCTGCGATCCTTGACTGCCACTCTCTGCCGTCTGCCTCCGTGGTCACAGCGCCTTCCCCCTTTCTCTTCTAAGGAGCCCTGTGATTATGTGGGATTCACCTGGATAATCCAGGCTAATCTCTCCAGCTCAGGATCCTTCACGTGTGCAAAGTTCCCTTTGCCACTTAAGGCAACGTACAGGTTCAGGGGGTTAGGATGTGGATATCTTGGTAGGAGGGTGCATTCTTCTGCCTCCCATGGGGGTACTGTTTCCCTGGCTTCAACCTACTCGGCTTTCCCCAATCCTGCTGGGCAGCTGGATTCCTTCCTTTTTTTTTTTTTTTTTTTTTTTTTGGTCTGTAAGGATCAGTCTTCGCAGAGGTTATTTTTGGAAGAAAAGAGAGTGATCTGGGTGTGGGGTTTTCCTTCCCTGCTCTGGGAGGCGTGAACTTTTACAATGAGGTGGTGTTACTTTAAAACATTATTTCTAACGTAGATGATCTACGCATGTAGTAAAAAATTTAAATTATACAAAAAGATATTCTATGACAAGTCAGTCTCCCCTCTACCCATTCTCCTTCCTAGAAGCGGCCGCTCTGACCCATTTCCTACATCACCTTCTGGAGTATTCTATGCTCTCACAAGCACATGAGTATATACTCTCCCCAACCTTTTTTTTTTTCCGTAAACAAAAGTGAACCCACGTACTGCTCTGAATCTTATTTCCCTTTAGGGTGTGGTAGGCAAAATAATGCTCCCCCTCAGAGACTCACATGCCCTAATCCCTGAACTTGTATATTACTTTACGTACCAAAAAGGATTTTGCAGATATGATGACGTTGCCCCTCTTAAGTTGGAGGAAATGATACTGGATTAATCCAGGGGACCCAATGTCATCAGAGTGGTCTTTGATAAATGGAGGCAGGAGAAGAGATGTGAGGACAGAAGCAGGGGCTGGAGTCAGAAAGATCTGAAGATTCGATGCTTTAAAGATGGAGGATGGGGCCTCAATCCAAGGCATGTGGGCCCCTCTAGAAGTTGGGAGGGAAAGCAAACAGATTCTCCCCCGAGCCTGCAGCAGCAACACAGCCCTGCCTACACCTTGCCTTGAGCCTACCGAGATGGATGTGGACTTTTGACCTCCAGAACTGCAACATAAATGTGTGTCATCTGAAGCCACCAAGCTTGCGGCCATTTGTTAGAGCAGCCGCAGAAGACTAACACAGTATCTCAGAGGTGGTTCTATGCCAGTGCATCGTGCATGAGGTGCACGCCTGGTCACGGCTGCACAGGAGTCCCGTGTAGGAACGAGTTTAATCCCACTAGTGATGGACACTTAAGGTTGTTCCCAATCTCCTCCTACCCCAATGCTTCAGTGAATAACCTTGCACACCCTGTTTGTTTTGGAGTTGAGGGTCTTACTCTGTCACCCTGGCTAGAATACAGTGGTGCAATTAGAGCTCACTGCAGCCTCAAACTTCTAGGCTCAAGGGATACTCCCACTTCAGCCTCCTGAGTAGCTGGGACTATAGGCACACACTGCCATGTCCAAACCTATTTTTACAGAAAGGGGGCGTCTCACTATGTTGTCCAGGCTGGTCTCAACCTCCTGAGTTCATGTGATCCTCCTGCCTCAGCCTCCCATGGTGTTGGGATTACAGTTGCGAGCCATTGTGCCAGATCCCTCTATGGAACCTCTCTCTCTATATATATATATTAAAATCTGAGACAGAGTCTCATTCTTTTGCCCAGGCTGGAATGCCGTGGTGTGATCTCAGCTCACTGCAACCTCTGTCTCCCAGGTTCACGCAATTCTCCTGTCTCAGCCTCCTGAGTAGCTAGGATTATAGGTGCCCACCACCATGTTCAGCTACTTTTTTTTTGTATTTTTAGTAGAGATGGGGTTTGGGTATATTAGCTAAGCTGGTCTCAAACTCCAGACCTCAAGTGATCCATCTGCCTCAACCTCCCAAAGTGCTGGAATTACAGGCATGAGCCACCATGCCTGGTCTAATTCTAAAAAATTATTTTGAAATAAACTTTCACAAAAACTTTTTAAAAAAGTTACTTCTCTCCCCACAGTTCCAAGCTGAGGGTGCAAGGGACTCTCGGAGTTTCTCGCTGGTTGACTGGCAGAGCAGCTTCTGCAGCCAGCAGAGTTCAGCTTTGCACTGAAAGTGTGTGGTCCCATACTAGCCCCCTGGGACCTTCAACCTGCTCTCACGGGAGGGGCTCAAGTGGAACCACCAGCACAAGAGGAGGTGAAAGGAAGAATTAAGGTGCCCTGGAGATTTCCTTCCTTTGTAAGATAGGAACTAGAACCAGCACATACGCAGAGAAACACTCAGCTTCAGCAAGTCAAGCAACAGAAAATTTAAAACTACCATACCCTTCTCCATTAAACTAGCCAAAACATAAAAAGGATAAAACCCAATGCTTGCAGAGCTGCAGGGAAATGTGCACACATTCCTGGGGATGATTTTTCTAAATAGCCACCTGGTCACAAGAGGTAAGTGCCTTCAAAATGATCCCACTCTTGACTTGCATACATCAGTTAGGAAACTGTATCTCCCAGAAGTCATTTGATAGCCAAAAACAAGCACAATATGGATAACCACATTTATAGCTAAGTTGAATATTATGGCTAAAACCTGGAAGTGGTTCTCAAGCCCTACTTTAGGGAAAAGCGGAGGAAGGCAGTGGGCTCTTGGGAGGAAAAATTCTGAGGTCTCTACAGAAATGGGCAGAAAAAATGCTGTCAAGCATTGAGAAGAAAAATAGACTGATGGCTGACACACTGCCTGCAACTATACAAAAATATCTGAGTCTTTTCTAGGTGCCTCAAGTGATCCATCTGATTTCTCAGGTTCTGGGAAATCCAAGGTGAAGAGGCAAAGGCAAGGTCAGGAATCCCGGTAGGCTGACATGTTACCTGGGGAGACAAGGAAGAAAGGAAACATACGAGACAGACCACACCCCCAGCTAAGCACTGGGAAGCAAGCTAGCCAGCCAGAGTAAGGGGCCAGGGAGCAGGCGGGGTCTCCTTAAGTTAGAACTTGCTGCTGGCCGAGACTGTGGGAAAGGGAAAAGGAGAGGGGGTGATTGGGGACAACACAACATTTATGGTGTCTCCTGAATTATAAGGGAGTATGTCACAGGTTGCAGAGAAGAGCATTCCCGTGAACAGGAAGAGCATATGCAGCATACACAGCCCCTGAGAGAGTAGAGAACTTAGGAGGAGGTGGCTAGGGACAGGAGTGGACAGGAAAGTGGCCAGAGGGAAGAATCAAGAATAATCGCATAGGGCCTGATCACAGAGAGGGCTTGGCAGGTGATGCTGGAGATTTGGGTGGGAGTGAGGGGTCAAGGATGATGAGGCAAGAGACGCTGGGGCGTGGACTCGGGGTGGAAGTAGTGGGTAGAGGAGTGGCCGGATTCAGGATATGCTTTGGGTTAGAACTTGCTGCTGGCCTAGACTGTGGGCAAGGGAAGCAGAGAGGGGGTGGTGGATGACAGCTCCCGGGGCCCAGTGACTAGGAAATGATCAAGTCTGGGACAAGAACGCTCTGGCTCCCTCCTTCTTGCTAAGCCAGGAGCAGGGAGGGCAGAGGGCCACGGAGCAGCTCTGGGCCTTGTGCAAGCAAGCCTCAGCCCAGAGATTTTCAAAACCCTGACCTTATCAGCCTTTCCCTCTGGGGAGTCAGAGCCAGAGAAGTTGCCTGCCCCCCCCCACCTCGGTCTTACTCAAGCACCTCCTAGTTGCTGGTGGGGCTGTCCGGAAATCCTGCAGATCTCAGACAGCGCTGAACAACCTGAAGTTAAAGGTGCCCCGGACAGAGAAGTACTCTCAGAGGGGCGGGAGGGAGGGTGCAGTACGGGAACCATGAACTTTTGGTAGTAACCTGGTGCCAGGGGTACACCAAGCATCTCATGTCATCTTCTCAGCAATCCTGTGAGGCAGGCACATGCTTAACCCCAGAGGACAGATGCAGAAACTGAGGCATAGACAGGCCAAGTCACTAGCTGAGCCTGCAAGAGCCCCCACACCCAGCACTGGTAAAGGTGGTTGGGAGAACGTTCCTAGAGGGGGTTCCAATGAGGAACTGCTCTCCCCTGTCTTGGCTCACCCTGGCCTCAACACTCTTGTTCCTCAGTATCTCTGTCTCCAAGAGGTGGGTGTTTTTAAAGTGTTTCCAGGGAAAACTTTGCTGCCCTGGGGCTCCTCCTTAAGGGATGGCCGGGCCCGCTCACTGCAGCCTTCTCCCGGGACACCCAACACTGCCCCTGTCCCTACTTCTCTCCCACAGTCTCCCGGGAGGGCGGCGGGGAAGGGACGATGCAACCGAGGACTTAGGGGACACAGACCTGGTTGTGAGTTCTGGCTCTGCCTTCTGTGGTTGTGTGACCCAAGGGAAAGGGCTTGGTCTCTCTGCGTCTTGGTTTCTTCACCTGTAAGAGGAAGACGACGATGGTCACCTGTGGTTGCTGCGCGGATGGTGAAGAACTGAAGGCACCTGGCCCGGGGAGAGTGAAGACCTGAAGGCACCTGGCCCTGGGCGGCGCGCAACACGAACTTTCAAGGTTGTGGGGGTGTCACTGGGGCCGGTGTCTCTCGCCTCCCCCTTCCCGGACTCCAGTCCCCGCGGAGGGGAAGCACTGCCCGCCCACGCCGCCCGCGCAGGCACACTCCAGAGCCGAGGACTGGGGTCCTGCCCGCGATCCGCTGCGAGGCCTGGACAGCGGAGATCCAAGGGGGTCCCCTCTTCTCGGAGGGATTGGGACAGGGGGTCTTGGAGAAGGGGCTGCACGCCAACAGGGGTACGCCCCTCCGCCGGCCCGAGAACTTACCCGTAGCCCCACCTGCCCGCGGCCACAGCAGCGACTGGGAA
>NW_016107323.1:7716368-7724344 GCF_001604975.1 Cebus imitator
AAAAAAAAAAAAAAAAAAAAAAAAAAAAAAAAAAAAAAAAAAAAAAAAAAAAAAAAAAAAAAAAGATGAGGAACTGAGTTAGAGGAAGAACTTGTTCTCATTTGGGCAATGCCAAAGCAGTTCTGTTAAACTCCAGCCCCACCCCTGGTCTTCTGCATTTCGTACCAAGCAAGGAGCCCAGCTTGCTTGAGTTGATGTTCATGGAGCATGTACCTACTTGTTTAGGGATAGGGTTTCGCTGTTGCCCAGGCTGGAGTGTAGTGGTGCAGTCACTGCCCCCTGCAGCCTTTACCACCTGGACTCAAGCTGTCCTCTCATCTCAGCCTCCTGAGTAGCTGGGACCACAGGCATGCATCAACACACCTGGCTAATTTTTATTTTTTTTGTGGAGACAGGGTCTCGCTATGTTGCTTAGGCTAGTCGCAAGCTCCTAGGTTCAAGGGATCCTCCTGCCTCAGCCTCTCAAAGTGCTGGGAATCTAGGCATGAGCCGCTGTGCCTGGCCACAAGGAGCATTTAGAGGAAGATCTGAGTACAGCCCTGGGGGACTGGGCCATGCCTGGGCTCCAGGACAGCTGGGGCTGGGCCAGGACAGTGGCCAGCTCTGGCTTTGCCCAGAGGGAAGAGAGACAGCTGCCTCTGCTGGTTTTGATTCTTCCAGGCAGTTTTCAAGGGCTGCAGTTGACCACTTCCCTCCCTAGGGCAAAAGCCTGGTCCTGGCTCTGGTAGAATGTGAGAAAACGGACAGAAGGAGAGAAAAGTAGACGAGTTCTCAGCCAGGGACAGGGTAGGGGCTCTGTTGGCATTTCTCAGAGTGACATCTGCTGTCTAGGCCCAGAGGTGCCTTTCCCAGCAGATGTGATTTATCTACAGCAGCAACAGCCATACGACGCGATCTGCACAAGAGCTGGGCACCGATGCCTGACAACGTAGCTACGTGAAAAGGGCACGGTCACCTCCGACTCTCTTCTCTGACACTCGGCTCAGCCTTCTGCCTCACAGTTCAGGGTCACATGGAAGAGTAGGAAGAATACAGGAGCTGCAGCCAAGAGACTTGAGTGTAAATTCTGCCTCCACCTTTCCCTTGCCCGCTGGGTGATCTATCAATTCAGCAAATAATTTCTGAGTGTCAACTATGTGCTATGCAGAGAATACAGGGTTGAGTAAGACAGGCTGGTCCCGCCCGCCCTCATCAAACTTAGTCTGTATAGGAAGGCACACAAACACCAAAAGACAAATTACAAAATAATAAGTATTGAAAAGGGGCTGGGTGCAGGGCGCATGCCTGCAATCCCAGCACTTTGGGAGGATGAAGCGGGCAGGGCAGATCACTTGAGGCCAGGAGTTCAAAACCAACCTGGGCAACATAGCGAGACCTAGTCTCTACCCCCCCAAAAATATATATATAAGTATTTTTATAATCATAATTGTATAATTACATATATATTTTATATGTTTGTGTGTGTGTATATATGGATATATGTTTATATATAAACACACACACACACACACACACACACACACAAAACCTAGCCATGTGTAGTGGTGCATGCCTGTAGTCCCAGCTACTCAGGAGGCTGAGGCCAGAGGACTGCTTGAGTCTGGGAGGTTGAGGCTGCAGTGAGATGTGATCACACCACTGCACTCCAGCCTGGGCGACACAGCGAGACACTGTCTTGAAAAAAATTAAGTATTGAAAAGGAATGAGCTGGGGGTTGTGGTGGAGGTAACAGAGGTGGAAACCGAGATGAGGACCCACTGAGGCAGGATGGCAGGGAAGGGCTCTCTGAGTTGATATTTAAACAGACACTGAGAGCTGAACTAGAAGCAGCTAGAAGAGAGAGAGAAAACCTTTTCAGAAGAGGGAACAGGATGTGCAAAGGGCCTGAGATGGGAAGAGCTTGGCCTGATGAGGCCAAAAAGAGGTCAGGATTGCAGACACATAGAGGAGGGGAAGAGAGTCATGAGAAGTACGGCTGGGGAGGAGGCTGGCTGGGGAGGAGGCTGGCTGGGGAGGAGGCTGGAGGCCTGCAGAAGGGGCTGGCGTCCATGCAGAGCACAGGAAGCCCGGGGAGTTCTAAGCGGGAGGGGGGGACTATTTCATTTTTTATTTTATGTTATTTTATTTTTGAGATGGAGTTTTGCTCTTGTCACCCAGGTTGGAGTACAATGGCACAATCTTGGCTCACTGCAACCTCTGCCTCCTGGGTTCAAGCGATTCTCCTGTCTCAGCCTCCCAAGTAGCTGGGATTACAGGTACCTGCCACCACACTCAGCTAATTTTTGTATTCTTAGTAGAGATGGTGTTTCACCATGTTGGCCAGGCTGGTCTCAAACTCCTGACCTCAGGTGATCCACCCACCTTGGCCTCCCAAAGCGCTGGGATTACAGGTGTTGAGTCGCCGAGCCCGGCCGGGACCTTTTGATTTTCTTTTTAATTGTGGTAAAATATACATAACATAAATGTTACCATTTTAACCGTCATCAAGTATACAGTTGGTGGTGTTTAGTACATTCACAATGTTGTGCAACCTGCACTATTATCTACTTCCAGAGCCTTTTCACTTCTCAAAAGGAAACACTGAAGCCATGCATGGTGGCATGCACCTGGAATTCCAGTCACTTTGGAGGCTGAGGCAGGAGGATTTCTTGAGCCCAGGAGGTCAAGACCAGCCCGGGAAACACAGCGAGACCCCGTCTCTAAAAAAAAAAAAACAAAAACAAAAGCAAAAACAGAAACCCTGTATCCAAGAAGCAGTTACTCCCATTCCCGTCTCCCTCCAACCCTAAGAACCCACTAGTCTACTTTCTACCTCTATGGATTTGCCTTCTCTAAATGGAATGTCATCATATATGGTCTTCTGTGTCTGGCACCATTCATTTAGCACAATGTTTTCAAGGGTCATCCATGTTGTAGCATGGTCCTTCATTCCTTTCATGGCCAAAGGACATTCCACTCTATGGGTGTACTGCGTGTTGCTGATCCTTTCGTCCACTGATCTGGTTTGATGAAGAAAGATAACTCTGGTTGTTGGGTGGGGACTGGATTATAGGCAAGACAAAAATGTGAGTGTAGATGGCTTGACAAGTCTGTTGGGTATAGGGAAGGAAAAAGGGGCAGGATTCCAGATCCATGTGGGAGAGAGAACGGACAGGTGGAAACTGTGGGTGGCCTGGACGTGGAGGGGAAAGGAAGGGGCAGAGCACCGGGGTGCCCTCTGCAGAGCAGAGAAGCCTGGGAGGGGTCAGGTGGAGGATGTCCCTGTTTTTGATAACGTTTTGTTTGAATTGTCAAAGTGGAGGTGTTGCCTGGGCAGTAGGACCTGAGTGTGAAGTTTGGCAGAGAGGCTTGGGCGTCATCAGTGCACAGCTGATATTGACAACACAGCCTGGGCTGGGACCCCCTTCCAGCGTGTTGACAAAGGCGCTCGGGACCAAGCTACAGCTTTCGCAGGTGAGGAAGAGGCTGCAAAGCAGACAGAAAGAGTAGCCAGGAGGTAAAGGAAAAACCAAGGGCGTGTGGGATCCTGGAAACCAAGAGGGGGTGTTTTGTGGAAGAGGAAGGAGTAAATGATGTCAGATAGAAACTGATAGTGTGAAGAGTGAAGGCAGGGAGTGGAGAAGAGATATGAAAGCACTTCAAGGGAGCAGAGAAATGGGAGCACCGTGGGAGGGGCCGGTGGGGACCACAGTGGAGTCCCTGCAAGCCTAGCACAGCGCCTGGAATGCAAAAACACCCATTGATTCAGCTCTTACTATACGCCAGACACCATGCTAAACATTTTTTTTTTTTTTGAGACGGAATATTGCTCCGGCGCCCAGGCTGGGGTACGGCGGCATGATCTCAGCTCACTGCAATCTCTGCCTCCCAGGTTCAAATGATTCTCCTGTCTCAGCCTCCTGAGTAGCTGGGATTACAGGTACGCACCATCATGCCTGGGTAATTTTTGTATTTTTAGTAGAGATGGGGTTTCATCATGTTGGCCAGACTGGTCTCAAACTCCTGACCTCGTGATCTACCCACCTTGGCCTCCCAAAGTGCTGGGATTATAGGCATGAGTCACCGCACCCAGCCGTTAAGCATCTTGTTTCCATTTCACAGCTAAAGCTGAGACTCAGAGAATTATTCACAAGGCCACACAGCTAGTAAGAGGCAGAGCTAGAACATGAATCTGGCTCCCAATACAGGATTCTCAGTGGGCTCCTTCCCTCCTGCAGACAGACAGTGGGTGCTGCTACTGTTCGTGAGTCAAGTTCTCCAGTCCTCTAGGATCTTTATTGTCTGCTTTTTATTATTGTTTTTTTTTTTTTTAATAGAGACAGGGTCTCACTATGTTGCCCAGGCTGGTCTTGAACCCCTAGCCTCAAGCGATCCTCCTGCCTTGGCCTCCTAAAGTGCTGGGATTACAGGTGTGAGCCTCTGTGCCCAGCCTTTCCTGTCTGTTGAAGTGGGTGAGACTTAACATTGGGAAGATGGGGCAGAAGACACTGGAAATATGTTCTAACTTAGTGAGCAGAGCCTCACACTCAATGGTTTAGCAGCATCCCCTTGTTCCACCTGCTGGTTGCTGGTGGAAAGTGCTCCCTATGCCGTGGTTCTGCCCTCTTGGCCAGCTAGAGGCTCTTGCAGCCACAGCTGCGGCAGCACGGGAGCAGAGCAGACCTGGGAGGACTCCGTCTGTCTCCACCACAGGACTCTACATTGAATCAGCGATTCCATCCCGCCCCCCACACCCCTTGCCGTTGGTATCTGTTGCAACAGAGGGCATGTGATCGTCAACTGCTCTGGCCAGGGGGACCCGAGCACTGTGTGTGGGGACTTCCAGGAGTTTCCTCCACTTGCCTCTCCTTCTCTGGACAAGGCCTGGCCTACACCTGCCCCAGGAGGAGCTAAGAACGGAAAGTACCTGGGTCCTGCCGAGGGTGCTGAGTCACTCTGTCCACTGGCCCTGGGCAGCCCCGCTTCCCTCCTTCCCTTTTTGAGAGGAGCGGGCCTGTTTCCTTGCTGTTGGGTCAGGGTGTCTGGTGCTTACTGTTAAGAACACACAGCTAGCCCAGCGTGGTGGCTCATGCCTGTCATCCCAGCACTTTGGGAGGCCGAGGCAGGAATATCACCTGAGGCCAGGAGACCAACCTGGCCAACATGGCGAAACCCCATCTCTACTAAAAATAGAAAGATTAGCCAGGCGTGGTGGCAGGGACCTGTAATCCCAGCTACTCAGGAGGCTGAGGCAAGAGAATCACTTGATCCCAGGAAGCAGAGGTTGCAGCGAGCCAAGATTGCACCACTGCACTCCAGCCTGGGCAACAGAGTGAGACTTGGTCTCAAAAAAAAAGAGGAAAAAAAAAAAGAAAACCACTCATAGCCCCTGGTCACACTTGACCTTTGCTGGGTCGCTGCTGCCCAGGGCCCATTTCATGTTCTCGGCACACTCGCTGGGTCCTGGGGTAACTGTTTATCCAGGATCCCCCTCTTCCTGCTGAGGGGTGGGCCTGGGACAGGAGCCGATGGGAGAGAGAACCAGGGTGAATGGTCACATGTACTCCCGTTGGGGTGGGCTCCTGCAGCAGAGAAGCTCCTGGATCCCCAGCCAAGCCTGGGTTTCCCAGCCTCCCTCATCTCATGGGGACCCCACTGCCTTCCAGCCATCTCGTTTGCTCTGGTCAGCTGATTTCTGTCATTAGCAGCCTAGGAGCCCAGGCCAGGAGCTGAGGGAGAGACAGAGGTCCTAGCTGGTAAGGGACACACTTGAAGTGCAGGAGGCAAGCTGAGCAGAGCCAGCTGTAATGTGAGGCCGAAGAGTGAAATGGCCGGTAAAGGTGATGGAGGGGAGGCAATAACAGTGCCACCACCCCCTCCTCTCCTGGCCATGTACCAGGCACATGACACACATTTCCTAGTCTTCACAATGGCCTTGAGGTAGGCCCGCCGATGAGTTAGGATTAGGTTCTGAGCAGTAGAAAGTCCAAAATATCAGTGGCTGAAACAAGCTGGCGTTATTTCTCATGCCAGAGGCTGCCGATGTGAAGTCCAGGGCTGTAAGTTACCTCTGTTGCACAGGGTGTCAGGGAACCCCTGCTCTGCCAGGCCTAAGGGCCTTCTTTCTCACGGTCTAAGAGGGTGGCATCTGCATTTCAGGCAGGAGGACCCAGGAGAGGGTGAGCAAGAATGGGACCATAGGTACACGCCGGCCGCCTGCCTCTCCGAGGAATTGCCCAGAATGCCACATGACGCTGTTGCTCCCATCCCGTGTGCAGCACTGAGTCCCATGAACCAGGGAAACAGAAAACGTGGCCTTTATTTAGGGCACCACGTGCTAAGCTAAAAAGTCTGTGATTGTTGAAGAAGTGAAGGGATCTGCTGGTTATGGTACAGATGAGAAAAGCAAGGCTCAGAGAAGTGAAGCTGTTTGTCCTTGTCGCCCAGCCATGAAGCAGCAGGGCAGGGCTTAAACGCCAGTGGGACTTCAACTCCAACTCACACAGAGGACAGCAAAATCACGGGGAGCTGGAGGGGGCCTTTGGGGCAGTGGTGTTTAAGGTGGGTCTCCTGGGCTAGGAAAAAGGGGGAAAGGACATCGTAACAGCCAACTTCTAGAAGAGTATCTTTTGAAGAAAACTGCTTTTCTTGGGGTGGCATTTCTAGGCCATTTCTTGACTATCTCTAGCAATGGGGAGCTCATTTCCTGTAAAGAAACTCATTGTACTTGGGAATATTTCAATATTTCCCTCTTTCTTTTTGTTTGACAGGGTCTCACTCTGTTGCTCAGGCTGGAATGCAGTGATGTGATCATGGCTCACTGCAGCCTTGACCTCCCAGGCTCAAGTGATCCTCCTGCCTCTGGGATTACAGGCGTGAGCCACACACCTAGCCTACTTGAAGAGATTTCTAATTGGAGTTTTCCCTTAGAGAGCGTGGCTGCTGTCTTCTGTTTTTCCCTGCTCGGCATCTGTTTCCCTTCTTCTGGAAACACTGTCCCCGAATTTCAGTCCAGGTGGTTTGAGAGGCTGACCCAACCAGGCCAGTGGGGCTTGAGGGTGAAACTCCAGCGGGAACGCTTAGTGGAGAAGTCTCAACTGGGTCTGCGATTTGCAATGATAGGTGGGCCCAGCCCGGTGGGGCATCACATGGGGAAGGCCTGCCTCGGAGTTAGGCCAACACAGGGCAGACAGCAGGGCCACAGAATGGAGAAACAGAAGCTGTATCTGGTCTCACTGAGACCTTGCATCCAGCTGTGCCCAGAGCCACCCTGGACATAGTTGTACAAGCCAACAGCTTCCCTCCTCGCCACGGCCAGTTTGTTTCTGTCACTTTTACCTGAAGAGTACTGACAAATGGAGACAGAACGCTCAGGCCTGTTTTTCACCGTCTGGGGGGAGCTGGGGAACACCTCTGTGTTTTATAAAAGTACTAGGGCCTAGAGCAGTGTTTCTCCAAGTGCAGGCCACGAAAAGCCAATACCAGTATCACCCTGATACTAAACTTGATGAAAATGCACATTCCTGGGCCTCAACTTCCAAATCAGAATCTCTGTCAGTGAGGCCCATGACTCTGCATTTTGTCTATCACCCCACGGGATCTTCAGGGCACCCAATTTGAGAACCAGTGACTGAACTATGTGACCTGGGATCCGATCCAGTTGAGAGCCTGCCATTAACTTGGATGTTAAAACAGGTCCCTGGGCTGGGCGCGGTGGCTCACGACTGTAATCCTAGCAATTTGGGAGGCCAAGGTAGGCAGATCACCTGAGGTCAAGAGTTCAAGACCAGCCTGGTCAACACAGTGAAACCCCATCTCTACTAAAAATACAAAAAGTAGCTGGGCATGGTGGCACATGCCTGTAGTCCCAGCTACTGGGGAGGGTGAGGCAGGAGAATAGCTTGAACTGGGAGGTTGAGATTGCAGAGAGCCAAGATCATGCCATTGCACTCCAGCATGGGCAACAAGAGTGAAACTCTTTCTCAAAAAAAAAAAAA
>NW_016107323.1:7724574-7725600 GCF_001604975.1 Cebus imitator
TTGACCAGGATGGTCTTGATCTCTTGACCTCGTGATCCACCCGCCTCAGCCTCCCAAAGTGCTGGGATTACAGGCTTGAGCCACCGCGCCCGGCCTAACTACTTTTTATTTTTATTATGATTTTTTTTGAAACAGAGTCTTGCTCTGTCGCTCAGGCTGGAGTGCAGTAGCATGATCTCGGCTCACTCCAAGTGCTGCATCCCGGGTTCAGGCAATTCTCCTGCCTCAGCCTCCCGAGTAGCTGGGATTAAAGGTGCCCACCACCATACCCAGCTAATTGTCGTATTTTGAGTAGAGTCAGAGAGTCAGAGTTTCACCATGTTGGCCAGGCTGGTCTCAAACTCCTGACCTCAAGTGGTCTTCCTGCCTCGGCCTCCCAAAGTGCTGGGATTACGGGAGTGAGCCATTGTGTCAGGCCCAGTAAACTATTTTTTTTTTCAGACAAGGGTCTCGCTCCATTGCCAGGCGCCAGGCTGGAGTGCAGTGGTGCGATCTTAGCTCATTGCAACCTCCACCTCCAACCCCTCCTGGGTTCAAGCAATTCTTCTGCCTCAGCCTCCCGGGTAGCTGAGACTACAGGCGCGTGCCACCACACCCAGCTAATTTTTGTATTTTTAGTAGAGACGGGGTTTCACCACGTTGACCAGGATAGTCTCGATCTCTTGACCTTGTGATCCACCCACCTTGGCCTCCCAAAGTGCTGGGATTACAAGCGTGAGCCACCGTGCCCGGCCCAGTAAACTATTTTTAAAAATTCAAGGCGCCGGGCGCGGTGGCTCAAGCCCGTAATCCCAGCACTTTGGGAGGCCGAGGCGGGCGGATCACCAGGTCAAGAGATCGAGACCATCCTGGCCAACATGGTGAAACCCCGTGTCCACTAAAAATACAAAAATTAGCTGGGTGTGGTGGCATGCGCCTGTAGTCCCAGCTACTCGGGAGGCTGAGGCAGGAGAATTGCTTGAACCCGGGAGGTGGAGGTTGCAGTGAGCCGAGATCGTGCCACTGTACTCCAGCCTGGCGCCTGGC
>NW_016107323.1:7726780-7735594 GCF_001604975.1 Cebus imitator
AAAAAAAAAAAAAAAAGAAAAAGATTTATTGTTTCTCTAATTAAATTTTTTTGGGGGACCTCCCCAGTTTGATTAACAATTTGCCTCCATGAAATTTATCCAACACAGAGCACCTAAGCTGAACATGTGTATACCTAAGTATGGGCCAGGATATTCATTCTGGCATGATTTATAGCTGCAAACAAGGGCAAGCAACCTAAAAGTCCATCCATAGTGGAGTGGTTAAATAAATTACGGTAAAACCATACAAAAGAATAGCGTGTGGTTCTTAAAGAAGACTAAGGTAGCAATATGTACACATCATACTGAATGCTCCCCAAGATTTATTATTTAGTATAGGTTCACGGACTTACTTAAATAAAAATGTATAAGTGTGTGCCAGGCATTGGAGGCTCATGCCTATAATCACAACATTTTGGGAGGCTGATGTGGGCAGACTGCTTGAGCCCAGGAGTTTGAGATCAGCCTGGAGCAACATAGCAAGACCCTTTCTCTACCTGTAATAATAATAATAATAATTAACCAGGTGTGATGGTGGGTGCCTATGGTCCCAGTTACTTGAGAGGCTAAGGTGGGAGGATCACTTAAGCCCAGGATTTCCAGGCTGCTGTGAGCTATGATTGTGCCACTGCACTCTAGCCTGGGCAACAGAGTGAGACCCTGCCTCTAAAAAGAATAAAGTTAAAAAAAAATGTCCTTTCTGTGCTGACTTGACTTAGGCCTCCTGACAAAAAAACAAAAATAAGAATGAAAAACAACAACAAAAAAACCAGAACACACCTTCCTATGTAAACGAATTCAGAGGTAGTAGCTAAAGCACCGGCACTATGAGTGAACAGTCATACCCCGTGAACACAGGCCCGCAGGAACCCCCTGGGCTGGGTTTCAGCAATGGGGCCCTGCCATTCCTTCTGGCACGCTCCTAGGGCTAGCCTGGGGCCCACTGAGCTCATTCCCTCTTTTGGCCCCGAGGCAGTGGAGACTCCTCCACCTGCACATGTTCACCTCCAGGAGGCAGGCTGGGAACGAGGCTTGTTACAAAGAATGAACCTTTCTGGGCAAACACTATCAGCTGTGCTGGCATAAAACAAGTCCCCATGTCTGATCATATGGATTTTTTTCCCCCACATGCTTTTTTCCTATTGTACTTTTGGCTTCACACTTCTCTATTTTCAACAAAGTAGAACCTTATTTCAATAAGCTTTTTGAAAAATTAGAATCAGGGGCTGAGTTGAAAGAATAGAATGAAATAGAGCTCTACAATATACTAATATGGGAAGTCTACAAGATACAGTAAGTAATGGAAACAGTGGTTCAGTGTCGTTTGTTAGGAAGATAGGTACTTAACACATGCTGGCACAAAAATCAAACAGGGACGGTTTCATCTGGGGAGGGATTGGGGCAAAGGGGCAATTTACTTTCACATTTTAAAATGTCTGGATTTTTGTTTTAAAAGGCTACTTTCCAGCCTGGGCAACATGGAGAGACCCTCACCTCAGGCTCAGGAGGCTGAGGTTGGGGGATTGCTTGAGCCTGGGAGGTCGAGGCTGCAGTGAGTCGTGATTGCACCATTGCACTCCAGCCTGTGCAACACAGCAAGACACTGTCTCAAAAAATAATTTTTTGGAGTGGCTTTATGTTCATGGCAAAATTGGGAGGAAGGTACAGTGATTTGCCATATACCCTTTGCCCCCACTCCATGCATAGGAATATTTGGATCTTTAAAAAATGATTTGCATGCTATTACATCTATTTAAAAATGAATTAAAAATGTTAAAATATGCTAAAAGAAAAGAACGTGGGAGGCTGAGGTGGGAGGGTGGGAGGATCACTTGATGTCAAGACTGCCCTGAGCTGTGACTGCACTCCAGCCTGGGAGACAAAGTGAGACCCCATTTTGAAATGAACCAGTAATTGATTTTGTTGACTGTATGAAATTACTTTTCCTTCAGTTTCCCGGTTGGCTCTGTGTTACTTGTGGAAAGCTTGTGGATCTCTGTGGAACAGAATTTCCTAACAGTGCTTTTAGCAAACTATCAATTACATGATGGTAGGGGGTGGAGTTCTTGTTTTGTTTTTTTGTTACTGTGTTTCACACCTTTCATCAATGCTACCTGGATTTGGTGGCAGGGAATAGTCAAACAATAAAAATAATACCTAATATTTGCTACCTATTACGTGTCTGGGTTCTTGCCATGTACTAACTTCTTTCATCTCACAGCGGCCATTGATGTAGATGCTACTATCCCTGTTTTAACCAAGGGAAGCAGTGAGGCACAGGGAGATTAAGGGATTTGCCCCAGGCCACATACAACTGGAATGCAAGTCAGGATTCCTACCGGGGCCACTGGCTGCAAAGCCTAGGCTTTAACCACTGCCCAACATGGCCTCTCAAGAGAAGCAACCGCTTCTAGAAGGTGCCCACGTGGGCTTCTGTAGACTAGGGTGCCAGTGTAACTAGCTACATGAATCCACCAACTCAATACAGAAAGAAGTACCCTGCTTCTGTAAGAGCTAGGTTGACCTGCATCGTTTGCAAAAAAGCTTATTATAGTTTTGAGTTAGTTTCCTACTTCTTTATAACAACTGGCTCTTAAAGGAATAGAAAGCTTAAATGGACTCTCACCCATCTGTCTATATTGTTTAGAAACTATTAGCAACTCAGAAAGTTCTCTCATGGCTGGAAGATATATATGACTCCAATGTTTATTCATCAAAACGAACACATGCACAACAAAAATATTACGGTTTTACCAATGGGTAAATTACTCTCGGCAAAAAAACTTTATCCTGAGAATACATAACCAGGACCTGCAGGTTTGTGGCCTAATTTCATGACACTTGTATGATCTGAAAAATGTCAAGTGAGGATTTAAAGAGTCTAGGTTGGTACTGCCCCAGCCTACCAGCAGAGGCAAACTCTAATCTTCTCTGGAGGAGCTCAACTTCAATTCAGGCCACAGAGCATCCCATGGATAAAGATCTGAGGAAAATGGGCAACTCTGTCAAAAAATTACAACACACACAGAGAAACAACTATGAGAAGCAGTAGGAACAACAGATGATAGAAACATTCAGAAGAACGGCAAACCCCCCACAAAAACCCACAAACCATAGACACAAACCCACAAAGACTTCCGAATTGAAATAATCAGATAGAACATAAAATAACCATGTTTATTATATTTAGAGAAATAAAACATAAATTTTAAAAGTTTTAAAAAGATTAGCAAGAAATAATAGACAATGAAGAATGACCAAGCAGATTGTGAAAAACAAAAAACCCAATAGAACTTGAGATAAAAATATAATAATTAAAATTAAAAAATACAGCAGATAGCTTAGATTAAGCACAGCTGAAGAAAACATTGGTATACTAGAAGATAGAGCTGAGGACATTATCAAGAATGCAAACCACAGGGAAAGAGAAAAAAACAAAATGTTAAAGCGAAGTGAAAGGCAGGATGAGGTATATCTAACACATATCTCGTTATATTTCCCAAAGAGAATAGGAAGAAGAGTAAAGAAAACTTCCAAAATTAATAATGCAAATTAAGGCCAGGTGTGGTGACTCAGGGTGTAATCCCAGCACTTTGGGAGGCTGAAGTGGGCAGATCACCTGAGCTCTGGAGTTCGAGACCAGCCTAGCCAACTGGTAAAACCCCATCTCTACTAAAAATACAAGAATTAGCTGGGTGTGGTGGCACGTACCTGTAATCCCAGCTACTTGGGAGACTGAGGCAGGAGAATCACTTGAACCTGGGAGGTGGAGGTAGCACTGAGCTGAGATCATGCCACTGCATTCCAGCCTGGATGACAGAGCAAGACTCTGCCTCAATAAATAAATAAATAGACATAGAAATAGAAAAAGAATAGCTGGGCATGGTGGCACACACCTGTAATCCCAGCACTTTGGGAGACTGAGGCAGGCAGATAATGAGGTCAAGAGATCAAGGCCATCCTGGCCAACATGGTGAAACCTGGTCTTTACTAAACATACAAAAATTAGCTGGGCATGGTGGTGTGCACCTGTAGTCCCAGCTACTTGGGAAGCTGAGGCAGGACAATTGCTTAAACCTGGGGAGGTGGAGGTTGCAGTGAGCCGAGATAGTGCCACTGAACTACAGCCTGGTGAAAGAGCGAAACTCCGTCTCAAAAAAGAAAAAAGAAAAATAATAATACAAAAATTAG
Organism: Cebus imitator; assembly: GCF_001604975.1. Lineage (NCBI taxonomy): Eukaryota > Metazoa > Chordata > Mammalia > Primates > Cebidae > Cebus > Cebus imitator. Next base: position 7,730,972 of record NW_016107323.1, read on the forward strand.
CTGGGCGTGGTGGTGCACACCTGTAGTCCCAGCTACTCGGGAAGCTGAGGTAGGCAGATTGCTCACTCAGCCTCACTGCAGCCCAGGAATTCGAGACTGCAGTGAGCAAAATATGAGCAAGAAAGGAGGGTGGACCCCGTCTCTTACCTGCAAAAGCCATAAAATGGGAATTTAGCAAGACAATACAGATAAATTTCTTAAAAAAAAAAAAAAATGCATGCTGGGCGTGGTGGCTCATGCCTATAATCCCAGCACTCTTGAGAGGCTAAGGTGGGCAGATCACTTGAGCTCAAGAATTCAAGACCAGCCTGGGCAACAAGGCAAGACTCTGTCTCTCTGAAAAATAAATAAATAAATAATTTTAGGCCGGCACAGTGGCTCACACCTATAATCCCAGCACTTTAGGAGGCTGGGGCAGATGGATCATTTGAGGCCAGGCTGGCCAACATGATGAAACCCTGCCTCTACTAAAAATACAAAAATTAGCCAGGCGTGGTGGCATGTGCTTGTGATCCCAGCTGCTCAGGAGGCTGAGGTAGGAGAATTGCTTGAACCCAGGAGGTGGAGGTTGCCACTGCATTCTAGCCTGGGTGACAGAGTGAGACTCCGTCTCCAGATAAATAAATAGAAATTTTAAATGCTGAAGGAAGCCATTCACAGAAATACATATATTTCTCTTTCTATGAAGCTGAAAAATTGCTAGGCTCTGTGGTTCGCACCTATAATCCCATTTATCTGGGAGGCCGAGGCAGGAAGCTCTCTTGAGGCCAGGAGTTCCAGACTAGCCTGAGCAATATAGCAAGATGCTGTTTCTATAAATAAACTGGCAAAAATTAACAGTATATTGCTTAGGGGTATACACACACAATGAAGAAAAGTAAGGAAGTGATTACTTTCAAATTCAAGATCATGATTAACTTTGGAGGGAGGGAGAAAGTATGTAGCTGGGGAGGTACACAGACGGGCTCCTATGCTACTGGTAATATTCTACTTACTAACCCAGGTGATGGGTATGTGGGTGTTTTATGTATTCTTTTATATTAAGACATTTCATTTAAAACATACACTAAAAATATAGTCACAGGCTGGACACTGTGCCTTGCGCCTGTAATCCCAGCACTTTGGTAGGCCGAGGCCGGTGAATCACGAGGTGAGGAGTTCGAGCCAGCCTGATCAACATGATGAAACCCCATCTCTACCAAAAATACAAAAATTAACTGGGCGTGGTAGAACACACCTGTAACCCCTGCTACTCAGGAGGCTGAGGCAGGAGAATTGCTTGAACCCGGGAGGTGGAGGTTGCAGTGAGCCCAGATCACACCACTGCACTCCAGCTTGGCCAACAGAGCAAGACTCTGTTTAAAAAAAAAAAAAAAAATACAGTCATATGAAATGTTGCCTAATGAGGTTTCAGTCAATGATGGACTGCATATGTGATGATGGTCCTGTAAGACTATAATACCAAAATTTTACGGTACCTTTTCTATATATTTATATATGTTTAGATACAGAAATACCATTGTGTTATAATTGCCTACAGGGTCCAGTGCAGGTTTGTAGCCTAGGAGCAACGGGCTCTACCATATAGCTTATGTCATCTAGATTTGCATAGGGACACTCTATGATGTTTTACACAGTGATGAAATTGCCTAATGACACACTTCTCAGAATGTATTCCCATCATTAAGTGACACAGGACTGTATATATTATATAAAATAACACATAAAATGACAGTATGCCTTATAAATACACACACACACATTGAAAAACAGACACACAGGCCAGGCACGGTGGCTCACACCTATAATCCCAGCACTTTGGGAGGCCAAGGTAGCTGGACGGCTTGAGGTCAGGAGTTCAAGACCAGCCTGGCCAACATGGTGAAACCCTGTCTCAACTGAAAATACAAAAATCAGCCATGCATGGTGGGGAGTGCCTGTAGTCCCAGCTACTTGGGAGGCTAAGTCAGGAGAATCGCTTGAATCTGGGAGGCAGAAGTTGTAGTGACCCAAGTTAGTGTTACTGCACTCCAGCCTGGGCGACAGAGCGAGACTCCATCTCAAAAAGAAAAAAAAAAGAGAAGAAAGAGAAAAGAAAAACAGACACAGCAAGAAACAAAAGTGGCACTGAAATCCCTTTCATGAAAAACCCTGGTCTGCTAAAGGATGCTTTGTTTGAATCTGCAAAATGCTTTTCTGATCTGTGTTGTGCTAAGAAATGAAACCAGCTAAATAACTGAGAAAATGGTGGTTACATGTTGACTCTTTTTTTTTTTTTTTTGGATATGGAGTCTCACTCTGTCTCCCAGGCTTGAGTGCAGTGGTGTGATCTCAGCTCACCGCAACCTCCGCCTCCTGGGTTCAAGCAATTCTCCTGCTTAGTCTCCTGAGTAGCTGGGACTGTAGGCGCACATAGCCATGCCTGGCTAATTTTTTTACATTTTAGTAGAGATGGAGTTTCACTGTGTTGCCCAGGTTGGTTTCGAATTCCTGAACTCAGGCGCTTCGACCATCTCAGCCTCCCAAAGTGCTGGGATGACAGGCATAAGCCACGTGCCTGGCCACGCACTGACATTTTACTTGGAGAGCACTCGGATTGAACTTCTTAGCTATTTGAATTTTTAGACAAGGCATCACAAAGTCGGGGAAGGCGCCACCTAGCAGGTTGTACTACATCTCACCATGCTGGTCTACAGACACAGGCTTGTATCTAGCAGCCAGTATTTCTCTTAGAGCGTATTTTCAATCCTTGGAGGTGGAAGCTATTTGGGGACAGGCAGCCCCCAACCCTGCTTTTAACAGAGCTATTCTGATTTTAATCATTTTCCATGAGGCCTCTGATATGATTTTGTTTGACGGGTTCTACCTGTCAAAAAAGTTTGAACAGCATTGCTTTAGAGGAATTCTAGTTTTCCGGAATTGAGAATGCAGATCATTTTCTCAAAACTTTTATTTTAGTACCAGGTGCAGTGGCTCACAGTTTTGGAGGCCAAGGCAGGTGCATCACCTGAAGTCCAGGAGTTCAAGACCAGCCTGGCCAACATGGTGAAATCCTGTCTCTTCTAAAAATACAAAAATTAGATGGGCATGGTGGTGGGTGGTGGGCACTATCGATGTGACCGATAGTCACAGCTACTCAGGAGGCCAAGGCAGGAGAATCACTTGAACTTGGGTGGTGGTGGTTGCAGTGAGCCGAGATTGTGCCACTGCACGCCAGCCTGGGCAACAGAGCAAGACTCCAACTCAAAAAGAAACAAACAAAAAACAAAAAAACCTTTCATTCTGGCAAGATTATATTGACCTCAGCAAGATTATGGCTTCTAAAAATAAATGTATAAAAACACGGCATTCATGGTAACCAAATTGTGCACACAATGAGTACTTTGCAATGCTACAGATCTTAGATCGCCTGCTTGCTCTCCTCTCTGGAGTCCACCGTCCTAAGTAATACCCAATGGCCCTAGAACAGTGAGAGGAACATGGGCAGATCTGAAACCAATCTAAGCCAAGCTGGTGGTAAAATCCAGTTAACCCTCTGATCCATGCTGGATCTGTGTGTCCTTCATTCTATGCTGGACAGCCTCCTGAGTGGCGGAATGTGTGAGTTTATGATCGGCCAATTCCACCTCTCAATCTGAAGGGCAAGCACTAGAGAAGATATGGGGTGTTTGTGGGTCAGTAATCAAAACTTGGGAAGCCCTGTAATCCCAGCACTTTGGGAGACTGAGGTGGGTGAATCACTTGAGGTCAGAAGTTTGAGACCAGCCTGGCCAACATAGTGAAACCTCATCTCTGTTAAAAATACAAAAATTAGCTGTGTGTGTGGCATGCACCTGTAATTCCACCTACTTGGGAGGCTGAGGTGGGAGAATTGCTTGAGCCTGGGAGGCGAAGGTTGCAGTGAGCCGAGATTGTGCTACTGTACTCCAGCCTGGGTGACAGAGCGAGACTCTGTCTCAAAACAAAAACAAAAACAAAGCTTGGGAAGTCATGTCATTATGGTAACTTAACAGGTATGGAACTGGGCTCCTTGAGAGGCTCATGGAGTTGGTGAATGAGCAAAGCCCCATCAGATGGTAAACACTTCGGCCTAACTCAGCAAGAACGCCCTTTATCCCACCTGCTCCCTCGGCCACACCTACCTAACTTGCCAGGGAAAGGCCACGCAGCCAGTCTGTCCAAGAATACAATGACTAGTTTACTGTTCTCTTGTTCCCAGCCCTGAACAACTGGTGTGTAGGCTGGTCCTTTCTGGGAGACATGGTATTTGATACTGTGCTAATTGGGTGGCTAGAAGAAAAGAGGAATACACATTTTTAATTGGCAATTTAGAATTGTTTCAAGTTTCACCAAATATGCATTTTGGCTGAATGAGTATTATAATCAGTATTTGGTGGTCATAGCTAAATATTGCTATGAGGGAACTGATTGCTTGGAACACAAGAATTTGAAATTCTATCAAAAATTATTGAGACAAGGTCTCACTCTGTCACCCAGGATGGAGTGCAGTGGCATGATCTCGGGTCATTACAATCCCAGGCTCAAGCGATCCTCCCACCTTAGCCTCCCAAGTAGCTGGGACCATAGGTGTGGCCACCATGCCCAGTTAATTTTTTGTGTTAT
>NW_016107323.1:7736200-7791995 GCF_001604975.1 Cebus imitator
AAAAAAAAAAAAGAAAAAAATCTGGTTGAGGCCTGTGACTTCATACAACCTCTCAATCTCAAGCTTTGGGCAGTGCCTCAGGATGTTTCCTGAATATTTTCAGACGCACTTAAAAGACTTGCCATACTGATTCCCAGTATTTTGCATGCCTTATATTTTAAAATTCTTACAAGCTTTTATTCAAGAGTATAAAGTTCTTGAACTTAAGTAGCCAACATTCTATTTCCCTATTTTATTACTTTAAACTTTCTTAAACTTTTTTTTTTTTTTTTTTTTATAGTCTTTCTTTGTTGCTCAGTCTGAAGTGCAGTGGCGCAATCTTGGCTCACTGAAACCTCCACCCCCTGGGTTCAAGTGATTCTCCTGACTCAGCCTCCTGAGTAGCTGGGATTACAGGCATGTACCACCACATCTGGCTAGTTTTTGTATTTTTAGTAGAGACGGGGTTTCTAAATGTTGGCCAGGCTGGTCTCAAACTTGTGACCTCAAGTGATCCACCCACCTCGGCCTCCCAATCATGCTGAGATTACAGGCATGAGCCACCACGTCCGGCCTAGTTTTAACTTTTTGATTACAAAATTGTTTACATAATTAACTGAAGTGCTTTAATACTCTAACATATTTATCTTTCAAATAACTAACAAAATGTCTATGTAATTCTCGCAACTCAAATACTTACCTGTGTTTGAAATTATTGGAATACTTGTAATACAGCTGACAAGCCCATTGGAGCTACAGAAGCTGCTGTGCTGATCAGATGGGATGGTAGTCATCTCTGTGATCACACGGCTATGAACCACGCACTAATTCAGGGATCCACTCATGCAAGTACTCATTCTATTTGAGACTTGGGCTGAAGGTGCTGATAGTCTGTCATTTCCACTCTTTTTTTTTTTTGAGATGGAGCCTTGCACTATTGCCCAGGCTGGAGTGCAATGGCGCAATCTCAGTTCACTGCAACCTCTGCCTCCCAGGTTCAAGTGATTCTCCTGCCTCAGCCTCCCTAGTAGCTGAGATTACAGGCGCCCACCACCACACCCAGCTAATTTTTTTTTCTTTTTTTTGAGACAGAGTCTTGCTCTGTTGCCAGGCGCCAGGCTGGAGTGCAGTGGCGCAACCTCAGCTCACTACAACCTCCGCCTCCAGGGTTCAAGCAATTCTCCTGCCTCAGCCTCCTGGGTAGCTGGGACTACAGGCACATGCCACCATGCCCAGCTAATTGTTTTTTGTATTTTTTAGTAGAGATGGGGTTTCACCATGTTGGCCAGGCTGGTCTTGAACCCCTGACCTTGTGATCCACCCACCTTTGCCTCCCAAAATGCTGGGATTACAGGCTTGAGCCACTGTGCTTAACCCATTTCCACTCTTATGAAGCTCACACGTCAGCGAGGATGAATGAAAAGTGACTTCTGCCTGTGCCTGGACCAAGTTTTTCTAATAAGTTCCTTTATGTTGACGTTGGTTTAAATCTTAGGACTGCTCATTGGTCTTATACTAGGGCTAATGTTTCCTGAATGCTTCTTATGAGTAAGGAAAGCTGTAGGTCATTTTGGTCGGCTAATCCACATAATCCCTATTCTGTGGGTGAAAAGGAAACCAAAGCCTGGGGCAGAGGGTGCCATGTTCTTCTAGTCTAGGCTGCTGTATACATCTGACTTGCAGGACTGAAAAAGTTCTTATTCATCAAAACCACCCCAGCAGATTCAAGCCAGCTGATACATGAGGTTGTTTTGTGTCTTTTCCTCAAGATGGGAAAATGGAGACACAGCACTTCAAACCTATACAAACTTTCTGGAAGTTCTTTTTAATGTCTTCTATAGACCCAAACATGAGGAAGACATTCCTTTTCTTATGCAGATCCTCAGCTTTGTACCCTTTACTGCTAATTTCACGCAATACTTGGATTGAGGCCCTTGTCTCCATGAGTGTCTCAATTCACATGGTGAGTCTGCAAACTGCCAAAATAAACGTAAGGTTTTTCATGCAGCACTTCCTTGTAATAGTTTGTGTTTCTTGGTATCATGATGCCTTAACTTGGTAGCTTGTATCTTCACCTCCCAGCAAACTGAATTCCCTTTTAAACTCTCGTCACGGTCTCGCATTGAGAAATGTGGTAATTGATCTTCCTTTCCAGCAGTTTCAATCCTGTGCCTTCTTCATGGCTCAGCACTCAGCAATTTGAGTGCTCCCAGGCCCTGTGTTGCATAGCCCATTTATGTGTATGTTACTTGAGAACTCTGGCCTTAAATCAAGGTACTTTAAGAACGAGGCTTATACGTGAGCATCTGTGCTGTCCACTGCAGCTAGATGTGTACCAGATCAGCAATTTCAATGGGTGGGTATTACATGGATGATTGAGCGACTAAGGATGCCTATCACCTGCCTTTCTGTATGGTTTTGTAATGGTGCTGTCATCTTGTGACCAAGTTTACAAAAAAAAAAAAAAAAAAAAAGTAGGGTATCACACTAATAATTATAACGATTTCCTGTTTCCTAGTTATTTCTTTTGTATATGCTGATAGTATCTATGATGGTGTTCCCTTATACAGTAAATGCTCAGACATACTTAGTTATCCATGGCTTAGTATTAGGTCGTAAGAGGGCTACAAACCAAAGGCAAGTACTCATTATACTTGGCAAGTACTCACTGACACTTCAAACTCAGCCAACCGAGATTTGCAAAGACACGACACAATAGGGATCGATGAGGCAACAAAAAGCAAACATTTAGCAAATACCACTGAGCTGAGCATTCTAAGGACACCACATCACTTCACTCAAGTTTCATAATGTGAAGCAGCTACTGCTATGGATGTTTCATAGCTTGGAATACAGTGGCTTCAGCATTCAGGTCACTCACTCAAATCAGGTGGGAGGGGCGAGGATATGGGCGGAGTATGGCCACCAGGTTATCCAGGCACACACCTCAAGTTCTGCTGTCACATGTTAATTTCAAATTGAGTCTCTCCTAAAGATCTCATGTCCTAAAACCAAAGACTAATCTTGTCTTCTACATGACCTTTGCTCCTTAAGAAAATTTTGAGCCAGATACCACACTCCAATAATGATATAATCCAAGTAAGATCAGCACAATTTTATAACTTTATAGCATTTTGAAATCCTAGAAGTGTGAATTCATTAACGTTCAGGACATAAAGATGTGCAAAACTTGCCTTTGACACAATTATTGCACACTTCTTTCTTCCTATAATCAAAGGAGTCTGAGAGAATATTATGTAAAAGTGAAACAGCACAAGTATGGATATTGTCAATGTGGAGCAGGAAGGTCATGAGGTCCCCCTTCCCTCTTTGATGGGAGCAGGGCACAGGCCAGATGCCTCAGGAATGAAGCTTGTTAGTAGAGGGGAGTCTGCGCCCTGTGCTCTTGTGTCCTTCAAACAGTTCTTCTCTAGAAGGTCCTTTGCCAACGTCCTCAGGGAGACCACTTTGTAACAGAAAAAAACAAAAAAACACGTTTTTTGGCCAGGTGCGGTGGCTCATCTGAGGTCAGGAGTTTGAGACCAGCCTGATCAATGTGATGAAACCCCATCTCTACTAAAAATACAAAAATTAGCCGGGCATGGTGGCAGGCTCCTGTAATCCCAGCTACTTGGGAGGCTGAGACAGGAGAATCGCTTGAAACCAGGAGGCGGAGGTTGCAGTGAGCTGAAGTCATGCCATTGCCCTCCTGACTGGACAACAAGCATGAAACTCTGTCTCAAAAAAAAAAGAAAAAGAACACTTTTCAAATGACATGCTCTTCACTCATTTTTAGCGTACCTTTGAGAAATTAAGATACAGCTGATATACTTGTGACAAAATGTGACATGATACTCTGTTCCATATAAATCAGGGAAGCGGAAAGAGATCAAAGAACTATGCATGAAAATGTAGGTGGCTGACTCAGAATAATAAAGCCAGCTGCATCTAAATTCACTACTAAGTTCAAGTGAACCCAACGAGAAAACTATGGATACAGATTAAGCCTCATCTCCCCAAATAGTAGAGGAGGATCATTCCACCTCATCACTCTATTACACAAATAGGTATCTCCAGGTTACAAACTCAAAGAGTATTATTAGTATTTGTATTATAATCCATCTTTGGAAAACAGACTATTTGAAGGAAGACAAAACCAAAATGCAACTGTGTGGTTTCCAGAGCAATTTATTCGGGAAAATCTATTCAATATGCCATCAACAGTTCTCCTGTGTGCATTGTGCTGATAAACAGACACTGAGAGGATTTAACAAGTTCATCATTTAATAAGTCTGAATTCATTTCACCACATGGCATTGTACACGGTCATCTGTTCAAACAGATTTCTTTTTTAACAGATCTTGGTTTAAAAAAGTCATAGATAGATACTGTGAGTTCTGTATAAACTGGTTAGATCCTTTGTTTTAACTTATAAGCCTCAACTTCACCGCAGAATAAAGAATGTAGGCCAAAGAAAGCATAATCGGTCACTCGTATAGAACAGTATTGTTTCTATAATTTGAAGCTTTCTGAATGGACGGGTTCAGGCCTGATGTAACTGTAAAAAGATTACTTAATGAATAGACTATATGGAAATTGTACAAAATGTTATTACCTTTAATCATTAGTAGCTTAAACAGCACTATATCACTAATTGCTATTCAAAATCAAAAACATGTTTTTGAATCCCTAAGAAGGTAGCATGTGTACACAACCATACCACCTTGTACTTAGGGGTGTGTCAGTACATAATTCAACGGAAACTTTGGCTTTAGGAAAGAGTCACAAATATTTAAAAGAATGGCTTTAATCGTCATTTTAAGTATACGGTAGGGGAAATGTGTGCTTTAATTAAATATACATTATACCAGTGATGCTGGCAAGGTTGAAAGTTACTCCTAATGTTGATAGCTATAAAAACTAGTTTGTACATAACAAGACAATGAGAGGAAAAAGCAGTCCCTTTGAAACAAAATTCTAAAATAAAAAATGTTCACAGTGGTTCATATCAACAGTATGCATTTTATGACAAGAACATGTACAGATTCAGAGCACCCTAGGGCTCTCTTTATGTCCTAAAGAAAATGAGCATTTACATGATTATGGGTTGTACTGAATTAAAAAAAGATCAATTGTACACTTACCCCTTAGAAAGGATAAACTGTCCTGGGGTGTACAGCTTTAACACCATCATTAAAATTGTTTGCAAAAGGAATAGAGAATTAAAAAACAAAACACTTTTTGGAGTGAAGTCTTTCATTTGCTGTTATAACCAGCAAATGCCATTCACTAAATCAAAAACGGAAGGAAGGGCCCCCACAAACACAGATCTATCTGAGCAAGCTGACCAGTACACATTACAGTCTTAAAAATGACGGTTATATACTCTATGTTACAAGTCCCAACTAGGCAGTGTCAAAATGACATCTATTTCTTTGCTTGTTTTGTGATCATACCCCTTGGAGGTGTTACAGGTCTCGTGGCATTTGGCTTCTTTTTCTCTGCAGGCTTTAAAATCTGGAGAGATTCAAAAGAGCTCATTTTAGGAAATATACTCAACTCCAAATCTTAAGAGTCCTTAAATCTCATTCAAATCTTTTGTTCAGATGGTGTTTACAATTGCCCCAACAACTGTGAAAGCCCTCCTAGCATATTAACACAAGCTAAGGTGACATGTAAACATTTAGTAATCAATGCTATGATGAACAGATAAAATCTATGATACGGACAAATTATTTTGTCTGACTAAAACAATTTTCTGAAGTCTACACCTGGTAGTATCTTTAGCCACTCCTGATATAGGAGAGAAAGGCCTTTACGAAAAGTGTTTCTCCAACCTGTAGGAGTCTTTGCACAATCTCTGGAATTTTGGAAGCTGCAAGTTCTCTCTGATAATTGGTAAAAACTGTTTTAATTCATTTAACTGATGACTGCCACAGCATTTGGTGGCTGTACTCATGTTTATGATTAGGCCAGTATGAAGTTGTACAAGTTTACCATAATAAGCAAATGAGAAAAAGACTGAAGCAGATTCTAAATAATGCTTTTGTGTCAGGTGGAGGCTAAATGATGTCATGGTGCATCCACAGAAGTTTTGTGGAAGTTAGACTAGAGGGGGCAGAACTAGGTAAACACATAGCATGAGGCATTTAGTACTTTTCACATGCAAGTGGTGATTTAATTTTAGCTGAACATTACATCACCATTATGGCTTTAGATTTACAGTAAAAGAGCTATAAGCATAAGGAGCCAATATGCAATGCAAAAAATTATAATTCAACACTGGGGAAAAGACGTCATAATAAATTTTTTCTTTTACAAGGGATCCACACATTATTCAACTAGGACACAGACTGGTTAAGGGAAAATAAAAATTCAGCCTACTCAGCATAAATGAACATTAGGCAAAAATGTAATTGTTTTTCAATCAGCAAAATTCAAACATATTAAAAGGAAATAATGTTGAAAGTATGCTCTACCTGAAAAGAACACATTAGTGTTTCGTCCACACTCATCATGGCACCTGCATTGTCAAACTCTCCACAATAATTGGGTGCAGAAAACAGAGTGACCAACTGCCTCTTTGCAAAAAATTCATAACCATCTTCAACCACCTTGAAGAGAAAATTTTTTCAGTATAAACAGGTGCAAATATTAGGTGAGTAAAACCATGTTTCAGTTTCCCATTGAGCCTGTCTTGTGTTCCAGAGACACTTTGTATAAATAAGCAATACCTACCCACCAAAATCAACAAGGAGAATCTGTGCTCACATACATGCTCTTAAGTGTACATGTAAAATTCAAAATCAATACCTGATGGGCTCTACATATAAGATCCAAATCATGCTTATGGAGAAATTTTGCAACCACTTCTGCACCAAATGTGAAGGACACTCCTCTGTCATTTTCACCCCAGCCTAAGACATCTTTATCGGGGTCAGACCACAAAAGATCACAAAGAAGACCTTGATCTGGTACATCAGTTGGTCGCATAATTCGCCGAATCTGCTCCATAGATTGAAGATCTGGTGATAAACCTATTCAATGAAAACAAGAAAAATGAAGCAAGCAGAACTTTTAAAAGGGTATTACCCCTCAAAAGTTCTATTTGTCTAAGGAGAAATTCAACAATCCTGACACAAAAACTGAAATCTATGATGTTTTAGTTTTGGTTAAAAGAGAAAAAAACACACAGAAAAAGGACAACTGGATACACACTGGAATTATATGCACTAATGCATGGGGCGTAGTAGGTTTAAACAGTACATGGAGAGTTACCCCAATAGACAGAGCACTGTAAAATCCAGTGACTTAAAAAACTCCTCTGTGTGCTTCCCCAGTTGATGACAATAATGAGCGATGTTATGACTGATAGCTTGTAATGACTGAGCTGAGAAGGATGCTCGGGTGTGAGGTAGTTCTCTAGGCAACCTGCACAGTTCACAGACCATTAAATCTACAGGAACACATTGTCTCGAGTTACAATATGGGATGCATATCATGTGAGATAAAAACCATGTATCCAACTCTACCAAAACCTGTGTGAGTATAGAGCACAGAGATCTCTTTAGAATTACTATTTTAATCACATTAAAGAAAGCACAACCAGTGAGCAAAACAAAATGGCTTATAAAACGTACATGTATATATTTTTAGAGATAGAATCTTGCTCTGTTACCTAGGCGGCAGTGCAGCAGTATGATCATGACTCACTGTAGCCTTAAACCCCAGGGCTCAAGTGATCCTCCCGCCTCAGCCTCCCAAACAGCTACAACTACAGGTGTGCACCATTACACCTGGCTAATTTTTAAAACTTTTTCTAGACACGGGGGTCTCGATATGTTACAGGCTGTTCTCATATTCATATTCATGGCATCAAGCAATCGTCCCACCCTGGCATCTCAAAGTGCTGGGATTACAGGTGTGAGCCACCATGCCTGACCAAAATAGCTTTAAAATCCAAGTCAGAAAAAGTTCTGAGACGATAAAAAACAGATCAAGGGAAAATCTATTCACATCTTCAGTGTTCTAGAGGATCTCTGGCATTGGCAAGTTACATGTTGTTCATTTTAGAGTTAAAAATACTTTTCTTGGCTGGGCGTGGTGGCTCACGCCTGTAATCCCAGCACTTTGGGAGGCCGAGGCAGGCAGATCATGAGGTCAAGAGATTGAGACCATTTTGGCCAATACAGTGAAACTCCATCTCTACTAAAAATACAAAAATCAGCCAGGCGTGGTGGTGTGAGCCTGTAATCCTAGCTACTCGGGAGGCTGAGGCAGGAGAATCACTTGAACTTGGGAGGCAGAGGTTGCAGGAAGCCGAGATTGTGCCACTGCACTCTGGCCTGGCAACAGAGCAAGACTCCGTCTCAAAAGCACTCTTCTAAGCTGGGCATGGTGGCTCAGGCCTATAATCCCGGCATTTTGGGAGGCCGAGGCAGGAGGAATGCTTGAGCCCAGGAGTTTGTGAGCAGCCTGGGCAACATGGTGAGACCTCATCTCTAAAAAAATAAAATAAAAATAAAAACTTTCTGCTCTATTTTCAAACCTAATTTACAGAGTCTGGAACTCCCTATAATAAATCAATTGTTACTTAAGATTTTTATCCAAATGAACTTGGCTGTGTCAGAGTGAAACTGCAATGCAACATATCAACAAAAGAGAGTTCTGTCAGAGGAAGTCATCCCAATGATAACTCACAAATGTCAAAATGTTCACCCTTTGGAAGGGATCAAAACCTATTTGGAACAAAAATCGGCCCACCTACCTCCATGACAGCAGAATATCTTCTCATCCACGATGGCTGCTATCGGTAAACAGTTAAAACAGTCTGTGAAAGTTTTCCATAGTTTAATGTTGTATCTTCTTTTACCTGTGATTAAAAAGAGAGTTTTACTGTTCTGTAGTCTCATTGTCTCAGGATAATTTCCCTCAAAGCAAGATTCTGGGTACCTTTTAAGCAAACAAAACTATGTTTTTATTAAGAATCTTAATAAAAGTCTTATTTTAAGACTCTTTTAAAATAAGAGCTGGGCGTGGTGGCTCATGCCTGTAATCCCAGCACTTTGGGAGGCTGAGGTAGGAGGATTGCTTGAGCCCAGGAGTTCAAAACCAGCTTGGGCAACATACTGAGACCCCATCAGTTTAAAGTAAAAAGAAAAAAAAAATAATAATGAAAATAAAGACTCTCCTGGAGGGAAGATGTTTATGAGAGAAACATTTGATCTAAAAGCAATGACTTACATTTTCACATGAAATCTTTTAAAATTTCACAGAAACCAGAATTCTGGATTTGATAATGATTAAGGATTACCATCAAATCCCAAGAATTATCTGGTGGCATAAATTCTGTGTGAAATACAATCTGCTTTGTCCAATCTCACCACAGGTAGTTCCCTACTTCTGAAGGCAATTAGGAACTTACACATGTGGCATTACCACCCTCCTTCTGAGGAAACCTCTGAGTTAACACCCACCCCCTATGTACCCGCCTCAGTGCTCTAGCAGGAGGCACAATGATCACAGGGCAGCAGATGCTTCTCACAGGCACTACAGGACATCTGTTTCCAACACCATACAGACTCCACATGCTCCCACAGGCCTGATGTCACAGGCTGATCATGTTACCTCACCAGCACAGGTATCCATACATTCTGGAGTCAGAGTGGCTCTGATAGAAACATGCCTCTATGTACCGTTTCGACAGGAAACCTATGTTCTGAGTTTAAAATCTACTCACATACCTTACAAGAACAAATTTCCCTGGATTGGTTGAGGATTGTCCAATTGTCCAGATGTCTCTGTCTCCTGTACCTTACTACATGAAGCACCATCTTTAAAAATCAAGAGTTTGGTTGGGCATGGTGGCTCACGTCTGTAATCCCAGAACTCACGTCTGTAATCCCAGAACTTGGGGAGGCCGAAGCAGGTGAATTACCTGAGGTCAGGCGTTCGAGACCAGCCTGACCAACATGGAGAAACCCCGTCTCTACTAAAAACACAAAAATTAGCTGAGTGTCGTGGTGCGTGCCTATAGTCCCAGCTACTTGGGAGGCTGAGGCAAGAGAAACACTTGAACCTGCCTGGGAGGCAGAGGGTGCGGTGAGCCAAGATTGCGCCACTGCACTTCAGCCTGGGCAACAAAAGCCAAACTCCATCTCAAAAACAGAAACAAAAAAACAAGTATTTGTCCTTAGTCTCTTTTCCTGTGCTATCCTGGGGACTACAGGGATATCTAAAGGTTAAACCTGTATCTCTCCTTTGAGAGTTAGAGCCAGCCAAAGCAACTGACCTCCTGAATCACACCTCACCTTGTAATGCAAATCAAGCAGCATAGGGAGTTTAGCACAGGGCTTGAAATGTAATGCAAATTCAACAAATGTTTGCCTTCTCCCTCTGCAGAGAAGACTGTTTATCTTTTCTCCTGATGATTTCTGGTTTCTCAATAACTAGGTCTAACTCTGACCATGGTTCACCCTATTGTGCATTTCTTTAGAGGCTACTAATTCCTTCAATTGGGGCGGGGGAGGACGGGGCGGTTCTGAAAGCTTAACAAACTCCTCCCTACAAAAGGCTGAAGGGCCATCTGCAAAATCAACACCTCCAATTTCCAATAGCAATACTACTACTTAATCCAAGATGCTCCAAAATCTGAAACTTTCTGAGCACTCACATGATATTCAAAGGAAATGCTCATTGGAGCATTCTGGATTTCCAATTTTTGGATTAGGGATGTTTAATCAGTAATTATAACACAAATATTAAAAAAAAAAAAAATCTGAAACCTGAAACACTTCTAGTCCCAAGCATTCTAGGCAAGGAATACTTAACCTGTATTATAAAAACAGGGCTGCACTGTCCCTCAGTGATAGTGACTTCTGTTTTCCCCAAGGTCAGCTTCACTCCTTGGGGTTTTTTTTTTTTTTTTGAGGCAGGGTCTCACTCATCACCCCAGTAGGTGGAGTGAAGCAGTGCAATCCTGCCTCACTGCAACCTTTGTCTCCTGGGTTCCTGGGATTCTCCAGCCTTAATTTCCTGAGTAGCTGGGACTATAGGCATGTACTACCACACTTAATTACTGTATTTTTAGTAGAGATGGGTTTTCACCATGTTGGCCAGGCTGGTCTTGAACTCCTGACCTCAAGGGATCCACCCACCTAGTCCTCCCAAAAGCGCTGAGATTATAGGCATGAGCTACCACGCCTGGCCTTTGATTCTTTAGTTATGCCACATGCACAAGCTTCCCTTGCCAAGTCCTGCTGGCCTCTCCATCAACAATCAGTTTGTTTCCTCCTGTAAAACGCCTCTCAGCATTTTAAGCACAGGGCTGCCTCTTTCTCGTCTCTCTTCATTTCCTGACTAAGGCGACCTCAGACCTCTAGGAACATCTGGCTCCTGAAAGGTTTAGCCTGGGTAATCGCCTAGCTTCCAAATCCTAGGATTCTGAGCCAGAACTTATAATGTGGTTTCCCATTATTGTACATCAGACAGCTCTGGTAACAGAAACAGATCAACAAACACCCACGTTTTACCCAACAACATATACCTCAGCTTTTCTGTCACATTTGCAAACTTAAAAAAAAAAAAAAAAAAAAAAGAAATGGTAAAGAACAGGCAGTGTTTTTTCTAAAATTGTCCCATGTAAATCAACATTTGAATAAAACTTTTCATTTTAATAAAATATATATTATACATATATTAAATGTCTGCAAGCCTTCAACCAAAAGCCACCTATGTCAAGGGCACTTTTATGCCCACAGGTAGACAAGGTCTATAAATTGTGTTGATGACCAAACAGGAGTTGAAACTGGTCCAACACTGATCTTCTACGTCATTTTTAAAGGCCTCTGAATTAAGGAGAAACTGAAACTGATGCAGTCAGTGTCATTACATTAGGATATACATCACAAAAATGAGGTCATCTGGATGTGAACTTCATCAAGGTAAACATGTAAAGTATTTGCTGGGCTAACAGCTATGTAAAAGGAACCCTTTCTTAACTCAAGAGTAACACTTGGAAGAAGTATCCAAAACATGCTGGTTGGGTGTGGTGGCTCATGCCTGTAATCCCAGCACTTAGGGAGGCTAAGGAAGAAGGACTGCTTGAGCCCAGAAATTACAGGTCGCAGTAAACTATGATCCTACCTCTGCACTCCAGTCTAAGGCTCTGTCTCAAAAACAACCAACCAAAAAACCCCACCACACCCGTCTCTTATTTCACTACCTAAGGAGCAGTAACTGGCTTACCGGTACTTCTTTGATACAGAATCACTGTTAATTTCAAATATCTTTCCTGTACAGGTTCAATGGTTTCAGTCAGTCCACAACCCACAGAATCTTTGTCCCTGATGATTCCACCCACCCCATCTTACCAGCTGGATCACAAGGTCACAGACCAAGCAAACATCCAATTGTGGGAAAGCGTTACGGTAGCAGAAGGGCTCAGTCTGTGAGTATATTTCTGGGATGCACTTTTAACAAATGTGCTAGCTCAACTCATCTATGTGAAATTGAGATGGAAAAACACCACATCTCGAGACTGTAAGTCACAATGTGGTCTAGGGGAGGACCACAGGGACAACCCTTTGCTGATCTCCCTATAATAATATTAGCAAATGCCAAGTATCTGAAGCTCCTTAACTACTCTTTCACTCCAAACCTGAAACCCTACTGGCAGAAATGATGAGCACAAAAGGAGGTGGAGGTGAAGATTCAAAACCTTTTCGGACATAACCATTTGGAATGGTTCTCAGATTTCTCCTCAGAATTAAGTTATCTGTGAATACAATAATTATCTTAAAGAAACCACTACCATAAAGCATTACTTCCTAATCTGATCATCACATCATAAAAGAATCCAAGACATTATTTATTATAGCAGCAGTGTTACTTTTCTACCCAAGAGAGAAAAAACTGGCTGGGCGCCGAAGCTCACACCAGTAATCCCAGTGGGTGGCCTAGGCAGGCGGATTCCTTGAGTCCAGGAGCTGGAGATCAGCTTAGGCAACAAGGTGAAACCGTCTCTACAAAAAAATACAAAAATTAGCTGGGTGTGGTGGTGCATGTCTGTAGTCCTAGCTACTTGGAGGCTAAGGCAGGAGGATCACTTGAGCCCAGGAGGCAGAGGTTGTAGTGAGGTATGGTACTACTGCACTCCACCCTGGGCAACAGAGACTCTGTTTTCCCCGCCCCTCCCCAAAAAAGCTAAGCTAACAACAAGTTAAGGAAACAGAAAACCTGAGAGATGACACCACCGCATTTAAACTCTCACAATTCCTAACAGAAGTATGTGATAACTGTTTATGATAAAGTATCTTAATTTCAACAACTCTTCCTTAAATATAGAAAAGTACTTACATTCATCATAAAATCCATAAATTCTGTTGATGCTGGCACATTCATGGTTCCCTCTGAGAAGAAAAAAATTCTCAGGATATTTGATTTTGTAGGCCAGTAAGAGGCAGATTGTCTCCAATGACTGCTTTCCCCTGTCCACATAGTCCCCAAGAAACAGGTAGTTGCTTTCTGGTGGGAAACCACCGTACTCAAAAAGTCGCAGCAAATCATAGTATTGCCCATGGATGTCACCTAGAAGCAAGAATTTTGTTACACAGTGTTCCCATACTTACAGCTCAATCCACTAACAAAGCTTTGGAAAGATATTCTTTAAATATTAATTGTGCAGTGGCACTGACCTCTAGTAATGAGAGTTTAATTTGACAGCCAACACTAAGTAATTTCCAATCTTGCATCACATTTAGTTCAACCAAGCTTAATAAAATTTTTGAGTATACGTGTATGTCCAGAACCTCACACAAAATTCAACTAATTAAGAATTTATTCTGTGTAAAGGATTATAATGTCTAGGCATGCCTTCTTGCCAAGTAACATGGTTTTCCTTTCGGACTGACTGATCAATATCAGATCTCTGACAGCTCAGTCTCTGGGTACTGTGTCAGCAGAACTGCTATACTTCTAGTGAGCCTTGGCCCCAATTGAACAAAAGCACATACATACATACACACTACCCCTACCTCCCACCCACCATCGCGTTTAGCTTTCAATTTCTCCCTGCAAGACAATGCCAAAGAACACTTTACTTTAAAACATGCACACAAAGTTTTATCGATGCAGTCAAATATACTATAAGAATATATTACTCAAATGAATAAAGTTTAGTTTTTACATTAAGACACAGATTATCTGCTATTACATAGAAAACAGAACCCCAAAATCAGCATCAAAGAAGTTCTATTTTTAGCTATAACCAGTGTTGCTTTAAGCTTAAACATATTCCTATACATCCATGTAGTTCAGACTTTTCCTTAGCTCTCCATTCTTAGTTTCCTTTTTTTCTTCTGCAATGGTCATTCCTTCAGTGAAATGTTTTTTTTAAACTAAGTCCATTAGAGGTATTTATTCTAAAGCTACTATTCAACTCAATTTTAAGTAGTTCCAGGCTATTCACAAACAGGAAAATGATTCTGCTAGCTAATACAAGGTCATCAACATATCTCTGATTCAATCAATCATGTAACCAAAGATAACTTGTGTGCCCCAAACTTACCACATATTTTGAGTGGTGCTTCAAGTTCTAGTAGGATAGGCTGACTGAGAAAGATCTCACGAGACTTTAAGCACAGTCCTCTGATTTCATTCTCCTGAAGCTGGACATTCTTACCAGGCTTGGACCCTCTCACTGCAGAGGAGAAAAACCCAAATTAGTCCAATTAAGCCAAAATACAAAATATAAGATTTAGATAAAGGGGCAAAAACATGGTTTAACTAGCTTTCTGAGTGGCTTCATTTTCAGGACACTTATAATAACCATGGTTTTAATGCCTAATTAGAATCTTAAAATCTTAGACAAGATTTAATTGCATCATCGATATCAAGTAAGACTTCTTTTATAGTATTTCAAAAAGGGGGCCATCCTGTCCATGCAAGTGCTGTTAGAAACAGGACTGGAAATATACTTAGAATGCTCCCCAATCAGTGTTTTTCAGAGGACCATGGGTATCTCCTCCTGAGGATCTCTGATTTAATTTACCTGTGAAAAAAATATTAGTGTTGTTTTCATTTCATTAAGAAAATGTTAACTCGTTGTACTTATTTTGCCATGCGATTTCTGGGCTTACATTTGTTTTTATACTCATGTCTGTATAGAGCAAAGGATGTCAGTTATGTGCTATCCTGTAAAAAAAAGCACATTTCCTAACAATTTCAACAGATAATAATGCGAGAAAGAAATCATTGCATAGCACGGGGCATCCACACCACCAGAGCACTTAGGGTTCTATCAAAGTAAAAACTGCAACAGAGCTCACTTGTCAGCAGGTAGGTAGCTGTGGGAAAGAAGAAATTTTATGTTTTGATTTCAGTTGGAACTAGATACAGATTAAGTAGCATTGAACTTCTAAGTGTACCCTAATTTTACAGTCATAAAGTGGCCCCTTCATGAAACGATCTAGCAAAATGATTTTCTGGCAGAGTCTAGGTAAGTATGGGGCCTGATTATCCTCAACTGGAATCCAAGTTTTGGTACTTGTTTTGTACAAAAGATTTATACAATCAGGCATTCTGTGAATAAAATGGAAGTGAAAACATAGGATCAGACTAAATACAGAACTTAAGCCTTCATCTTTCCATCATTAAATCCAGTATCAAGTGATTCAGTTTTAGAAAACCAGAGAATCCATGAGATTAAATCCATGTTGCTAATTTAAATTTCTTGGTTTTGGAGGCTTTATATTAAAACCACAAACTCATTTAACTTAATAGGTGAATAACAGCAACAAGCTTAACTGGTTTGTCTCTAGCTTTGTTCTGTAAATATCTAAGTAACTATATTAGAGAGTAGTAAATATTACTCAAGTGAAAAACCTGACACATTTGTTGAGAATTGTGGAGAATCATTTTCCATTAAAAGGGTTATGCCAAGTTTCCAAAATATTGCCTTAGATAAAATCATCTTCAGCCTGAATTAATTTTTAAGCAGATATGGAACATAGTGGAGGAGTATTATTTTTTCAATGAAAAGTTGCAAGAAATGATAGTAAGAGAGAAAGAACAAAAATTTTTCAAGCGCACAATGAAGTAAACATTAGATTCAAGGTGGACTGGGAGCAAGCCAGGAGCCCCACATTTCTGGATTGGTTCTATTGCTTTGGGAAAATCACTTCACTTTCGGACCCAAAATACGTAACTGACAAAGTCTCATTCTGATAAGAATGTTATACAAGAAGCAATAAAAGCAGTGTAATGCCAGGCATGGTGAATCACGCCTGTAATCCCAGCACTTTGGGAGGCTGGGATGGGCAGATCACTTGAGGTCGGGGGAGTCTGAGACCAGCCTGATCGACACAGAGAAACCCTGTGTCTATAAAAATACAAAACTAGCTGGGTGTGGTGGCGGTCGCCAGTAATCCCAGCTGCTTGAGAGGCTGAGGCAGGAGGATCACTTAAACCTGGGAGGCGGAGGTCACGGTGAGCAGAGCAGAGATCGTGCCATTGCACTACTCCACCCTGGGCAACAAGAGTGAAACTCTGTCTCAAAAAAAAAAAGAACCCACAAAAGCATTACTGATAGTTTTCGAGGAGAGATATCGAACAGACACATATTTAATACAACAGTTACTGGGCAACAAAAAATGTTTTTTCCATAAGTGATTTTCTTTTTCTCTCTAGACACCCATGCAGAGTTAGAATTCAAGTAATTACTCCTGATGAAAGATGGGATTCCTGCTTCATTGGCTAGAAAATGCCAATCATTAGTGATTTAACCACAAGTTAACCATAAACTTGGGCAGACTGCCCATCAGGAAGCTTTATTTTTGGCTAGGAAGGAAATCCTAGAAGCTTCCAGTTTCAAGTGAATTTTTTTCAGCAGAGTCCCACACTTATGAATGAATAGCTGACTCTAAGTCTTCCAGGAGAATATTTCTGTGATAATTTTGGCTCATAATATACGATAGCAGGTTTTGTTGTATGAATGCTATTGTATTTAAGTCAATGCCATCAGATGAAATCAATGTTAACATGTTTTTGGGTTTGGAAGCTCCCCACTACCACCTCTCAATAGACATAGTTTATATTTAACTCCTTTATCCTGTTTCTCTGTTTGTCCTTTGGGTGGGAGCATTCAGAGATTAGTGAAAAGCAAAAGCAAGACTATCAACAATTTAAAAATTCTTCTTTTTTGAGAGAAGGGCTCACACTGGTGCCTAGGCTGGAGTGCAGTGGCATAATCATAGCTCACTGCAGTCTCAAACTCCAAGGCTCAAGTGATCCTCCTGCTTTGGCCTCCCAAAGTGCTGGGATTACAGGCATGAGCCACCACACCTGGCCTTAAAAATTACTCTTAATGTTAAGATTAGATGCAGCTTTTCCAGAAAAAATGAAGATTATTTATTTTGAGACAGAGTTTCACTCTTGTTGCCCAAGCTGGAGTACAATGGCATGATCTCGGTTCACTGTAACCTCTGCCTCCCGAGTTCAAGTGATTCTACTGCCTCAGCCTCCCAAGTAGCTGGGATTACAGGAATGTGCCACCATGCCCCGCTAATTTTGTATTTTTAGTAGAGACAGGGTTTCTCCATGTTGGTCGGACTGGTCTCAAACTCCCGACACCTCAGGTGATCTGCCCACCTCGGCCTCCCAAAGTGTTGGGATTACAGGCGTGAGCCACCGTACCTGGCCAAGATTTATATTTAAAGAACAGTGCTTATGAGAAACATCAACAAACATGGTCTGAAAGCTTCTTAAGTTCCCTACAATCAGCAGAAGGAAAAATATACATGAATATAGAAACTACCAAAACCCTCTTCCATCAGTTATCATACAGCTGCTCAGCCTTCAGGCCTGGGCTCAGCCACCACACTTCACCCTGGAGAAAAGCTTCATTCATCTCCTTTCCCCTCACAAGCCTGCTGCATGCTTTTTGGAAGGCTCTCTCAACATCGGGTCACTACCGACCACACCTCATGATTTTATTTGTATCCTACTTGCCAGTTGGCTTCTGCCCACTCATCTGGACCCATGGGTAGAATGTAAACCCACAGCAGTAGTCCTGCTCTGTAGCATACACGAGCCATGGCCAGCACGCGGCAGGTGCTCAAAATTTGTCGCATGACTGAAGTCTGGATAAATCTTTAAGTACTGCTGACTGGTAGCATTAGAATTAAGCATACATTCCAGACTATGTACTTCTGATTGGCAAAAAGCCTGTTTCTGCGCTATAAAATTACAAAACAATAAATAGTGCCACTTGCTTACCAGGCTTTACTGGAGTATTTTTCAAAGTATGAAAATCTGGAATTACTCTTAAATTTCATGTTGAATCGTCTAACAGAGATTTCAAAATGAGGTTTGGCAGTCCAAGTGAACACTGGAGAGTTCTTAAAAGCTGCCATATAAACCGGGTGAAATCCCATCTCTACTAAAAATACAAAAACTAGCCAGGCATAGTAGCATGCGCCTGTAATCCCGGCTACTCAGGAGGTTGAGGCACGACAATTACTTCAACCAGGGAGGGGGAGGTTGCAGTGAGCTGAGATTGTGCCACTGCACTACAGCCTGGGCAACAAGAGAGAAACTCCGTCTCAAAAAAGAAAACAAAAACAAAAACAAAAACCACACACAAAAACACACAAACTCAGACCTAAGGTTGTGACTTTTCAGTATAAGTATTAACATTTCTTTATCTGGCTAGAAAGGGAGATTCAAGAGAATGTCTTATTACTGTTAAGAGTGAAGGTGGCTCTGCAGAAATGTATCTGATCTATGTATCTGGGAAATCACTGACATGAGCATATCATAAAAACTTCCACACATTTGTATTGAAAACAAATTGGTAAAAATTTGAATCATAAAAAAATAACAGCCAGGTGTGGTGGCTCAGGCCTATAATCCCAGCACTTTGGGAGGCCCAGATGGGGGATCAGGAGTTAAGCTTAGGAGTGGGAGATCAGCCTCGGCAACATGGTGAAATCCAGTCTCTACCAAAATTACAAAAATTAGCTGGACATGGTGGTATGTGTCTGTAGTCCCAGCTGCTGAGTAGGCTAAGGTAGAAGGATCACTTCAGCCTGGGAGGTAGAGGCTGCATTAAGCCTAGATTGTGCCACTTCACTCCAGCATGGGTGAAAGAGTGAGACCCTGTCTCAAAAAAAACAAATAAATAAAATAACATTGGTAATTATTTACAATACCACCTCTTTACCATAAGCAACACTAACTTTTTTTGAAGTTAGTTACTGGCAAAAAGCAAAGCAAAGATGGAAAGTATGGAAAGAAATTTAAGACAAGTTTGAGATTACTTATGATAAATAAAAAACTATTCTCCTTGCCACATCAAGGTCCCTTAATTGTTTAAAGAAAATCATATTGAAGAAATAGCATAAACTAAAAAAGCCCTAGCTGAATTCTAATGAAGTTTCAGAACCTAAGAAAGGCACAAGTGGTATAAAAATAAGCCAGCAAAGATTTTGCTGTTTTAAAATAATCCTGTTAAAGTAGGTGATAATTTTAACAACATGCCACATCATATTCATTCAGTGAATTAATAGCCTCATGATATTTGACAGATTTAGGAAAATAAGACTCAAACCAAAACAAAAAACAGTAAATATTTCCAACATTAAGCATTCCCATAAACAACTGAGTTCTTTTCTGCAAAAAATATAAACCATCCAAATATTACCAAGAATCCTTTGGGTCGGGCATGGTAGCTCACCTCTGTAATCCCAGCACTTTGGGAGGCCGAGGTGGGCATATCACCTGAGGTCAGGAGTTCGAGGCCAGTCTGGCCAACATGGCAAAACCTCATCTCTGGTAAAAAACAAAAATTAGCAGGGCATGGTGGCCCATGCCTGTAGTCCCATGCCTGTAGTCCCAGCTACTCAACAACTGAGGCTGAGGCAGGAGAATTGCTTGAACCTGGGAGGCAGGGCTGCAGTGAGCTGAGATCCTGCCACTGTACTCCAGCCTGGGCAACAGAGCAAGACAAAAAAAAAAAAAAAAAATCCTTTGGTTTCTCTGCAAAGTCACTAGCAGGAAGACTTCCATATGTGATCAACACAATTGTTTCTACACCCTGCCGTCTCCCATCCTGACTTTCCTAATGGATGGGGTTATACCTCAGCCATTTAAAAGTGGCACCAAAGCAGGGCGCTATGGCTCACACCTGTAATCCCGACACTTTGTAAGGATGAGGTGGGAGGACTGCTTGTGGCCAGGAGTTCAAGACCAGCCTGGGCAACATAGTGAGACCCCTGTCTCTCTAAGAAAAAGAAAAACAATTAGCCAGGTATGGTGGTGTGTGCCTGTAGATTCAGCTAGTCAGGAAGATGAGGAGGAAGGATTGCTTGAACCCAGGGGTTTAGGTCTCCAGCCTGGGTGACAGAGTGAGACCCAGTCTCTAGTCAAAAAATTAATAAAAGTGACATCATTTTTTTCAAGGCAGATAGGATGTAGCTGCAAAACACTGTCAACTGTTCTCAATAAAGCATCTTGAGTTTTCTACACCTAGAGTAAAGCCAATCCGTTGAAAACTTTCATTTTCCACGGTCTAAGAACACATTTTGTTAAAATACCACTGAGTAGACACTACATCTGACCCTACATTTTGAGTTTTCATGTTTTATAAGCTTTACTGTTGGTGACAATGATGGCAGTAAATCCCCATGAAGTGGGGAAGCTAGAAATTTCAGGCAAATCACCAAGATCCACGAATATATCACTGTTCTTGACGCTCTGGGTACAGAGGTCAAACTCTGTCCTAGAATTCCATAAGCTCCATAGAAATGAAATCTTTCCTTCCTAGTCTTGAACGACTCTTCAGTTTCTTTATCTACAAAGCGACTGACACCCAGAATATTATCTCCTTCATATTCCAATCTCTAAGGTCAACTAATGGCCTCAATTGTAAATTAAATTAAACCGTTAAGTCCACATAATATCAATCATTCCCCTGTTTCGTGATCAGGAATACTCACCTAGTCAAGTGGGCTGACTGGCACCTCGATTCTGCACAACAGGTTAGGTTATAACAGGACTGTGCTTTCAAAGACATTAAATCACCTCCCTAGTTTCTACAGCTGACCACTGCTAGGCTACAATTGCATGTCCATTTGCCCGGTTCTGAGGAGGAGTGCCCAGGGCTCTACTCCTGCGTGTCACATTTCCGCGCCCCCCCCCACCCCCCCAAGCACAAGGTCACACACAATTCTGTCGGATTTCACTGCTGCCTCCTGCTACTGACAGGCAAGAGGGCACTGTGGGCACAAGGAGAGTAATCCTTTTTCAATGCTGTGGTTTAAAAAAAGGACCCCTGTAAGCTGCAGATCATGTCTCCAACAGAGCTTTCCTGCCTTGCCTAGGTGGAGAGGAAAGGGGCATACAACTGACACGCTGATGGGAACGGAAGGGCAAGGGCTCACATTACAGTTCTTATCAATGAGGGAATTGGAAGCTGACAACTTGGATGTGAGTGTAAGTTACCTGCTCCGTGAAAAAAAAAAAAAAAAAAAAAAATAGTTACAGGCTGGGCATGGTGGCTCATGCCTGTAATCCCAGCACTTTGGGAGGCGGAGGCAGGCGGATCATTTGAGGTCAGGAGTTCAAGACCAGCCTGGCCAACATGGTGAAACTTCCTCTCTACTAAAAATACAGAAACTTAGTTGAGTGTGGTGGCACGTGCCTGTAGTCCCAGCTACTTGGGAGGCTGAGGCAGGAAAATCACTTGAACCCAGGAGGCAGAGGTTGCAGTGAGATGATACAGTGCCACTGCACTCCAGCCTGGGTGACAGAGCGAGACTTAATTACAGATATTCATTAGGAAGGATGACTTCTGTTTTTTTTTGGTTAGTATGTTAAGAAACCTCCCCCTTTTTAAACCATTATGTTTGTCCTTTATTATCTTTAGGACCAGGGACGGCTGCCTTTTTTAAACATCAGAATATGAACGTTTTATACTGCACCAAAAAAGTTGAACACATCGGTTATTTAAACAATCTTTTCAGAATATCTGAACACTAACTACCTTCAGAACAGCCCTTATCTATCAGAGGATTAAATTTGTAAACATTTTCTGTGAGCCAGAGCAGAGGTCATATTTAAATCACTAAAGCAAGTCAGGCAATTCTGCAGAACCAGACATGGTCTCGAAGTTTGACAATGGCCTTCAAAACAAAGACGCTTCTTGCAAACCAAGATGTGAAGTAAAGTTACAACCACCTGCTATGCAAGAAAAATGCTAGCCACCACGGCTCCTTGAAGGAGGTCATTTACAAAGTAAAACTGCCCCAAATCTCACTTTTCTTCAATACATCAGACCAAATCAACAGCTGGCTTATTTTCTCTCAAAATGCCCTGTTTTACTGTGTAGTTATTTAAATAACTAACATCAGTTATACTAAGGAGTCAACAACCTTAGGATTTTATCATCAGCAAGGCAGAGCTTGGATAAAAGCATCCATGGTGGGTTGCAGAAGTGATGCCTCCTTACAGAAAAACTACTCAAAGTTCAAAGAAAAGAACTGCAAAGGTTATAGACTAAGATTTAAACCAACATGCTGTTTCTCTTAAGGCTTCACTTTTTAGTTAGCTTTTCAGTACTATTACTGAGCTACTTCTCAACCAGCTTATGCTGCTCTCAAGCTTAAAAGATCAATGCTGAACATGCAAAAAAGTCTACCGAGGTCACAAAAGTCATATTCCCTCTACTTTCCGATATATTTACATCTTAAAGTATTTAGGAAAAAAAAAAAAAAAAAAGGTTTTGGAGGCATTACAAAAAGCACAAAATTTAGGCCTGGCACGTTGGCTCATACCTATAACCCCAGCACTTGGGGAGGCCAAGGTGGGAGGATTGCTTGAAACCAGTAGTTTAAGAACAGCCTGGGCAACACAGTGAGATTCTCATTTCTATTTTAAATCATTAAATTTAATTTTTTAAATAAAAAATTGTAAAGCACATGATTTATTACCAATATCATTTAACTTAGACATCTACATACCCTGAATGGATCATCTTCAACTGTTTCTCTGCCAATTTAACACCCACGAGAAACAAATTTAAGTATATTTTGCAGCTAGCCTATTCCCGAGGCATTACAACGCACTGCTTTATCAATTTCAGCAAAAAAAAAAAAAAAAAAAAAATATATATATATATATAAGAAAACCTGGTTTTCAAGTGCCACATAACAAGAGGAACTATTAAGAAACAATGATTTTAGATGTATCATTACTTACCAAACTACTTATTAGAATTTTAAAGATTAAAATGAAAAAAGCTGTTTATGAATACAGAGGCAATTATGGGCAAATCAGAATATAGGTTGGCAAGCCTTAGATGATCTTAAAATTTTTAATGTTTTTAATCCATGCAAATTCCAACTTTTCCTGTTTCCTCAGAGAAATAAAGCCCACTCTAGCCACACATATCCCTGCAGAGATAAGCAGAATTTTAAAATTTAGAAAGAAAATAACTTTTAATAAAAAGTTCCTTTCTTACTGCAAACTATTTTAATCAGCTTCTGACCAACTGCTGCCTCAAAAAATATTAAAGACCTATATTAACTAGTATGAAAAAGTATGGTTCTTATATAAATACCTGGCATTAAAGGAATAACAAGGTTTTCACCTACAAAACCCTGCAATAACATTTCAAGAGCCTTTCAAGGGTCCTTAATGACATTCAGTGTTTTTTTTTTAAAGACAGGATAAAAGGAAAGAATGCACAGATTAAGAAAAGTACAGGACGAGATATTTTCAGGAGTTTCATTTTAATAGCTAACTTTAAAAGATCTGCAAATTCTAACACCAGAGCTGTCCAACTGTTCATGCCCTCGACTCCACCACTCACAGCATTTATAGTCCAACAATATTTTAGGACTGTATGAAGGCAAAAAGCGGTTAAAACTGCCAAGTTCCCATTATGAAAGCGTCCAAGTTAGGGGATTTGACTGAATTCTTACAAAGTCTTGGATAAGATCTTAGCCTCCGTTAACATGCCCTTGAATCTGAAAGCAGCTCATTTCAGCTTCCGTCTTTAAAAGCTGAACCTCGCCCCTCTCCCACATCAACATGAATCAATTGCCAGGCACTTCATAAGTCTTAGGTGAGCCGAAATGCAAAGCTTTCTATTAACCTTTACTTAACCACTGGCCACCTCCTTCTTTCCTACATAAGGTGACAGTGTTGTCTGTGGCGAGTTCTAGCTCCCGGCTATCTGGGTTTGAAACCCGACTGTCACTAACTGTGTGACCTTGGTTAAGTGACTTCATCTCAGTTTCTTCTGTAAAACAACAAAAAATCGCAAATATCGCAAAGTGATTGGGACAATTAAACGAAATCTGGGTTAAGTGCTCAAAGAATGCCTGATACACAGTAAACGCTTTAGAAGCGTCAGTTATATTATAGTAATAATTTCATGGACGCAAAGGCTCTTAACACAGAGCCTGGCACATTGGAAAGATAACGATACCGTCAGCCTCGTTGGCTTCCTGTTCAGATGCACGTTCAGGAAAAGAGCGCGGATATCTATCCAAGATCAGAACAACTTAAAAGGATTTGGGGGTCAGGCGAAGACAGGTTCTCACGCCTCTCGAGACATGAACGTTCCTTACCAAGTTACGAGAAATGGACCCCTCAAGACCCTAGAACTACGAAAAATATAAAACCAAGCAGGAAAAGAGCCCCCAAACCCGGTTCAACTCATACCCTCTTCAAACTGCTCTCCGAAAGGATGAGCACCGCAAAGTCCATCTCGCATAGTACCGCACACGCCGTCCAGGAGGCTGGATTGGGGCCCCCAACCATCGCTCCAAAGACCCGTCCAGTGTGCAGGGGCAAATGGGTAGGGGCGGGAAACATGGGGGTGGGGAGCGGAGTTTTCAAATTCCAAGGCCGGGAGGAAGCCTGCATCCTCGTGCAATGAATGAGCGGAGACCTGGGCGGTCCATGCCTGGCGACAAGTTGGGGATCTCAGGCCGGCCTCCCTGCGGCTGCAGCCCCGGGCCAGCGGGCCAACTCGAGTGGCTCACTCCCCGCGGTGCTGCAAGCCCAACCGGCCTCCCAACTCCCTTCCCTCGAGTCCCCGGGGCCGCCTGCCGCCCTCCGGTCCGCCTCCCCCCGCAGCCGCCCGCCGCCCCCTTACCTTCCAGCAGCCGTTGGATGATGCTGTCGATGTTGAGTTTATCTAAATCCGCCATCGCCCTCCCACCGCCGACCCTCCCTCAGCGGCGCTGCCGCCGGCTCGCGCCCGGGACTCACACCTCCTTTCCCACGCCACGAGCAAAGGCGGTGGTGGCGGCGGTGGCAGCAGCCGCGGCGGGTCCCCCCCCAACCGCCCCGCTCCCTGCTTCCTCCTTCTCTCCCCACTGGAACCACGAGAAGAACAAAATGGCCGCCGACTCCTTAGACAGCCTCGGGCGGCGCACGGATGCGCGTGGGGAGTGCAGCGGCCCGGCCGGGACTTCTTTATGGGCCATAGGGCGCGCGGGAGTGGGCGGGGCCCGGGCGCGGGAGTGGGCGGGGCCGGGCGCGGAGCAGAGCAGAGCGGAGCGGAGATGGTTGAGCGCAACTGCATCCGTGCAAGGGATCCTTCCGCTAAACGGATCGAGCAAATAGGTCCCCCCCAACCCCGGCCCGAGCGTGAGTTGCAAAGTTGCACGCGGGAGTTTGGGCTGGGAAAGAAAATGCAGCTGTGCACACCGCGGGTTGCGGCCATCGCGGGATCCTGTACATTGAGGCAAGATGTGTGCAGACCTGGCCGGGTGGGAGCTCTCCGAGGGATCTTGCGGGTCCTGGAATTTACCCTTTAAGATAAATCTGGGGTGAGGGTGGAAAAGGAGAATAATAAAGAAAAGAAGGTTGACTTATTTTGGATTCAGATATACTGGGACTTGGGAGACGAGAAAGGCTTAGTTGGTAACTAAAATTAAAAAAAACCCTCTTCCAGATAAGTCAAAATGTAACAGTTATTCATTGTGAGTGGTGGGTATATGTGTATTTGCATTTTTTTTTTTTTTTTTTTTTTGGTGCACTTCTGTAACTTTACTTTGGGGGTTAAAAATGAGTCCTCAAAGAAAATTTCATCATCTCTATCCCTTGGATTATCTTTCCTGAACTCGGAAAGTTATATAATCATCGGGACAGTTATCCTGATTCTAGCCAGGGCGAAGTTGAACGAGCGCGTGCAGCAGATAAAAGGGGAATTTGCAGATTCCACGCGTGCAGGCCGGGGGCGGGAAGAAAAGAGGCAGGCTGTGCGGGCGGTCCTGGATTCTGCAGACACCCGAAGAAACTTTAGCCCATTCCTCTCTGGCTTCCCAGCCTCCCCGAGGGCACTCCTATCCAAGGGGTCCCCAAACTGTGCCACCTCCAGGGGCTGCGCGTCGACTTTGGCTGGGTTTGAAAGTACAGCTCACACTCAGCAAACAGATCGCTTCTCTTTCCTGACCTTTCCTTGTACGTTGCTTCTAGCAGCGCTTTACATTTTGCAAAGCCCTCTCCAAGAAATTCATTTTGTTTCCCAAGGCATGCAAGATGCATGAATCCCCAACTCCGTATGCCTCTAGGTAATTGCACCACCCAGGCATCCTCTTCCAAAGCAATGTCCTCAGGCAGCGGGCTCCGTGTCCCCTCACTTGGGCTCCCTGGCTGGTGGTGCAGGGTCCTTGAGTTTTCAGAGCTCAGCTTCTCGATCCACTTTCCTCAGGAACCAACTCACTTTCCCCTGCTACAGCTCTGTCCACCAGAAGTCACATAAGTGCCGTTTGTCAGGCCAAGGCACTGGGCCCAGTTGGTGACATTCGGAGTTGGTGCCCAGCGCTGCTGTGAACATCTGGCTGTGGAGGTCAGGGTGGCTCTTGCTGGAGTCCACAAGACCTTGGGCTACTCCAGGGCAGTGTGGATCATCGGAATGGAATTTGGAGTAGAAATATGAAAGACAGCAATTCATTCAGCAGACAAATATTTATGGAGTACCCACTCCGTGCCAGACATTGTTCTAAGGCAGGGAAGCAGGGGCAATCAAGACAGACAAGGCTTTTCTCTATGGAGGGTCATTTAGTAAGTCAGACGGATGATAAACAAAGATGCAAATAAAAATATCAGCTTCTGATACGTGCAGTGGAGAAAAATCATCAACAACAAAATGCTACTGTGTTCATTTTCTTAGTATGTGCCAAAAAATGATCTTATTGAATCCGCAAGACAATCCTAGGAATTATGTCCTATACCTATCACCCCCATCTTACACATGAAGAAAGTGAGGCACAGAGAGGCTAGGGTAGTTGCTGAAGGTCACACAGCCAGGAAGTTACAGAGCCAGGGCTGGAACTCAGGATAGCCCGAAACCACAGCTCTCGTTCATATTCAGTAAAACCCCGCAGTTAACCCCCAGCAGTGTTCACATCCCTGGCACATATCAACGTGGCACCCAGTGGAATGATTGAAATGTGCCTCTGCCCACAATAGGAGTGGCATAATTTTCCACATGCAAAATGGCAGGTGTGTTAACCTTTTGCAACATCATCAGGGCTGGAGGAGGACTTCAGACTGGGCTGGGACATGGGGAGAGCCTCTGTCCCCAGGCTGTTTTCTACTGGGCAACTCCCCTCCAGAGTTCAGCTCTGCTGACACATGCCTAAGCGATTAGCTGGCCCCGAGCCTGAGCATGGCATAACTCACCAGGGTGGGCCTGAACAGCTCCCAGGAACCACCAAACGCGTGGAGGAAAGAACTGATTGCCTGTTTGCCTTTTTCTGCCATTATCAGCACCAGTGACTTTCCTAAGGATCAGTTGATATAAGCATCTTGCCGGAAAGGCTACAGCCTAATAAATGGAATGTCTCTTCCTGTCTCTAGGCCTAAGTTTGCCTGTCTGTAAAATGAGGGAGAGTGGGTTGAAGTGCACTTTTCAAATTGTCTTTCCTGGCTCCACAGAGCTTTCATAGGGGGATGCTGAAGTTAATGGGGAGCTGATGATTAGGAGAGAGTGGCTGTGGACAAAAATATTAGAAACCCAATAATGTCTCTGAGGATACTTAGGCTTTGAGGGGGGATCCTAGTGCCTAAAGGGACCAGGCTGATAATATGAAATAATTCAGTGCTGAGTAGGGACTGTGGCTAACTAAGCCCACGTTTCATCCAAGGGGGCGGTCATTTCTCAGCTCCAGTCCCCTGGGGCCACTTGTGGCCAGACCCTCTGAGTTTTTGGTAAAACTTGAACATATGGCTTTTTATGTGAAATGTTCCAATTTTAAAAAGTTGGTCATGAACTCAAATTCTTCTAAAACAGTGTGAGGCAGACAAAGCATATCTGTGGGTTACATTTGGCCCTAGGCCAGCAATTTGGAACTCTGTTCTAGAAGGCTGGCAATGAATTCTTCTGTCCTTCCTTGCAATTTAATGAGCATTAGGATTGTGGTTAGATGACTGAAAGAAGCATCAGTCACCAAGTTTACACACTTTGGGAGGCTGAGGTAGGTGGATCATTTGAGGTCAGGAGTTCGAGACCAGCCTTGACAGTATAGTGAAACACCGTCTCTACTAAAAATACAAAAATTAGCTGGGCATGGTGACGAGCACCTGTAATTCCAGCTACTCCAGCAGCTGAGGCATGAGAATTGCTCAAGCCCGGGAGGCAGAGGTTGCAGTGAGCCGAGATCGTGTCACTGCACTCCAGCCAGGACAACAGAGTAGACTCCGTCTAAAAAAAAAACAAAAATAGGGCCGGGCGCGGTGGCTCACGCCTGTAATCCCAGCACTTTGGGAGGCCGAGGCGGGTGGATCATGAGGTCAAGAGATGGAGACCATCCTGGTCAACATGGTGAAACCCCGTCTCTACTAAAACTACAAAAAATTAGCTGGGCATGGTGGCACATGCCTGTAATCCCAGCTACTCAGGAGGTTGAGGCAGGAGAATTGCCTGAACCCAGGAGGTGGAGGTTGCGGTGAGCCGAGATGGCGCCATTGCACTCCAGCCTGGGCAACAAGAGCGAAACTCCGTCTCAAAAAAAACCAAAACAACAACAACAACAAAAAAAACAAAAATAAAAATAAAATAAAGAAGTGTTGATGATGTTTGCCTGCAAATCTAGACCTCCCTGGATATTCTGGGGGTTTTATACAAAGTAGGGAACCATGGGTACAAAGTGTGGGTGAATGCTCTTTGACAGTGTCCACGGTTTTATCCCAGTGTCCTGCGGTGTTATCAGCAGACACTGGTATTCTTTTGGGCAAATGTTTGTCAAGATCCTGCTGGGTGTCAGGCACTGTGTGAGAAGCTGGGGACACAGCTGTGAATCAGCTAGACTTAGTCCCTGTCCTCATGGAGCTCCCAGTCTAGAGAAAGACACAGACGAGAACAGAGAAGTCATTTAAGGAGGACAATTTCAAAGAGTGGCGATTTTGTGAGAAAATTAGAAAGGGTCATGTAACCACATAGGAGGACTCTGAGGATTTGACGTCTGAGTCAAGATCTGAAGGATGGAAAAGAGAAAGTCGTGGGAAGGATAGCATAGGGGAAGAACATTCCCAACAGGGACCAGCAAGTACAAAGGCCCGGGGGCAGGAACGATCGTCCAGTTTTAGAGGAATGGGAAAAAGGCCAGAGTGGCTGGAGTGCAGTATGAAGGGTGGGAAGAGTGTCAAGTGGGGGTTGGAGGCCAGGGGTGGCTCACGCCTGTAATCCTAGCACTTTGGGAGGCTGAGGCAGATGGATCAAGAAGTCAGGAGATCGAGACTGTCAGGGCCAACATGGTGAAACCCTGTCTCTACTAAAAATACAAAAATTAGCTGGGCGTGGTGGTGCGTGCCTGTAGTCCCAGCTACTTGGGAGGATCAGTCAGGAGAATCGGTTGAACCTGGGAAGCAGAGGTTGTAGTAAGTTGATATCACGCCACTGCACTTTACCCTGGGACAGAGCGAGATTCTGTCAAAAAAAAAAAAAAAAGAAGAAGAAGTGGGGGTTGGAAGGAAGGCCGGGTGTGGTGGCTCACGCCTGTAATCCTAGCACTTTGGGAGGCTGAGGCAGGCAGATCAATTGAGGCCAAGAGTTCAAGACTATCCTGGTCAACACGGTGAAACCCCATGTCTACCGAAAATAAGAAAATTAGTCTGGAGTGATGGCGAGCAATTGTAATCCTAACCTACTTGAGAGAGGCTGAGGCAGAAGAATCACTTGAACTCAGGAGGTGGAGACTGCAGTGAGCCGAGGTTNAAAAAAAAAAAAAGAAAGAAGAAGAAGAAGGTAGGTGTTGGAGAAGATCACTCAGGATCTTTTTATTTTTTGAGACAGAGTTTTGCTCTTGTTGCCCAGGCTGGAGTGCAATGGAACCATCCTGGCTCACTTCAGCCTCTGCCTCACCAGTTCAAGCGATTCTTCTGCCTCAGCCTCCCAAGAGGCTGAGATTACAGGCGCCCACCACCACACCCTGCGTAATTTTTGTATTTTTAGTAGAGACAGGGTTTCATCATGTTGGCCAGGCTAATCTCAAACTCCTGACCTCAGGTGATCTGTCCACCTCGGCCTCCCAAAGTACTGGGATTATAGGCATGAGCCACTGCTCCTGGTAGACTCAGGGTCTTATAAACCAAAAGAAGACACTCAGATTTTATTCTAAGCTTAATGGGAAGTCACTGCAGAGTTTTAGTTAGAGGATTAACATGATCTAATTTCACTTTTTTTTTTTTTTTAGAGACAAGGTCTTGCTCTATTGCCCAGGCTGGAGTACAGTGGTGCCATCATGGCTCACTGCAACCTCGACCTCCCAGGCTCAAGTTATTCTCTCACCTCAGCCTTCCAAGTAACTGGGACTACAGGTGCACACCACCACACCCAGCTAATTTTTAAATTTTTTGTGGAGAAAGGGGTCTTGCTATGTTGCCCAGGCTGGTCTTGAGATCCTGGGCTGAAGTGATCTGCCCATCTCCTCCTCCCAAGGTGCTGGGATTACAGGCATGAGCCACTGTGCCCAGACTGATTTCACATATTTTTTAAATTTTTCAGACAGAGTCTTGCTCTGTTGCCCAGGCTAGAATGCAGTGACATGATCTCAGCTCACTACAACCTCTGCCTCCCGGGTTCAAGTGATTCTCCTGCCTCAGCCTCCCTAGTAGCTTGGATTACAGGAGTGCATCACCACACCCAGCTAATTTTTTGTATTTTTAGTAGAGATGGGTTTCACCTTATTGGCCAGGCTGGTCTAGAACTCCTGATCTCAGGTGATCCACCCGCTTCTGCATCCCGAAGAACTGGGATTATAGGCGTGAGCCACCACGCCTGGCCTCATGTTTTTTTAAAATAAGCCTTTTATTTTGTAATAGTTTTAGGTTTACTGAAATGTAGCAAAGATGGTACAAAGAGTTCCCATATGCCTTTAGGTTTCCCTATATGTTAACATCAACAGCCAAGGCATTGCTTGTAATTATTTCCTAACACCTAAATCGTAAAGAAATGGTGGATCAGGCTGGGTGTGGTGGCTCATGCCTGTAATTCCAGTACTTTGGGAAGCTGAGATGGGTGAATCGCTTGATCCCAGTTTGAGCCCAGCCTGGGCAACATGGCAAAACCCCGTCTCTCAGAAAATACAAAAAATTAGCCGGACTCAGTGGTGTGTGCCTGTAAGTCTCAGCTACTTGGGAGGCTGAGGCAGAAGAATTGCTTGAGCCCCGGAGGTTGAGGCTGCAGTGAGCTGTGATTGCACTATTGCATTCCAGCTTGGGTGACAGAGTGAGACCCTGTCCCTTCCACAAAAAAGAAATGATCACAAAATATCACATCACATATAATTACCAAGAGAGCATCTTCTGCTAAATAAGGTCTGATTGTGTGTGTGTGTGTGTGTGTGTGTGTGTGTTTTAGGAGATCAGGTGTGTGTGTGTGTGTGTGTGTGTGTGTGTGTTTTGAGACGGAGTTTCACTCTTGTCGCCCAGGCTAGGGTGCAATGGCATGATCTTGGTTCACTGCAACCTTCGCCTCTGGGGTTCAAGTAATTCTCCTGCCTCAGCCTCCCGAGTAGCTGGGATTACAGGCATGCGCCACCATGCCCAGCTAATTTTGTATTTTTAGTAGAGACGGGGTTTCTCCATGTTGGTCAGGCTAGTCTTGAACTCCCGACCTCAGGTGATCTGCCTGCCTCGACCTCACAAAGTGCTGGGATTACAGGCTTAAGCCACTGCGCCCGGTCAACATCAGGTCTTACTATGGTGTCCAGGCTGGACATGAACCCTTGGGCTCAAGTGATCCTCCTGCCTCTACCTCCCAAGTAACTGGGACTACAGGTACACACCCCCATGCTTAGCTCTGATTGCATTTTTTAAAAGATCTCTTTAGTTTCTGTGAGGAGAAAGGACTGTAGGTGGGCAGGAGAGGAAACTATGAGACTAGAGAGCGGGCTATTGAAAAATGTGGCAGTAGCTAGGCAGGGTGGCTCACGCCTGTAATCCCAGTACTTTGGGAGGGTGAAGTGAGTGGATCACTTGAGGTCAAGAGTTGAGACCAGTCTGGCCAATGTGGCAAAACCTCATCTCTACTAATAATACAAAAATTAGCCAGGCATTGTGTTGGGCACCTATAATCCCAGCTACTCCAGGGCTGAGGCAGGAGAATCGCTTGAACCCAGGAAACGGAGGTTGCAGTGAGCCAAGATCATGCCACTGCACTCCAGCTTGAGTGACAGAGTGAAATTGTGTATTTAAAAAAAAAACAAAAAAAACCACAAAATATGGCTTTACTGCTGAGTCTCAGTTTTCTTACCTGCAAAATGGGGACATTATTACCTATCTCAGAATGTGGTTGTGACAATGTACCTTCCAAAGTACTTAGGGTGCTAAGAGGAATAGTAATGACAATGACAGTGATACTAGCTGGCATTTATTGAGTGTTTTCTGTGTGCCAGTCTCTATGCTCATGGCCTTTCATGCATGCTTATTTTATTTTATTTTTAAATGAAGTCACTTAGTCACCCAGGCTGGAATGCAGTGGCATGATCTCGGCTCACTGCACCCTCTGCCTCCCAGGTTAAGCGATTCTCCTGCCTCAGCCTCCTGAGCAGGGGTAGCTGGGATGACAGGCATGCACCACCATGCCTGGCTAATTTTTTTGTATTTTTAGCAGAGACAGGGTTTCTTCATGTTGGGCAGGCTGGTTTTGAACTCCTGACCTCAGGCGATCCACCTGCCTTGGCCTCCCAAAATGCTGGGATTATAGGCGTGAGCCACTGTGCCTGGCCTAATTTATTTTATTTTTGTAGAGACAGAGTCTCACTATGTTGCCCAGGCTGATGCTGAATTTTTGGGTTCAAGTGATCCTCCAATCTCAGCCTCCCCAAATGCTGATATTACAGGTGTGAGCCACTGTGACCTGCCTGCATGCTCATTTTAATCTTCACACTATTTTAGGAGTTAGGTTTCACCAAGGGAAATAAATTTATAACCCAGGTAAGGAGGGCCAGAGCGAAGATTTGAACCCAAGGAATCTGACGTCATACTTCTTCCTCCAAACATAGAAGCTGTGTTCTTGGGGATCAGGGGGAGCAGACTCTTTGGGATACTCCCAGGAGCCTTCTTGGAGGAGGGGGATTTAGGTGTGCTGTTTAAAACCTCTTGAATCAGCCTTGGCCTTCACAGAGGCTTCATTGTCATTGGGCGTGCCTTTCTTTGGGAAGGCCCCAAATATACTTTCATCCGGACTTATCCGACAGAGAAACTAGGATGATTATCGCCTTGCTAAATGTTTCTTAGCATCACAAAATGACACTCTGTGGTTGGGAAAGAAACAAGCTGCCCCAGCATCTGGAGGGTGGATCACACCGCCATTTGGAATGAAGTCTGGCGAAGGGAGGCTCGCTTTAGAGCAGGGATTGCTGACCTGAGCACTATTGATGTTTTGGGCCAGATCCTTCTCTGCTGTGCGGGGGCTGTCCTGTGCACTACATGGTGTTAGCAGCAACCCTGATTTCTACTCACTGGGTATCAGTAGCATGCCCTCTTCTCTAGTCATGACAATAAAAGATGTCTCCTGGCCAGTGTGGTGGCTCACACCTGTAATCCCAGCATTTGGGGCGGCCAAGGTGAGAGGATTGCTTTGAGCCCAGGAGTTTGAGACCAGCCTGGACAATGTAGTGAGACCCCATTCCTTAAAAAACATGTCTCGGCTGGGTGCCTGTAATCCCAGCACTTTGGGAGGTTGAGGTGGGTGGATCACCTGGGGTCAGGAGTTCGAGACCAGCCTGGCCAACATGGTGAAACCCCATCTGCACTAAAAATACAAAAAAATTAGCCAGGTGTGGTGGCAGGCACCCGTAGTCCCAGCTACTCAGAAGGCTGAGGCAGGAGAATCACTTGAACCCGGGAGGCAGAGGTTGCAGTGAGCCGAGATGGCGCCACTATACTCTAGCCTGGGCAACAGAGCAAGATTCTATCTCAAAAAGAAAAAAAAAGAAAAAGAAAAAGAAAAAAAATTTAATGAACTATTTAGAACTCGGAGCAAAGTATAGATTGGTAATGGAAAAAAATGTAATGAACTATTTAAAGCTTAGAGCAAAGTACTTGCATATAGATACCTCTGTTCACACTTAGAGATTCCAAATGTTAACATTTGGCCATGTTTGACTTAGTTTTTTTTTTTTTTTTTAGGTAAGAAAGGAAATGAAGTATTATGGTTGTTTTTTTTTTTTTTTTTTTTTTTTTTTTTTTTTTTTTTTTTTTTTTTTTTTTTTTTTTTTTTGAGACGGACTCTTGGTCTGTCGCCCAGGCTGGAGTGCAATGGTGCGATCTTGGCTCACTGCAACCTCTGCCACCCAGGTTCAAGCGATTCTCCTGCCCCAGTCTCCCGAGTAGTTGGGATTACAGGAACCCACCACACCCGGCTATTTTTTGTATTTTTAGTAGAGTCAGGGTTTCGCCATGTTGATCAGGCTGGTCTCAAACTCCTGGCCTCAAGTGATCCACCCGCCTTGGCCTCCCAAAGTGCTGGGATTACAGGCGTGAGCCACCACGCCCGGCTGACTCTCTTCGAATTCCTAATCCATCAGGTTCATTTCCCCTTTCCTCCCCCAGAGGTAGCAACCAGGCAGCCTAAGATTGTTGTGTAGGTGATGATGTTTTCACTAGGTTACAACATCTAATAAACAAACTAACAGCCAACAGGGAAGAAAACCAACAGCCTTAACCCTCAGGGGCAGGTGGAATGAATTTTCATAAAGCCAGATTTATTTCGTTTAAAAGACCAGCTTTGATTCTGAGAGCAGGACATTCTGACTTTATTTATATTAAAATGCCCTTCCAAGTAAGAAGAGTGGTAATCGTGACAGATAGCTATTTTTTAAATGTCCCATTTGGCAAAAGGAAAAAATCCAATCATAGGATGATGGAGAAAGAACTTGCAGCATGTTTAGGCAGTGAGGAAAAGGAAAGAAACCGAGCTGCGTGTATCAACACGGATCCATCTCGAAGCTAATATCAACGGAGCAAAAGCCAGCTGGGGGAAGCATTTGGGCTGGGTGATGCTACCTACATAAAAGTTTAAAATGGCAAAACAATATCACATAGTTAGGGCAGGGTTTTTCAAACTTTTGGGGGCCGCAATGTACTTTAAGAAAGATATTTTAGGCGGGGAGCGGTGGCTCAAGCCTGTAACCCCAGCACTTTGGGAGGCCAGATCATGTAGGGTCAGGAGTTTGTTACCAGTCTGGCCAATATGGTGAAACTCTGTCTCTACTAAACATACAAAAAAGTAGCTGGCACACATCTGTAATCCCAGCTACTCAGGAGGCCGAGACAGGAGAATCTCTGGAAACTGGGAGCAGGTTGCAGTGAGCCAAGATCCCAGCCACTGCACTCTAGCCTGGGCGACAAAGCTAGATTCTCTTTAAAAAAAATTTTTTTTAGGCTGGGCATGGTGGCTCATGCTTGTATTCCCAGCACTTTGGGAGGCCGAGACGGGAGAATGACTTGAGGCCAGGAGTTTGAGACCAGCCTGGTCACCATAGTGAGATCCCATCTCTATTTTTATAAAAATAATATGGGCCAGGCCTGGTGGCTCATGCCTGTAATCCCAGCACTTTGAGAGGCTGAGGTGGGCAGATCACTTGAG
Source organism: Cebus imitator (assembly GCF_001604975.1). Classification (NCBI taxonomy): domain Eukaryota; kingdom Metazoa; phylum Chordata; class Mammalia; order Primates; family Cebidae; genus Cebus; species Cebus imitator. Next base: position 7,772,286 of record NW_016107323.1, read on the forward strand.
GTCAGGAGTTTGAGACCAGCCTGGCCAACATGGTAAAACCCTATCTCTACTAAAAAGACATAAATTAGCCGGGTGTGGGGGCGGGCGCCTGTAATCCCAGCTGCCCAGGAGGCTGAGGCAGGAGAATCAAAACAAAACAAAACAAAACAAAACAAATACCTGTTTGGAGCCTGGGCAACATAGTGAAACCCTGTCTCTACACACACAAAAAAGAAGTTGGCTAAAATGGTGGCCCACACCTATAGTCCTAACCACTCAGGAGGCTGAGGCAGGAGGCCTTGAGCCCAGGAGGTGAAGGCTGCAGTGAGCTGTGATCGTGCCACTGCATTCTAGCATGGGCAACTGAGACCCTATCTCAAAAAAAAATACATATATATATGTCCATCCATTCACCTGTTGGCAGGCATTTGGGTTATTTCCAGTGTTTGTATCATGTATCATTTTAATGCCTGAGATAGTTTATCAAAGAGTAAATATGTATTTGAGATGGCTTCCAAAAAGAAAAGAAACACGTAGAGTCCTAACTACACAAAAGCAAAGGGAAAGGAAAACACAAAAAACAAACAAACAAAATAAATACATCCTGTTACAACCCCCCACCCACCACATTATTCTGGCAACTTTCCTGGTGTCCAGTCCTCAAGTCAAGGCTTCCTTGCCAGCACAAAACTACTGAATGCTGTTCACAGCGGAAGCTGATGATTGGCCACTGGGCAGGGAAACCAGTGGTCCCCAGAGACCATGTAGGTTTCTGCACTGACCCGGCCTTTTCTCCTAGGAAATATTGATCAAAATAAATGGGCTGTTGGCTCAACTTCGAAAGCTGTCTTTAGATTTCAGATTTGTGTGGCCTGGAACATCCAGCCCTCCGGGTTCCCTTGCTGGGCATCTGAGCCCCACATTGATGGTTTCTGGAATAAGTGCTTTCCACCATCCCTTCCATCTGTCCACACACTGGCCAGCCCCCAACACTGCAAGGAAGGTCCATCCAGATTTTAGGGCCCTTCAGAGCCAAGAACAGGCTACCAGGGCCTGTTCAGGGCAAATTGTCATTTCTGCTTATGTATGTTCAAACCTCATTGTCATCATCATTATCTTCTCTTTTTTTTTTTTTTTTTTTTAGAACGAGTTTCACTCTGTTGCCTTGGCTGGAGTGCAGTGGCACGATCTCAGCTCACTGCAACCTCTGCCTCCCGGGTTCAAGCGATTGAGCTCAGCCTCCCAAGCAGCTGGGATTATAGGCGCCTCCCACTACCCCCGGCTAATTTTTGTATTTTTAGTAGATAACGGGGCTTCATCGTGTTGGCCAGGCTGGTCTTGGACTCTGACCTCGTGATCCCGCAACTTGGCCTACCAAAGTGCTGGGATTGTAGGCGTGAGCTACCGCACCAGCCCTTCTTCTTGTTAAAGGCAGGGTCTCTCTGTATTGCCCAGGCTGTAATGTAGTGGTGTGATCTTGGTTCACTGCAGCCCCAACCTCCCAGGCTGAAGTGATTCTCCCACCTCAGCCTCCTAAATAGCTGGGACCCCAGGCATGTGCTATACCCTGTACGTGTGAAAAGTTTTTTGTAGGGAAGGGGTCTCACTCTGTTTCCCAGGCTGGTCTAGAACTCCTGAGCTCAGGTGATCGTCCCACCCCAGCCTCCCAGACTGCTGGGATTACAGGTATGGCCTCATGTTCTTACAGCCTTGAAATTAGAATAAAATCATGGCTTGAGAGCCAGTTGGGAAACTGAGGCCAACTAGGGAGGCGGGAAGGCTGCGAGTGGGCCCAGAGCAGGCAGCTCTCATGTCTGGCTGCCCACTGTCTGGGTTGATCTTGGAAGGCCATTCTCTGTCACTTACAAGTCTTGTTTGGCTGATTTGCCTCAGCCAGGTTGGTGCCAGTTACATGGAATCAGCCTATTGGAATCAAACTCTAATTTTGTTCCTTAGTGGCTGGGCAGCTTTGGGCAACCTTCAAACTTCCGTTATGTCATCTGTAAAGACAGTACGGGATGGACTGGAATGAGGTAAGGAGGTGCTTCGCCTAGGACCAGACGCATCATATGAGGATTGTATTTTCCATATTTTCTAAAATTAGCCATGACAATATTTCCAGTCCCATGTTCTTCTAGAACATTACCCCTCCCCTAGCAAGAGAGTGAATCTATGGCCCCTCCCCTTACCACGGGGTGGAGGCTACAGTGGAAGAGATACTATGTAGCTTTAGAGACTTGGTCTCAGAAGGTAATATGGCTTCTTCTTTTTTTTTTTTTTTTTTTTTTTTTTGATTTTGCTTTAGGATGTGGAATCAGGTAATATAGCTTCCATCCAGCTTTCTCGTTTTCTTGGGACACTTGCTCCTGGAATCCTGCTGCTGTGCTGGGAGAAGACCAAGGTCACATGAAGAGCGTCTGCGTAGGTGTCTGGCCACAGCCCGAGGTGAGGTCCCAGTTAACAGCCAGCATCCACCACTGTTGCACATACGAGTGAAGAATTTTCAGATAACTCGAGCACCCTTCAAACCCCCCAGGGGATGCCGAGTAGGACAGATGAGCTTTCTCCACAGAGTCCTGCTCAAATTACAGATATGTGAGCTCAATAAATAACTGGTATGTTTTTTTCTCTTTTTTTTAAAATTTATTTTATTGCATTTTAGGTTTTGGGGTACATGTGAAGGACATGCGAGATTGTTGCATAGGTACACACGTGGCAGCGTGATTTGCTGCCTTCCTCCCCATCACCCATATTTGGCATTTCTCCCCATGCTCTCTGTCCCCAACTCCCCACCCCCCACTGTCCCTCCCCTATTTCCCCCCAACAGACCCCAGTGTGTAGTGCTCCCCTCCCTGTGTCCATGTGTTCTCACTGTTCAACACCCACCTATGAGTGAGAACATGCGGTGTTTGATCTTCTGCTCTTGTGTCAGTTTGCTGAGGATGATGGTTTCCAGGTTCATCCATGTCCCTACAAAGGACACAAACTCATCGTTTTTGATGGCTGCATAATATTCCATGGTGTACATGTGCCACATTTTCCCTCAGTCTATCATCGATGGGCATTTGGGTTGGTTCCAGGTCTTTGCTATTATAAACAGTGCTGCAATGAACATTCGTGTGCACGTGTCCTTATAGTAGAAAGTTTTATAATCCTTTGGATATATAGCCAGTAATGGGATTGCTAGGTCAAATGGAATTTCTATTTCTAGGTCCTTGAGGAATTGCCACACTGTCTTCCACAATGGTTGAACTAATTTACACTCCCACCAACAGTGTAAAAGTGTTCCCATTTCTCCACATCCTCTCCAGCATCTGTTGTCTCCAGATTTTTTAATGATTGCCATTCTAACTGGCGTGAGATGGTATCTCAATGTAGTTTTGATTTGCATTTCTCTGATGACCAGTGATGATGAGCATTTTTTCATATGTTTGTTGGCCTCATGTATGTCTTCTTTTGTAAAGTGTCTGTTCATATCCTTTGCCCACTTTTGAATGGGCTTGTTTTTTTCTTGTAAATCTGTTTTAGTTCTTTGTAAATTCTGGATATCAGCCCTTTGTCACATGGGTAAACTGCAAAAATTTTTTCCCATTCTGTTGGTTGCCAATTCACTCTAATGACTGTTTCTTTTGCCGTGCAGAAGCTGTGGAATTTGATTAGGTCCCATTTGTCTATTTTGGCTTTTGTTGCCAATGCTTTTGGTGTTTTGGTCATGAAGTCCATGATGAACATAATGCAAAAATCTTCAATAAAATACCGGCAAGCCGATTGCAACAGCACATCAAAAAGCTTATCCGCATGATCAAGTAGGCTTCATCCTGGGGATGCAAGGCTGGTTCAACATACGCAAGTCTATAAACGTAATTCACCACATAAATAGAACCAAAGACAAAAAACACATGATTATCTCAATCGATGCAGAGAAGGCCTTTGACAAAATTCAACAGCCCTTTATGCTAAAAACCCTCAATAAGCTAGGTATTGACGGAACGTATCTCAAAATAATGAAAGCTATTTACGACAAACCAACAGCCAATATCATACTGAATGGGCAAAAACTGGAAGCATTCCCTTTGAAATCTGGTCTGGTTTTAAGCCACTAAACATCCAGGTGTTTTGTTATGCAGAATAGATGAGCAGAACACACAAAGGCCACCGTCAAGCTCTGTGCATCGCTCCATGCCTCTCTCTTGCTTGCGCTTCATACTCCCCATCCAGCAGTAAATCCAAACACATTCCAAATCCAACACCCTCCTCCTTTTTTTTCCTTTGAGACAGAGTCTCACTTTGTCGCCCAGGCTGGAGTGCAATGGCGTAATCTTGGCTTACTGCCATGTCCACCTCCTGGGTTCAAGCAATTATCCTGCCTCAGCCTCCTGAGTAGCTAGGATTATAGACGTCCATTACCACGCCCGGCTAATTTTTTTTTTGAGACAGAGTTTTGCTCTTGCTGCTCAGGATGGAGTGCAGTGGCGTGATCTTGGCTCACTGCAACCTCCACCTCCCGGGTTCAAGTAATTCTCCTGCCTCAGCCTCCTGAGTAGCTGGGATTACAGGCATGTGCAACCACGACCCAGCTAATTTTGTATTTTCAGTAGAGACTGAGTTTCTCCATGTTGGTCAGGCTAGCCTTGAACTCCTGACCTCTGGTGATCCACCCGCCTCAGCCTCCCAAAGTGCTGGAATTATAAGCGTGAGCCACCACGCCCGGCCTAAATCCAACCCCTTTAAGCCCAAGCCACTGTCACCTCTTGCTGGGAGGACTAAACGATTTCTTCTCTTGCCTGCCGACTGTATCTTCTCCAGGCACAGTCCAGAACGATCTCTGAGAAATAGAAATAGGATGTTGCCCCCTGCTCCAAAGCTCCAATGGCTTCTTGTTAAACTTGGAATAAAATCCACACTCCTGACTGTGACCTACAAAAGTCAGCAATTCAAGGAGAAGAAGAAGGAGAAGCAGCAGCAGCAGCAGCAGCCCTGATTTATAGCTTTTGCCAGTTTTCATGGTGTTAATACTCCCTTCACAATCAATTTCGAATTTACCAATTTCAGGCAGCAGCATCCGGCTCCCAGGAGCCAGGAGAACCTCTGACTTATCTCCAGCCTCAAACTCTTTCACCTTCCCCTTGCTCCTGCCTTGAGCCACACTAGACTTGGCTGTGCCTGAAACATCCCAGGCAAACCCCCATCCTAGAGCCATTCCTTCCACAGAAATGTCCTTCCCCAGCTATTTATTCCTTCATTCCGTTCAGATCTCTGTTCAACTGTCACCCTGGCAGAGAGGGTTTCCCTGACCACCGGAATAAAATGCCCCCTAGCACCCCCAACGCTTCCATCACACTTTCTCTCTCTCTCTTTTTTTTTTTTTAAACAGGGTCTTGTTCTGTCACCCAGGCTGGAGTGCCGTGGCATGATCGGGGCTCACTGTAACCTCAGTCTCCCAGGCTCAGTTGATTCTGCAGCCTTGGCCTCCTGAGTAGCTGGGGCTACAGACACACGACACTGCACCTGGCTAATTTAAAAATGTTTGGTCTGGGCACAGTGGCTTATGCCCGTAGTCCCAGCACTTTGGCCTGGCCAACATGGTGAAACCCTGTCTCTACAAAAAATACAAAAAAAATTAGCCAAGCATGGTGGCAGGCGCCTATAATCTCAGTTACTCAGGAGGCTGAGGCAGGAGAACTGCTTGAACCCGAAAGGTGGAGTTTGCAGTGAGCCAAGATTGTGCCACTGAACTCCAGCCTGGGTGACAGAGCGAGACTCCAGCTTAAAGAAAAAAATACATTCTTGAATAGGCCAGGCATGGTGGCTCATACCTGTAAATCCCAGCACTTAGGGAGGCCAAGGTGGAAGGATGGCTTCAGGCTAGGAGCTTGAGACCAGCCTAGCAACGTATGGAGATCCTGTCTCTACAAAAAAATTTAAAATTAGCCAGGTGGGGTGGGTGCACTGAAGTCCCAGCTACTCAGGAAGCTGAAGCAGGCGGACTGCTTGAACCCAGAATTAAGCGTGCGGTGAACGACGAGCATGCCGCTGCTCTCCAATCTGGGTGAAAGAGTAAAACTCTGTTTCTGAAACAACAAAAAAAGCTGAATAACCATAAATGAATGGGTCGGGCGCGGTGGCTCACACCTGTAATCCCAGCACTTTGGGAGGCCGAGACAAGTGGATCATGAGGTCAGGAGTTTGAGACCAGCCTGGCAGAGACCGTTTCCCTGACCCTGGCCAACATGGTGAAACACTGTCTATACTAAAAACACAGACATTAGCCAGTGTGGTGGCTTACTCCTGTAGTCCCAGCTACTCGGGAGGCTGAGGCAGGAGAATCGCTTGAACCTGGGAGGCAGAGGTTGCAGTGAGCTGAGATGGTGCCATTGCACTCCAGCCTGGGTGACAGAGCAAGACTCCGTCTCCAAAAAACAACCCCAAAGACCCAAAACAATAAATGAATAAATTGAAGCTTTTAATGTTATAGTTGTAAAATGGGGCTAATAGTTGGGGGAAGAATTCAGTGAAGTGATGCCAGGAAGTGCTTAACACAGCACTATGCTCTGGGTAGGTATGCATGGGAACCTTGCTATTCACCTCACATCACAGGCCTGGCGGGGACCAGGAGTTGATACCTGTTTCTGGAAGGAAGAAAGGCCATTTGTGGGGCATCCCAAGGGGCAGAGCAGGCCTCTGTCTGGCCCTATCGTGTCCATCACTGCAGCCATCAGGGCTGGGGACAGTCTCTTTTTGGCTTTGCTGCTTTATAGACTAAGGAAGAGAGAGCACCCGAGGGAGATTTCGGGCTGGGAAAAAAAAATCTTGATTATTTTGACAGTGGGAGTGGGAGAGGAGAACAAAGGGCTCTTTATTGATTCAGTTTTCCAAAGTCCAAAATCAGCACGGCAACGTCACTGAGGGAAATAAAAATTAAAAGAATAATCATCTCTCTCCTTTCATACTCTTATTCTATTTTTTTCTTGTTGTTTATTTATTTGTTTTGTGATTATGTTGAAAGATAAAAACAAAGTCCTGATCGTTTCGTGAAAGCTGTTCAAATATTTATGGATGAATGACATGGTGTCTGGGATTGGCTTCAAAATAACCTGTTGCCAGTTGTGTTCTCCAGAAGCAGGCACTGAGATGGAGTTTGAGGTGCAAGATGTATGACAGGCTTTGAAAATATACAACGATTTATTTATTGTTCAGTGCAAAAAGTCACATTGCAGAGCAGTATGTAAGTCATAAGCCTGTCTGTGTAAAATAAAAAAGTATGAGGTGGTTATATATCCTTGTCTAGACAGTGAAAATTTCTGGCAGGGGGTTGGGCACAGTGGCCCGCACCTGCAGTCCCAGCGCTTTGGGAGGCCGAGGCAGGTGGATTACTTGAGCCTAGGTTTTCTTTTTCTTTCTTTCTTTCTTTTTTTTTTTTTTGAGACGGAGTCNGTCTCGATCTGTCACCAGGCTGGAGTGCAGTGGCACAATCTTGGCTCACCGCAATTTCTGCCTCCCGGGTTCAAGTGATTCTCCTGCCTCAGCCTCCCAAGTAGCTGGGATTACAGGCATGCACCACCATGCCTGGCTAATTTTTGTATTTTTAGTAGAGACAGGGTTTCACTGTGTTGGCCAGGATGATCTTGATTTCTTGACCTTGTGATCTGCCTACCTCGGCCTCCCAAAGTGCTGGGGTTACAGGTATGAGCCACTGCGCCCCGCTGAGCCCAGGTTTTCAAAACCAGCCTGGGCAACATAGCAAGACCCTGTCTCTGTAGCAATAAAAACAAATTTTTTAAAAAAGAAAATTTCTGGCAGGATATACAGAAAATGACAACAATGGGGAGTATGGCTGGGTGGGAATAGGTGCCTCTGCTCCCCTTATTATCTTCTATACTATTTGAATTTTTATTTAATTTAATTAAAACAATCAATCAATCGATTTATTTATTTATTTATTTATTGAGACAGAGTCTCACTCTGTCGCCCAGGCTGGAGTGCAATGATGTGATCATGGCTCACTGCACCCTCTACCTCCCAGGTTCGGGAGATTCTCCTGTCTCAGCCTTCTGAGTAGCTGGGACTATGGGACTACAGGCGCATGCCACCACGCCCGGCTGATTTTTGTTTTTTTGGTAGAGACAAGGTTTCACCATGTTATCCAGGATGATCTCGATCTCCTGACCTTGTGATCTGCCCGCTCGGCCTCCCAGAGTGCTGAGATTACAGGTGTGAGCCACCACACCCAGCTAATTTTTGTATTTTTAAAAGAGACGGGGTTTCACTATTTTGGCTAGGCTGGTCTCAAACTCCTGACCTTAAGTGATCTGCTCACCTCAACCTCTTGAAGTGTTGGGATTACAGGGGTGAGCTGCTTCGCCCAGACTGATGCTAATAAGTTTTTTTTTTTTTTTTTTTTTTTTGAGATGGAGTTTCAGGCTTTTGCCCAGGCTGGAGTGAGGTGGCTCGATCTCAGCTCACTGTAACCTCTGCCCCCGGGGTTCAAGTGATTCTCTTTACTCAGTGTCCTGAGTAGCTGGGAATACAGGCACCTGCCACCACACCTGGCTAATTTTTGTATTTTAGTAGAGATGGGGTTTCACCATGTTGGCCAGGCTGGTCTCGAACTCCTGACCTCAAGTAATCCACCCACCTCGGCCTCCCAAAGTGCTGGGAGATTACAGGCGTGAGCCATCGCGCCTGGCCAGTAATCTTTTTTAACAAAAAGAAAGTACATCTCAAGTCCAGTTGTTAGATGATATTAAAATATCCAGTCTGAGTTTAAGAAAATGGTTTGGCCTTCGAGTGTATATATTTACAATTATCTTCTATTTATGGCATGTGGCGCTGATTTTACATTTATAAGGGTTTTTTTTTTCTTTTTGAGACAGATTCTCACTGTGTTGCCCAGGCTGCAGTACAGTGTCACAATTTTGGCTCACTGCAGCTTCAGCCTTTGGGGTTCAAGCAATCATACCTCAGCCTCCCCAGTAGCTGGGATTACAGGTGCCTGCCATCATGCCTGGCTAATTTTTGTATTTTTAGTAGAGATAGGATTTCACCATGTTAGCCAAGCTGGTCTCGAACCCCTGACCGCAGGTGATCCATCTGCCTTGAGCCTCCCAAAGTGCTAGAATTATAGGTATGAGCCACTGCGTTTGACCAGGACTCTTTATTATTTTATATAAAAAAAAATTTATTGAGCACCTGCTACCTGCCAAGCCCTATTCTAGGTGGTAAGCGAAAATTAAAAATAAGAAAAATTCAAAAACCACTGCTCTTATGCAGCAGTGGGGGTAGGGGACATAAAATAAAAATGATAAATAATGATGATGCATGGTGAGATCATGAAGAAGGGGAATAGAGAATTGGGACTGTTTTTTGCAAGAACCAGAAAAGCCACTCCAAGTGGCTGGCTTAAGCAAAAACGTTACTTGATTTACTAATATGAGTAAAAAGTACATGCATAATAAAAAGATATTCAGCAGGGCGCGGTGCCTCACGCCTGTAATCCCAGCACTTTGGAAGGGTGAGGCAGGCCAGCATGGTGAAACACTGTCTCTACTAAAAATACACTAGCTGGGTGTGGTGGCAGGCACCTCTAACCCCAGTTACTTGGGAGGCTGAGGCAGGAGAATCAATTGAACCAGGGAGGTGGAGGTTGCAGTTAACCAAGGTTTGCGCCACTGCACTCTAGCCTGGGCCAGAGAGTGAGAGTCTGTCTCAAAAAAAGAAAAAAAANAAAAAAAAAAAAAAAAGACATTCAGGTGTGGGTTGATCCAGGAGCTCAAATGATGCTATCAGGGCTGATCTCTGTGTGTCTCCTTCTTCCCATCCCTTAGTTTAGCTACCTTCTGTGCTAGTGCCGCTCTCAATCAGATCTTACCCTCTGGGTGGAAAGGTGGCTGTCAGCAGCCCCCACCATCCTACCCTCACAGTCCCAAGACCAGCAGAGAAGGGAGTTACCTTTATCTTTGTAGCAGATGAAACGAAAATCCTGGGCCTGACTCTCAGTGGTCCAAACGGAGTCACTAACCACTGTGGCCAGAGGCCTTCCAGGCTCTGATTGGCCACGCCCAAATCACACACTACATTGGATACAGAAAGTAGAATTTCCATCACCCAGACCACATGAGCCAGTAGTAGGATAAGAAGGTGTGTGGAGGAAAACTGAGGTGTTGTTACTTGAAGACGGGTGAGTCGGTGGGGTGCGTGGGTGAAGAAACAATGTAAGTGGTTGGAATGTGGCAGCTGAATTTAAGGGGAGAGTGGACCTCATTTCTCTGAGTTCTAATTTGGCTATCCTTGGTTGCATCAGAACATTATTTGTGGGCCAGGCACGGTGGCTCACACCTGTAATCCCAGCACTTTGGGAGGCCAAGCGGGGAGGATCGCTGCGGCCAGGAGGTCCAGGCTGCAGTGAACTATGATGGTGCCACTATACTCTCGCCTAGATGACAGAGCAAGATTCTGTATCAAAAAAAAAAAAAAAAAAAAAAGACCAGAAAAAAATTATTACAGAAAAATTTTTGGCAGTTGTGGCTTGGTGTCCCTTGCCAAGAAATGCATTCGTCAGGATGAAAAGGTCCAGCTACGTAATGAATGAGCCTAGTGGGGCGATGGTCAGGTCTACTGTGAGTGGAATGGGTGTCCCCTGAGCTCAAGGGAAGGGGGACTTGGTGTTGGGGCAGCTCATACCCTCGCGTCTGGACCAACCTCAGGCCTGATCTGACGCGATGGGTGTCTCTGATTCGTGTCTCTGCAGAAAGCAGAAGTCACCTGGGCTATTGCAGAGTGGGGGTCGAGGCCTTTGACAGGAGACGGAGATAAGGTGAGGGACGGCTGGATCCCAGGGGCATGCGCAGAGGAGCCGAACCCTTCAGGAGGCAGGCTGGAAATCGTCTCCTCTGTGAGACTTGAGAACGTTCCTCTGCAACCCCCAGAAAACACAATCTTCCACCATGCTATGCCCACAGCATACAAATAATAAAATAAGGCCAGGCATGGTGGCTCTTGCCTGTAATCCTAGCACTTTGGGAGGCTGAGGCAGGTGGATAACCCGAGGTCAAGAGTTCAAGACCAGCCTGGGCAACATGATGAGCCCCATCTCTACTAAAAATACAAAATTAGTCAGGCGTGGTGATGTGTGCCTGTAGTCTCAGCTACTTGGGAACTGAGGCAGGAGAATCACTGGAACCCGGGAGGCGGAGTTTACAGTGAGCTGGGATCATGCCACTGCTTTCCAGCCTAGGCGACAGAGTGAGACTTTCTTAAAATAAAATAAAATAAAATAAAATAAAATAAAATAAATTAAAATAACAAGAAAGGTGTCTACCATAGAATTAATTTTGAATTAATTTGGACTGCATATAACAGAAACTCAAGCACTGATTGGTTTGTTTTTCTCTCACATTAAAATAAATTTATGGAGGGGTGGGAGACAACTTAGGGCTTCTGCAGCCTCCACCTCCCAGGCTCAAGCTGTCCTCCCACCTCAGCCTCCCTAGTAGCTGGCACTATAGGCACACATCACCACGCCCAGCTAATTTTTGTATTTTTAGTAGAGATGTGTTTCACCATGTTGGCCAGGCTGGTCTTGAACTCCTTGCCTCAAGTGATCCGCCTGCCTCGGCCTCCCAAAGCGCATGGATTATAGGCATGGGTAGGACAGGGTCTTGCTCTGTCACCCGGCCTGGAGTGCAGTGGTTTGATTACAGCTTACTGCAGCCTTGATGTCCTGGGCTCAAGCAATCCTCCTGTTTCAGCCTCCGAAGTAGCTGGGACTACAGGCACGTACCACTGTGCTTGGCTAATTTTTATTTTTATTTTTGTAGACATGGGGTCTCACTGTGTTGCCCAGGCTGATTTTGAACTCCTGGCCACAAGCAATCCTCCCTCCTTGGCCTCTCACAGTGCTGGGATTACAGGTGTGAGCCACTGTGCCCAGCCTCTGTCTCCTTTTGCACATTCTCAAGGCTGCTGGAGAGTTTTCATAGCCCATTCTAGAGAGGGGCCACAAAGTCACAAAGCTGAGGGCATGGACACGTGATTCTATTAAAGGAGAAATGGAAGAATTCCAGTCCACTACCAGGACCAAGAGAGAGTACTAATACTTCTTTTTAATGGCTCTCATGTCCCATCTTAGTGTCTTGCATCTTGTAGGTGTGCAGTCAACACTGCTGCCTGAATTATAGCTTTCTGGCCACTCCCACACGGCAGCAGCTTCCTGCTTGCACGGGAAATTGAACACACAACAATCACACCTAAGGCTTATTGCACACTTGACTTCAAGCCAGACACAGTGCTTAGAGAAACACCTTGCATACGTCTTTTAATTTTATTTAAAGCTTTACAAATTGTGGCTAAGTATCTTATTATTTAATAATAATTTTTATTTCTTTATGAGATGGGGTCTCTCAGTCTGGGCAACATACCAAGACCTTATCTCTTCAAAATGTAAAAAAGAAAAAAAAAGTTAGCTGGGCATGGTGGCACGTGCGTGTAGTCCCAGCTGCTTAGGAGGCTGAGGTGGGACAATTACTTAAACCTAGCAGGTTGCAGTGAGCTGTGATTGCACCACTGCACTCCAGCCTGGGCGACAGAAAGAAAGCAAACAAACAAACAAAAAAAAAAAAAAAAAAGGTAAGAGATGGGGTCTTGCTATGTTGCCCAGACTGGTCTCAAACTCCTGGGTTCAAGTGATCCTCCTCTCAGCCTCCTGAGTGGCTGGGATTATAGGCACATGCTACCGTTCCCAGATTAATAATTATTTTTATTAGAGACTGAGGCTTGAGGCCCAGAGAGGTTAAGTGATTTGCCCAAGGTCGAATAATAAATTGTGGACTGGGGACTTGAACCCACATCTGCCTGAGTCAAAAGCCTCTTTTCTTAACTATTAGGTGATCTTGCTTCCTTGATCCTCAAAAAACTACCAGGGCTGGGCAAGGTGGCTCATGCCTGTAATCCTAGCACTCTGGGAGGCCAAGGTGGGTGGATCGCCTGAGGTCTGGAATTCGAGACCAGCCTGGCCAACATGGCGAAACCCCATCTCTACTAAAAATACAAAAAGTAGCCGGACAGGGTGGCATGTGCCTGTAGTCCTAGCTACTAGGGAGGCTGAGGCAATAGAATCACTTGAACCTGGGAGGCAGAGATTGCATTAAGCCAAGATGGCACCACTGCACTTCAGCCTGGGCAACAGAGTGAGACTCCCTCTCAAAACAAACAGCCGTCCTTCAAGAGAACCCACATGTGAGCCTGCGGATCTTCACTGCTCGCATCTATGATGATCAAAGAGGATATAAAAAGGCCTGCGCAGGCTGGATGGGGCTGGGCCCCAATTTCCATGATGAGGTACAATGAGTTTAGGTATTGCTGGGACACCTTTGTGGATCACTAGCAACGTCCCTTCCAGCCCCGGGATGGACTAGATGAGCACAGCCAAAATGCGAGTAGGAGGCTGCAGACCATTCTCCAGAATCAGGGAAACTGAAGGATGGGCCTCAGTCTCTGAGGAAGGCAGAGACCTGGGCTGAGCAGCAGAATAAAGGATCTTCTTCCAAGAAATGCAACCAGGCCGTTCACCACCATCTCCAGCTGTTCACAGACACCAGCGAAGCAATGCGCTGCTCACCAAGTAGATTCTTTTAAAAATTAGATCTAATTACTTTTCATCAAAAATGTATGTGATGTTTCAAGAATACAGTAGTGAGATTGTGCTCAATACACTTGGAAAGGTTTCAAACCTACTAATCCAGCGACAGTTTGAATTGGTTTTACATGTAGAGAAAGACAATGAAATACTAAATAAAAAACCAACCCAAAAAAAGCCTACCAAGATGTATGCACTATAACATTCATTGCAATGTCATCAGAGCTAACGCTTATGGGAGGCTTATTCTGTGCCCAGCTGTGTTCTCAGCATTTGATATGAATCATCCGTGTCATCCTCCCTAACAGTCCTATAAAGTAAGCACTATAATTATCCCAGTTTACAGATGTGGAAGCAGAGTCATAAGGAAGTCAAGTGAGTGGTCCTTGAGTGGCTAAATTAAGAATCAAACCCAGGCAGCCTGTCTGCAAAACCTGTAGCAGACACTGTATAGCCTTTCAGTAATCGCCTTTCTGTGCAAGAAAGGTTCAAACTGTCCACTCTGCAATTGCACAATCCCAAGAGTGAGTGCCTCCTTAAATTTTGCACCCTGGTCACCTCACTTGCCTCCCTCTAGTCATGGACCTGCTGCTAGCACCTGTACTTGGCTCTAACCACCAGGGCTTGCTCAACAAGTCTGGGGGAAAATCAGTAGTGCCAAGAAGTTAGCTTACCCTGGGGACATCCTTCAACCAATGGCTGACAGATGTTGGTGGATAAATACCCCAGCTCCCTCGCTCCTCAGATGGGATAATTCTGTTTTTATTTATTTATTTATTTATTCAGAGACAGAGTCTCACTCTGCTGCCCAGGCTGGAGTGCAGTGGTGTGATCTCAGCTCACTGCAACCTCCGCCTCCCGGGTTCAAGTGATTCTCCTGTCACAGCCTCCTGAGTAACTGGGATTACAGGCACCTGCCAAAATGCCTGGCTAATTTTTGTATTTTTAGTGGAGATGGGATTTCACCATGTTGGCCTTGAACCCCTGACCTCACGTGATCTGCAGATGGGATAACTCTGAAGTGTGTTCTGCTCAGCTCTCAGCATTTCCAAACAGAATGGCCCAGTCGCCATAGTGGTAATTTGCTTGATAAAAATACCTTTCTATTAACTTCCTTCTCTTACTTTTTTCCTGATGTTTCCTGGAGTCATCCTCCAAATATACAACTTGCAGTAGAATCCTTGTCTCTGAGTCTGTTTTGGGAGGAACTCAAACTAAGTCGGAACCTAAAGTCCCAACCTCTACACATACTGCCTATACACGCCAATGTCTTTTGTAACAGCAAACGGAACAAGCAGCTTAGAAAAAGCCTGGAAGTCACCTAAGCAGGAAACAGGCTAAGAAAATCTTTGTGTGCATGTATATATAAGTGGTTGTATATTCGTGTATGTAAGTGACTTTATATGCATGTATTTAAATGGTTGTATGTGTATGCAGGTTTGCATGCATCGGTGTGAAGTTATGTGGTCATGGACCTCTTCCACACCATAAAAACTTGCTTGAAAGTTCGACGTCATCCAGTCAAGCCAAGAGCAGGCAAACTTTGAAGAGTGGACCAACTTTGCTTCCCAAACAGCCCAAGAGGAAGGACACCTATTGATAAGCTCAACACGAACAAATTTGCCATTTGTTGTGAATGATCAGGGTTCAAGCCAGCCTTAAGCAGCACCTCAAGCTGTGGATTTTCTGTTCTTGTGTTTTTATTTTATTTTTTTTTGGGGGGGAGGGTTTCCTTCAGAGGCCTAAGGTTGGGAAGAGGAGTGTGGAGGAAAGAAGTTGGTATATATTTTTTTTGAGATGGAGTCTTGCTCTGTCCCCCAGGCTAGAGTGCAGTGGTACCATCTCAGCTCACTGCAACCTCCACCTCCCTGGTTCAAATAGTTCTCCTGCCTCGGCCTCCTAAGGAGCTGGGATTACAGTTGTATGCCGCCCTCCCTGGCTAATTTTTGTATTTTTAGTAGAGATGGGGTTTTGCCATATTGGTCAGGCTGGTCTTGAACTCCTGACCTCAAGGGACCTGTCCGTGTTGGTCTCCCAAAGTACTGGGATTATAGGTGTGAGCCACCGCACCTGGCCAGTGTAGCTTAAACTGGAGGGTGTTGCAGTGTTCTTGTCAACCCAAATTATATCTATCTACATTATTTAGCCTGGATAGCTCCGCAAGGTTATAATCCTACTTTGAGATCAAGGTCAGGCCTTGGTCAGGCCTGGGATCTGAAATATTAGCTGAACTTGTCCTTGTATCTCCTATTAACAGAGCCCTTTCTCAACTCCAAGCCCTTTATGGACAAGATCTCATTTAATCCTTACCATAACCCTGTGACGTATAAGCAGTATCACTATCCTCATTTCACAGATGTGGAGACTGGAGATCCAGGAGGTGAAGCAGCTTGCTCAAGGTCACCTAGAATTCGATGTGGGGAAGAGCTGGGATTTGAACTGAGGTCCCTCTTCTTCCATAGCCTTTGGTCCTTCCCAGAACCTTGGGGCAGATGTGTAAGTCAGCTTTGCTGCATAGCAAACAGCCCTCACACTCAGTGGTTTACAACAACACACGTGGATTTCTTGCTCTTGTTAACATCAGTGGCTGCAGCTGTGGCTACGCTGGGCTCTGTTCTGTGTGTCTTTCCATTCTGGGGCCCTATGGGACGTGCCCATTCTTGTTGCAGAAGGGAAACTTGTAAGAAAGCAGGAGAAAATTCTAGCAATGCTTCTTACAGCTCTTAGGTGGGTGTGATGGGCATGACATATTCTTTTGGCCAAAGCATGCCATATGGCCAAGTCAGTTGAAAGTCAGAGAAAGGAGTGTACAATTAAGAACGATAATATATTCTGGCATGCTTGCTCTCCTGGTTACAAATATTTATTTCTGTCCCATCTGCACTCAAAATACACCTCCCCATCCCCCAAGGAAGACACCTCGATAAGTCACGTCCAGTCATGACAGAAGTCTTCACGTCTAGGATCCTGTGCTGGTCTCTACTTCATTTGCGGAGAGAGCATTGCCTCCAAGAGCCTTTTCTGCAGGCCCTTGTACTGTCTTTTGTTTATATATTTTTTTCTTTAATTATGAATTTAACTTTAAAACCAGATCAGAGGAATACTTTTTCTTTTGTTTATATTTTTTTCTTTATTAATTGTACTGTGTGAAAGGAATAGACTATCGCTGTTTCGGTTCCCACGGGACTGCGTCGGGGAAGGCATTTCAGTAGCAGGAGAGTTGGAGATGATGATAATAATACTAATCGCTAAGACATATTGTGTGCATGCTGTGGGGTGGGCAACATGTTAAGAACTGTGTCTCTTTTCAGCATCACACCACCATTTTATTATTTTATTCCATTTGTTAGCATTATCAACCCATTTTCTAGACATGGAGGCCGAAGCTCGCCCCTGACCCCAGTTCATAGAATCGCTTGATTTCCTGAAATGCCTCCTCACTGCTTGCTTATGATGGCTGATGGTCCTGGGCTGTTAACCCTTTAATCTCTACAGCTGCTGTCCCACTTCTAATGCCTTTCACTCTGTCTGAAGCAGTCCAATGCCCCACCATGTTCTCCCAAAAATCACACTGATCTTTTTTTCCCCATCCCTCTCAATCTACAACTTGTCACTCTGAGCAGTGGTCTATAATTGATTTTTTTGTATTTTTTTTTCAGGCAGGGTCTCATTCTGTTGCCCAGGCTGGAGAGCAGTGGTGCAGTCATGGCTCACTGCAGCCTCAATCTCCTGGGCCCAAATGATCCTCTCATCCCAGCTTCCTGAATAGCTGGGACCACAGCTATGCACCACCCTGCTGGCTTTTTTTTTTTTTTTTTTTTAATGGAGATGGGGTCTCACTATGTTGCCCAGGCTGGTCTTAAACTCCTGGGCTCAAGCACTCCTCCTGCCTTGGCCTCCCAAAGTGCTGGGATTACAGGTGTGAGCCACTGCACCTGGCCTGTAAATATTTTTTTTCATTGTCTGAAGTATCTCTAACCTTGGCCTGTTATAAACTGTTGTTATAAACTGTTTAAAACTATTGCTAGTTTCAAAGCAACTAGGCTGGACACAGTAGCTCATGCCTGTAATCCCCGCACCTTGGGAGGCCAAGGTGGGCGGATCACCTGAGGTTAGGAGTTCAAGACCATCCTGGCCAACATGGCAAAACCCCGTTTCTACTAAAAATTCAAAAATTAGCTGGGCATGGTGGCATGCGCCTGTAGTCCCAGGTACTTGGCAGGCTGAGGCACGAGAATCACTTGAACTTGGGAGGCGGAGGTTGCGCTGAGCTGAGATCACGCCACTGCACTCTAGCCTGGGCAAGAGTGGGACTCTGTCTCAAAACAAACAGGCCAGGTGTAGTGGCTCAGGCCTGTAATCCCAGCCCTTTGGGAGGCCGAGGTGGGTGTATCGCAAGGTCAGGAGATCGAGACCACTCTGGCTCAAAGGTGAAATTCTGTCTCTACCAAAAATACAAAAAATTAGCTGGGCATGGGGGCATGCGCCTGTAGTTCCAGCTACTCGGGAGGTTGAGGCAGGAGAATCACTTGAACCTGGGAGGCGGAGGTTGCAGTGAGCCGAGATCACGCCAATGTACTCCAGCCTTGGCGACAGAGCAAGACTCCATCTCAAAAAAACCACAAACAAAAAACAACAACAACAAAAACCAACTTTAGTCACTTTAACAAATAGACGCCAGGCTAGACATGGTGGCTCACACCTGTAATCCCAGCACTTTGGGAGGCTGAGGGGCGTGGATCACCTGAGGTCGGGGATTCAAGACCAGCCTGACCAACATGGAAAAACCTCACCTCTACTAAAAAATACAAAATTAGCTAGGCATGGTGAACATGACTGTAATCCCAGCTACTTGGGAGGCTGAGGCAGGAGAATCGCTTGAACCAAGGAGGCGGAGGTTGTGGTGAGCTGAGATTGTACCATTGCACTCCAGCCTGGGCAAGGAGAACAAAACTTTGTCTCAAAAAAAAAAAGAAAGAAAGAAAGAAAGAAAGAAACAAATGGACACCAACTAGCAGTGACTGAAATAAGATAGAAGCTTATTTCTCTTTCATATAAAGGTAGTATGAAAGAAAAATATCTTGGGCCTCCAAAATCCCTAAGCTAAGGGAAAATTCAACCTGGGAACTGCTGATGGCAAACCTGCCTCCCATTCTATTCAGTCATCCCTCCTCACTGAGACAAATGCTATCTGATTGCATCCTTTGGAAAGGCTGATTGTCCTTTGGAAAGGCTAATCAGAAACTCAAAAGAATGCACCTGTTTGTCTCTCATCTAACTGTGTCTTGAAAGTCCCCTCCCCCACTTCCAGTTTTCCCGCCTTTTGAACCTAACCAATGTTCATCTTACTTATGTTGATTGATGTCTCATGTCTTCCTGAAATGTGTAAAACCAAGCTGTACTCTGACCACTTGGCACCTGTCATCAGGGCCTCCTGAGGCTGTGTCATGGGCACACGTCTTCAACCTTGGCAAAATAAACTTTCTAAATTAACTGAGACCTGTCACAAATTTTGGGGGTTCACAGTACATATGGGCAGGCTTGGGCTTAATGGCATTTCCATAATTATCAGGTACCTGGGCTCCTTCCATCTTATTTTTCTGCTATCCTCAACAGTTGTCTGCCCTCTTGAGACACAACGCAGCTGCTGTAGCACCTGCCATCACATCTCTATTCCAGCCATAGAGAAGCTTGCAAAGGGGAAGCAAAGAGCATGTTCCTTATTTTTAAGGACACTTCCTAGAACTTGTACATCCATGTCTGTGTACATCCCATTGGCTGGAAGGTAATCAATCATATGATCATATCACTATCACAGAGCTGCAGTTGTTACCAGAAAGGAGACTCAATCCAGATCCCAAGAGGGGGTTCTTGGATCTTGCACAAGAAATTATTTAGGGTAAGTCCATAAAGTGAAAGCAAGTTTATTAGGGAAGTAAAGAAAACAAGAATGGGCTGGGTACAGTGGCTTACACCTATAATCCCAGCACATTGGGAGGCCGAGGCAGGCGGATCACATGAGTCCAGGAGTTCACAACCACCCTGGGCAATGTGGCAAAACCCTATCTCTACAAAAAAAATACAAAAATTAGACAGGA